>NC_053460.1:17712059-18063017 GCF_015227805.2 Hirundo rustica
CACTGGGATTGGAAAAGTCCTCCCAGGCCATGGAGTCCCAGCTGTGCCCGATGCCCAGAGCACTCAGTGCCACCTCCAGCCCTTCCTGGGACACCTGCAGGGATGGGCACTGCAAACCTCCCTGGGCAGCCCCTGCCAAGGCCTGAGCACCCTTTCCATGGGGAAATTCCTGCTGCTGTCCAAGCTGAGCCTCCCCTGGCCCAGCCTGAGGCCGTTCCCTCTCCTCCTGTCCCTGTTCCCTGGGAGCACAGCCCGACCCCCCCGGCTGTCCCCTCCTGTCAGGGACTTGTGCAGAGCCACAAGGTTCCCCTGAGCCTCCTTTTCTCCAGGCTGAGCCCCTTTCCCAGCTCCCTCAGCCCCTCCTGGGGCTCCATTCCCTTCCCCAGCCCTGTTCCCTTCCCTGGACACGCTCCAGCCCCTCCAGGTCTTGCCAGGAGTGAAAAGGTCATCTAAGTCCTATCCTGACCCCTCCTGAGACACTGCCCTGGAAGCCCCAGAGCAAGGAGTGCCCACTGAGCTGAGCTGGGGGCCAGGCAAAATTATCCAAAAACCCCCAGACACAGGACAAAGCTGCAGCCTGTCCTGATCAAGGAGACAAGAGCAAATCCTTTTTAAGGAAACACGTAACAGAGACAATTGACTTTCTCAATGTCATTGTGCTTAATGCGTAAAGAAATTAAGGAATCTGATTTACCCTTTAGTAAGGTGAATCGAGTCAACAGAAAGCAGAATGAACATCCCAGAGGGAGTTCTGTGCAAAAGGTAGGCAATGTCCCACTGGAACAGATGGAAAAACCTGGGTCCAAGTCCTCAGTTTTCCACAGATGAGCAATTTCTCACAACCAGCCCAAGTTTTAGAAAGGACATACTGTGTCCTACTGTCACCATTTCTAAGTGTAACAAATCTTCTCAAATCAAAAATCAGGCTTGAAGCAGAACACCAACACTTTGGCAATTTTGTTTTTGTAAAAATAATCCAAAGGCTTTGTATTACATGGAAAAAGACACAATGGCATAATTTCAAAAGCTTCTCCTAAACTGAAATATTCTCTGAACTCTGGTAATAAAGGAGAGGAGGTTATTTTCACTCTAACAAAATGGTGATGAGGTATTTTGAAAAAGAAAATACATTAATGATGCAAGCATAAATTTTTCTGCTTCTGAGGTTTTGAAACTTTATGAAGAAAAACCTTGTTCTGCAACCTAGCATTACATTTTCTTCGGGCACATTTTTACACCCTATGTGACATGGCAGGTCAGGAAAAGAAAAAAGTTATCTGAATTAAATTAGTACAGCCAGTCATGTCTCTTCATAGAGAATTAAAAATGAAACTGCTGGAAAAAAAAATCACATTCTGCTAATGCCTTATTAGCAGGCTCAGGTTCTCTGCTAATTACCAGAATCAGTCACCCAAAGAACATGTGTTTATTTCCCCCACAAGTCTGAGACAAAAAGGGAGGAAATAATAATATCCCTTGGAGTTGTCAATGGGATTTTTGCCCAGCAGTGAAAGAATAACTCCCTGTAAACCTCCATCTTTTTCATAAACACAGGACTCCTGTTCTTTTTGTCACAACTGCTGTTTACTCTGTCAGACTTCTTTTAACATTTCAGGGATAAATTAAAGGCCTTAATTATTGCTTTCCATTCTGTTCCCAAGATCAAGACTTTGTGTGCACCGGTTCAAGAGACAATGGTGAACTCTGTTGGGCTTTCAGATGTATTTGCTGCACCCTTCTATGGTGGCAGTAATTGCACCTGCTGTTTCTTTGTGGCTATGACCTTTCAGTTATCCAGAATTAGCCTGGATAAGGCTGTGCCTCTGGCACAAGCAGCACTTTGGCCAACCCCTTGGAAAAGGGCAGTGCCAAGGTAAGGCACGGCCATGACAAATTTTAAAAGGCACAAAGAGAATAGGGGTTTTACTTTGAGAGCTGGCTAATATTTATCTCAATTTAGGGGTAAAGAGAAAGAGTTTTGCTGGGTAGTGATTTAGGAACTGAAAAGGTGTGGAAAGTTCTTTAAATATAGAAAAAAAAATTATCTGCAAACTGACCATTTCACATAGTATTGGCTTTATTCCACACTGTCTTACATGATCAGTCATACTTATCTCAATAAAAAATAATAAAGTAAAACACTAGCTGCCTCAATATGGTTTTTGCTTTTAATGTCAGGGCTCTTAATGTTGCAGTTCTGTCATTAGAAGGGGTCTGTGCATCACACTAGGAACTGCTGGATTAAAATTGGTTTTCCTGTCAGGAATTTTGGGAGAGCTTGCACACGCAGTGCTTTCTCCCAGCAGTTCAGCTTTTGTTCACTCTATTTCTATTGTCTATTCTGCTTCCACAAATTTTTATCAAAACAGAAAAAAAGCATCAAGATGGATATTTTCTTTCCCCAAACAATGTTCTCCAAGTGCTACATTTTTTGCATTTCTTTGAAACACTATAGGACAAATGAATGTGGAGGAAGTTCCAGAGGAAAGGCTGTGAAGGTGCTCTTGACACCTGGGTGAGATGCCAGAGGCCCTGGGAAAGGACGCTGCAACCCAGCAGTGCTCGAGTGAGTGTCTGTACAGGGCTCAGCACCTCAGGTACACACCCAGGGCTTGACTTTTCCTTAAACCAGGATTTCTGCTGGCCAACACCTCTACATTTTGTCCACTGCTTCTAATTTAAGCTTCTCTTTTGGAATTGTCCCACACTGATTCGAACTACAATTGTGGAAGTTATATATTAAGGAGATGCTACTTTTATCTTGAGGAGGTAGATTGCAAAAACCACAGAGAATTGCACCTTGAATACTGCAGGCACATGAAAAGCAACTGGCGGGGATGGAAAGAATGTGCAGTAGACAAAGTATTAAAAAAAACTGAAGGTTTTTAGGTTTCAATACTAAACTTATATTGTAAAGAGAATATCAGTATATAGCTTACGCTGTAAAGAAACCCAAGTATTTATGCAACAAATAAATCCCAAACCACTTCATATAACAATAATAAAAGTAATTGAATAAACATGTCCCCTGTGTGTCTGCTGACCTGGAATGCTGCAGTGAGATTCCCTTCCTCTCAGCATCCCCTTCTCCCAGCTGCACAGCTCCCTCCTCCTCCCTCACGTGCCTCAGCCCCTCAGCGCTTTGGGGGTTGCTCGTACTCACATGAGCCCAAAGCTAGAACTCAAGAGGGTTCCCCAAAACTGATGGGAACAGGGCAACCCCCTTTTCTCTAGGGCTCCTGTCCATGAAGTGAGAGGGAACCCTGGACTGCTGACTCTTCACCCCATGTTGTTCTCTGCGGATGGGGAACCCTTCACCAGGCAGGAGCAGCACAGTTCCCTGGGCTCCTTCTGTCCCAAGGCTTTGCATTCCTCTCTGGGTTATCTTTCCAGTCTGCCCAGACAGCATTTCCCACATCCCCATCCTTGCCTAGTGTGTTTGCAATTTTCCAGTCATTAGGCACCTTCCCCAAATGCCAAAACCTTTGAGACATGATAGACTCTTGCAAGCTAAAGGAAAAAAAAAAACATTTCTTCGTTAGAATTCTTCCCTTAGAAATCAGTTTTTTTAACACTGATCTGTAGGAGTCTCCTTCCATTGCCTATCTCCCTCAGCACAGGATATAAAAATGAACAGTCCACACCTGTAACTTTCTGCAGCTTTCTGACAAACCCCATCCACCTCACACAGAACACTTTAATTTGCAGAGCCTCAAGTAGACAAACAAACCTTGAAATTTAGGTTTAGCTCTCCATCATCTACTGGTGAACACACAATTAGGTGCAACTGTTGTGCAGAGTAATTAGTATGTGTCAAGATGATGGTGGTTTGTTGTGCATGCAGGTTTTGGGAACTGGGATTGAGAGCTGAAATCTTTTGTTCTGGATAGGAACACAAAAGTAGAACTGCCAGCAGAGTATTCTTCAGTGAATAATTCATTTGATCATGGCAGTACTCTTATAACTTATTTTCCCTGCAAATTGCTGGGGTTGGATCCTCCTGCACATTCATCTGGATTTTTTTTTTTTTTTCCTTCTGCTTACAAGACTCACTAAAGTTGTAGAGATGAGAATTTCCATGGCTGTGATTACAGAAGCAGATTGAAACCAAAAGTGGGGGGAGAGAGGGAAGAGAGAAGGTGAAGGTCACATTAAAAAAAAAAAAAAGAAAAAAAAAAAGGCCTTTAGCTTTTGTTCTGAATAATTTCAAATCCTTCCATTCTCCTATCTTGCTCCCCTCTTAACCCCAGACTCTTTCCCATTACATATATTTATATTTTGAAATTCTGCTAAGTAAGGGGAAAGAAGTTGACAAACTTTGCAGGAAAAATGCCTCTTTCCTTTGGGAAAATAATCTTTAGCACTAGTTCTGAAATACTGTTTACACAAAGCTGGTGCAGCTTCAACCAAACTGGAGCAGTGTAAAGGCTTGAGCGAATACAAGTCTTTAGCTCCCTTTGAGAAACTCTTTTGTATGAATAACTGCAAAAAGACGATGATTAACTTGTATGTTACAAGACAATGTTTCCACCCTGGAAAAGAAGAGTTGCAGAGTGTGTGTGTATAAACTCACAGGTACACAAATGCATGTAATTATCAATTAAAAAATATCTCAAGCGATTACTCGAGCCCAGGCAAATGCTAAGTTGGGTTTTTTTCCGTCTGAAGTCACTGAAATATGCATGAATATAACTGATATGGATGCAACATTGATATGTGTCCCACGTGGTGCTCGTAAATTATATCAAGAAACAGAGAGATAAGGTGTGGGCTGTATTTCTAGAATAATGAACATGATAAAAGGTTAAGCCTTTTGTTATATTTCTCCTGAAATATGCAATTTGTTACAACTTATATTGTCTGTGGAAAGAATCCCTACTGCAACTCTAATGTGGTTTTTTAGTATCAAAAACATAAAAGCACATCAGAACGCATCATGTGCAAACCATGGCATTAAACAGATTAGAAAACAAAATGTCATACTGTAACATGACCGGGGTTTCTGCAGTTAATTTACAAGAAAGGCAGAGGAACTCTGCAGGAAGCACTTTCTCCAAATATGCACCCTGCAGCTAAAATACCTCATATACCTTATTGTTCTTGCAGGGTAAAAAAAAAAGGAAGGAAAAAAACCTTGACTAAAGTGATAAATTTAAAGCTTGCATGGATTTTAAGATGACTAAATGAATTCTGTGTGAGATTTGTATATTGCAAGCAAATTTAAAAAAAAAAAAATCACAGCAGTCTTAGCTACAAGATATTTTTGTAACCTACCATTCAATTGTTTGCACTGCAGTTGTACTGAAATATTTGCAATTTTATGAATGCTCCAATTACCAGTAAACTTTTTATTTAATTCCTATTTAATTGTACTTTCCCCTGTGCCCCTCATGACACTGCACTCCTGGTAGCACCCAGGAGGAAGGAGACTGCTGCACAGTCCACTACAGCCACACAGATGCAGTGCTGTTTTACTTACTAAGAAAAATGCTGGGATTTGAAAAATTTCAAATCTGGTGTGCTGATGGATCTGGAGGAGTTAAACAAGAATCTCTACACTCTTAAAGAGTCTTAAGTAAAAGGCCATCAGTCTTCTTAATTAAGGCTTTTCCTACAAGCACTGCCTGAAAACACCTTATTGCCTTTTCAGGCTCTCACCTGATTCTAATTAAGCTCCTTGGAACATTAACCTGCCTTTTTCTTCATGATTCATCTCATTAGGAGAAAAAGGTAAATGACTCACTTTTTTTTATGCTGCTTTATATAGTGGCCTTGTGCTGGAGTTGGTGAGAGAGTTGGGACAGCCAAGCCTGGAGAGGAGAAGGTTGTGTGGAGACCTCCCAGCTTCTTCCAGGGCCAGGAGGGGCTACAGGAAAACCAGAGAGGGACAATTCCTCAGGAACTGCAGGGACAGGACAAGGAGTGATGGCCTCAAGCTAAATTTAGATGGGAGGAATTGTTCCCTGGGAGGGTGGGCAGCCCTGGCACAGGGTGCCCAGAGCAGCTGTGGCTGCCCCTGGATCCCTGGCAGTGCCCAAGGCCAGGTTGGACACTGGGGCTTGGAGCAGCCTGGGACAGTGGAAGGTGTCCCTGCCATGGCTGGGGTGGCGCTGGATGAGCTTTGTGGTCCCTTTCTTTGTGTGTTCCTAAATCTTCAAACACTGACTTTAATTTGAAGCAATTAAGGATCAGCCTTCTGATCTGCTCAGAGGAAAGGGAGCATCAAACTGTATTGTATCATGGAAATGAGATATCCTCAAATTTTCCTACTTCCTTCCTTGACTATGCAAACACCAGGAACAAGTTAAACCTAATATATATTCATGTATTGTTGGGCTTTTTAGGTTGTTCCATTAAAACTTTACTTCCTTTAGAGACTGCTTGAACAATAACCATTTATCCAGCTAAATGATAAAACATAATTACTTCCAGCTGTTGCAAAAGAAGAAACTGTAGTCAATCTGAAGAATAAAAGAAAATTTTGAACTTTGTCAAAACACAGTGGTTTCCAGAGCTGAATGAAGTCTGTTCTTTAGTTTGATATCTGAACAAAGGGAACAAAAAGGAAATTAGTTGGACCAAGTTAGGCCAATAAATCTTGGGGTTTTTTCCATTGGTACATTTGTTTCATGTCTAATAAACGTGGGCTCAAAAGGGTGTACTTTGTCTTGGGACAAAAACCTTTTAGACAAAATTCTGCGGTAATATTTTTCTTCCCCATCACCTGTATACAATATTTACTCTAACAGAGGTCATGCGTGCATAAACCACCCATCTGAAAATTCCATTTTGTATCAGGAAAAAAGGCAGATTGGAGGCCAAACCCTTTCACCTTGGTCCCAGTTTTAGGGGAGTTGTCCCAGCCACCAGGTGATGGAGCCAATGTCATTGGAATGAGCAGAACAGAGCAGAAATGATTCACCCAAAGGCCTGTGGCAGCATAATTAGCAGGTGATGAGGACATGCTGCCAAGAGGAAAGGGAAGTTTAAAAGACACAAGTGGAATTTCTTGCGTCTGTAAGTTGACAGGTGAACAGAAAACTCCCAAGCACCCTGGTGTGGCACTTTTACAAAAAATGTGAGGAGTCCCAGATACTCTAAAACTCCATTTCTTGGGGAGTAAATAGTTCACCCTCCCTAGGCTTCACCTGCTTTACTAGCAAGTGAAAGAAACGCTTTAGTTCTTTTTATTGAAAATGAGGTAACAGATAAATCTCCACTCCCAGGTTAATTTATGAGTGCCAGGGGAGCTGCAGTACAGCTGACACAATTTCTATAAACTTATCAATCAACATCTTGGTCATAAACACTTTGGTTTACACCAGGTATTTAACAATCCACAGCAGCCCCTGACTGCAAGGAAACCAGCAATCTTTGTACTTGTCGTGTTCAAAGAATCTTTGTCTAATGCCTTCAGAAATTGTTCCAAAGCAGAGATATTTCCCAGAGAAGAAATGGAGAAGGGAACCTGCTGTTAAAGTTACCCCTCTGAATAAATAACATCGAGAGTACTGCAGAGCTGACAGTAGTGGAGGTAATTGTTTGACATAGAGTATGAGTAACAAACTGTTCAATTGTTGGACACTAAACCTCTGTCTGTTTTGTGATTTCTGTGGCACGATATGCTCCAAACACCATTACTCATTCTTTGTTTTCCCAGGTCTCCTCTCTGCTTGCTTCTTTTTCAATGAACATGTCCTAAAGTGCTGAAAGTACAGAACAGATAAGAGCAGAAGTGAAAATTAATTCTACATTTTCTTATTAAATATTTTCTTCCATGAAGGAGGTATGATAAAATGCAGGTGTTAAAAAGCTAGTTAAAATCTGCTATTGCAATTTAAAACTTTTTGTTCTGATTCTGTGACAGTAACAGGAAAAAAGATTATAGTCTCTATGAAAAATCATGTTTTTCTTAGGTATCATGAATTCTACTGAATAGTGCAATATTACATCCAACACCTGTTATACCTGAGTGTGAATATTCACAGTTAAACTCATCATTATGCAGCCCTGAGTATAAAGTGACAGCATAAACAGCCATCAGTCACTTTTTTTATGTATGAAACCTTCCTGAAATTAAGATCAGCTAAATTAGAATCAGATTTGATAGCAGCCAAAATTCAATTAGTACTTGCTTTTATTTCCACCTTCCCTCAAAAATCAAGTTTTAAACAGGGTGAGAGAACGCTGCTTCTTTTGTTTTATCACAGCTAAATCCTTTCTAAATATGATTTGGTGGAAAAATAGATGGATCTATTCAATCACACCAGAAAAACCAGTAACATAGTATCTTGCTATTCAGATAGTAATAGGGGGAAAAAAAATAAAGCACAAAAATTTAATCCAGGTTTATAAATATATCAAAAGCCCACAGGTTTGTAAAATATTTGATGGTTTTGCATAGAAGAATTTTTAGGAACAAGCAGATATCTTGCTGCTGAGTTTGGGGTTTTTTCCATGAGTTAAACTTCTGCTTGTAATGTTGGTGAAATTGGATTCTAAGGTTTTTTGGGAAAAAATCCAGTCTGAGTGTCATATTAAACTCTAGGAAAAGAATGAAGTGGGATAACGAGACTGCAAATAAAAGTGTCTCATAATTTTAACTTGAATCTTTGTCTTAATTTCCTCACCAGGGTAAGATTAATTAGCAAAATGAGAGTTATTGCAAATACTGACATTTTGCAAGCACACGCTTGACTGAGCAGCGTGGTTGTGACAGAAAATTGTATCCAAGTGCTCCTTTAATGGCAGAAAGAACAGAATGAAGTGCTCATTTCTGTAGGATAGCAGTGGTGGGTATGTTTATGGCTGGTAGAAGCATCCAAGGCTCTGCCAAGACGGCTGCAACCCAATTGCTCATATTCCTAAAGAAAACGAAGCTGTGGCTTAGAGTGCAGAGTCTTTGGGAGTGCTGGAAATACACCGTCCCTGTGGCTTGAATTCCTTCTGTGGTTGCTGTAATTATTGTTCTATTAATTTTTATTGTGACTGTGAATGTCGAGCTGGAATATTCATAATCTCCCTACCATGAGTAAGACATGAGTAGGTTCAAATTCTCTTTGTTCTTGCGTGAATAACTCTCCCTCAGGTACACACCAGGCTAACCATCCCCTCCAGCTGCACAGTGGTTATCCCCCTCAGCTGCAGTTCCTGCAATACTCCACCAACACTCAGCCTTCCCACGGTTTTACCAAACTTGGGTAAACCCTCCTCAGGCTCACTTATGAGGCAGAATTTTAGCTTCAAACATGACTTTTTGTGATTCAGGGGAGCCAATATTTCCTTTATGTTCACAAATAGGGAGCCCAGGCTTTCAGAGATGGAACATGCAGGCCCAAGGACACTTTAAAAAAAAACAAGAAAACAGTTATTTTGTATTTTCTACAGCTGGTTTACCCCAGTAGATAATATGCATATAAATATACATGCATATAAGTGCATACATATTTATACATATTTTATGTTTGAAATGTTTATTAAAATATATTTTATATGTGTGTGTATATGAATACATATTTATATAGTGTGTGTGTGTATATATATGTATTAATATATATGTAAATAGAAGTCCTAAGGCAGAAATGTAGCAACAAAAATATCACAATCCCTTGCTAGAAGCAGCTGCTGATTCATTTGTTCTGTGAAAACTCTGTATTTCACGTGGCTATCTCTGCAAACCATACCACTCATGGTGCTTGTGGGGTAGGGGATTTTCCTGCAGAAATAAATACACCGGGATATGTGGAATTGCAGAAATATTTTCAAGGCAAGCAGTGACATTTCTCTCTGTGGCTCCCAGCAGATGTGGCCTGTTGTGCCACAAGGCAAAACAAGCAGGCAATCTCTGCCAGCTGGGACTACATCAGCAGGGAAAAGCAAAACGCTGTGAAGATCTTTTTGGCCAGAAAAATCTCATATTGTGGGGTTTTTTAATCCCTGTGCTGTGTATGCCCAAAGCTGCGAGCGCAGAAACTGGAGAAGAGGGGGAATCCTCCAAGTGGCGGGCTGAAATCAGAGATTCATTTCCTCACACATCCAAAGTGCAGGGTTTGCTCTGTGCCATTCCCCAGCCCAGTTGCTGCTCTGTAATGCCTCACTGGGTCGTACACATCTATATAATCTGTACATTATCTAACCAGGGTCGGGCTGACAGTGTAATTAAAGCAAATGTGCACCAGTGAGGGAGAATCTGATTAAGGTTCCAGTCCAAGCAGCTATCAGCCAAGGACATAAAGCTGTCAGATTGCAGGGAGTATTTCAGAATCTCCAATTTAGGGGATTCCCTGCAGCTGTATCTGAAACTTTCGAGCATTTGCCTCTGATTTAAATATCCATTAGTTAATGTTTTTAAATATATACTTGGGAAGAGCGCTGTGCTGGAATATAAGTGATTTTAAAGAATGTTAATGATTATCATAATGAAAACTAAAGGAATATCAGCATATCTTTTCTTATAGGAAGCAGCTCTTGTATCTGCTGAAGTAAACTACTTTAGGTAATATTGGTTGGAATATCTTCAAACTAAATACACTGCTAGAGATTATTTTAATATTTGTCATATGGAAATCAATGGTTTGTTTTACTGACTTCAGTGTGAATGAAATGATTTCTCGTGTGGAAGAAATTTCCAAACTTCCCTTCTTAACGAAGTAAATTGTGAGTAAAAATCGTTGTGAGTAACCTGATCCTGATTGCTAATGCCCTGTCTCCTATTCCCTCTCTGTTTCTTTCATTCATCTCTCTCACAGGGAGATTCATTGCTGGTTTGGAACAGATGTCAGCAGCAATAAAAAATCTCTATTCCCATAACTTATGATGCTCCTGTGTAGTGTTCTGAAGACAAACAAAAATGTAAAAATATAATCCATTTTGTGGTTATAACAGCCACTTTTGTCCTGGCACTTTTACAAACAGTTCAGATGTCCAATATTTTGGGTTTTGTGGGTTTTTTGTTTTTAATTTAATTAAGAAGTGCTTCACTTGTTAAGCTTTGATCTGTCTCCTCTTTCCCTGTACATTGTCCTTTGCAGCTCTTCTTCACCTCCTGCCTTTCATTACCTCTTTCCAGTCACTGCAAATCCTTCCAACCTCAAAAGGAATGTTATGCCTCAAGTTTTCTTGAAGGAGCAATCCAGGGCTGCAGAGCTGCTCTTTGTGTAAGCCACTGTGCTGCTTTGGGCACCACAGCTCCTGACTGTTCCTTTGCATTCTCAGTTCCCAGCCTGCAGTGCCACAGTTGTTCTCACCTGTGCAATTGTCCATAAAACAGCAATTTCTCTCATGATGCTACACAGCCCCTCATGATAACAGAAATATGAAATGTCTGGGGTTGGAGCCTGGAATTCCAGTGGTTTAACCCTGCTCCAAAAACAAGCCTAAAAAGATAGACAGGGGAAAGAGGAGGAGAGCCCTGAAGGGCTGCAGAAACCATTAAATGTTTTATCCAAAAAGTGTTTCTTTATTTTCCCACCAAATTCAACTCGGCTTCCTCGTAATCAAGGCTCAGAAAGCACTGCTGGGGGAACTAAATTACCATATCCTAGGTGGAAACTTCAAAAACTTTTATAGCACTTTCTCAAGTTTAACAAAGCTTTAAAATCCAAGTTAGCATTCAGAGACACTTCTCCATTCAGACCTGCTCATTGACCTTGACTTATAATTCCATTAAAATATACATATACTAAAATGAGTTAAATTAATGGTATTAAAAGAATGGAAAAAAAGAAGACAGTATAAACCCAGCTACTCATTCTTTCCTTTTACATTAAGTTCCACTCTTTTCCTCATGTCTTTTCAAAATTTATTAGTTTGGATTCTTGTTCCCAAGTTCTATGTTTATTTTACACTTCTTCACTTATCAAAATCAAGTCATTCTCTTCCTCCATGTTGATCACTGAAATTTTTCTCATAATTCCTGTGATATTGCATGCATTTTTGAAGGCTAAAAGTTCTTTCAAGGTAGCACTGAGAAGAAAGCAAGGATTTTGCTTAAATCTTGTATTAATTTCTGAAAAATAACCAAATAAATAAATATATGTGTGTATATATATATACATATTAGACAAACTCTAGAAATGGTTGAATGAAAAATAATTCAGGTTCATAGCATCTGATATTTTTTAGGAGTTCTGTTGTTTCTACCTGCTCCTAATTCTGCTCATAGAGTTGGATATTACTTTTTTGCACTCACCTCTGCAGTCTGGGTAAAGCGAGCACAGTCACTCTGCAATAGCGTTTCAGCCACGAGGAATTTCACGTAATCTCTACTGATTCAAATCCAAGGGAGAAGTGGGGGTTATCACACATTTCTCTCCTCTGAATCCAAACTCATCCCTTTTCTAGAAGTGGCTCTTAATCTTCTCAGTGCTTCTGCTGTTGCTCAAAGGAACAGTTAATCAGTCTGGCTTTTCCTGTGTTGCTTCTAATGTCATGTCTAGATGCTCCACTTCACTTATTTTTCTCTGATCTTCCCCATAAAAGTTTGTTTTAAAGTACTATTTTCTAGTTGAGAATAATAGCTGATCATTTCAGTTAAAAAGGGTATAGGAAGCACTGAACATCAAAATCATTTTAGTGGGAAAATGAAATGTCTGCATATGAAGCACTAAAAGAATCAAGGAGACAACACTGGATTGTTGGTGCCACATTAGTTTTATACCCAGTGTTGGTTGAACTGATTTTAATTATAAGCAAAGCGATGCAGGATCAGAGAAAGCAATCTGTGTTTGAAATGCGTGTACAGCAATTTAAGAGGAATCACAAAAGACAGCAGTGGTGAATCTCTCAAACAGAACCCGTGAAAATAGCCCAACACTCCTTTGGAATGTGGCTCTTACATTTCCTTCCCCTCCAGGTATCAGACCACAGCGTCCAAGCTAAATGATATCAATTAAGTGCACTAAAATGGTATTTTCCTGAAACAGACTCAAGAAATGGCTTTTCCATTCTGTGTTCTTCTGTGAACTGTTTTGTTCACACAACAAATGAACATAAATAATGAAAACTTTTGCTTCCATAAATAATTTCTGCACATTTTGCAGTGAATATCCAATGATCTGTAGCTGTGAAAATAGTTAGTTTGTTATTTTGTGGGATTTTTTTAACAAGTATTCATGAAAATCTGAGATCCAATATTGACACAAACAACATTTGAAATTTATTTTAAGTTTCAGCACCAGGCCCATTGCATTAGGAATTGCAAGAATATCCTCTGCCTTTACCTGTTTAGCTAGAAGTGGACTATACAAAGTTGGAGAGATGAAACAGAGATAATTTCTGAAAGGAAAAAGAGAAAACCCTAAACTGCATTTTCTGAAAATCCATGGAGATCAAACTTTGAAAGCATTTGTTTTAAAACTGGGGGCTTCTTTGCTTTCAAATTAAATTTATTTTGCAAATTATACTATCACTTCAATGAGAAGAATCATGTAGATAAAAACACAGATTTATTCTGATGAATTTGAACATTAAAAAACTGACACAAATCATTAATAAAGCTGAGTGATGCATTTGCTTAAAGCAGAAGGACAGAGGAAATGGTAAAAAAGAGTTTGATATCTGGAAATTTCTTGCTGCTTGGACATAAGTTCCCAAAGACAGAAAGACTGTGTGGAAAAATGAACTAGAAGAGCTCATTTAGTGAAAGAGTTCAAAAAGGTAGAACAGAAAATTCTCTGAGAAACTGGTATAGTTATTGCAGAGATCAAATATGAGAGGACAAAGATATTCACTTAAACAAAGGAAAATCCTATTTTATTGTGAAAAGAAATACAGCTTCTTTGAAACTATTTTTTAATAGAAATTAACTTATGCAGCGTTCTATAATTAAGTATTTCCTGCACCACAGCAACTCTTGACCCAAATTTATCCAATGAGAAACACACTGTTCACAACTTTCTTACGTTAATTTAAAAGGAAATACAAGTAAATATAGTATTATTCCACCTACTCTGATGATCTTTCACATTCATTGACTCATTTCTCTGCCGTCTTCCCAGCCCAAAGTAAAAAGTTAGAAGGTGTGTTCAGAGGGCAGTGAATATAGGGCAGCCTTGATGATTACAGCAGGATTCATCATTATTTTGTAAGGAAAGCTGTCTCTGACAATTGTCACAGTGCTGTTATTTTACTGATTTCTGAAGCAGGAAAATACAGAAAGAAGTTCTCACAATCAGAATTGTCAATGCCATATAACCTTACAATAATATTTTGACAGAGGAGGAAAAATGATCCTGTTATACACAAGACAAAGTTTTAAAATGGCAAACCACCAAACCACACTTACATAATAGAGATTAAAAATAGCAACTTGCCTAATTACTGCTCCAATTCTTAAATTCAGCCCCTGGATCTCAGACACCCTTGCCGTAGTTGGACTTTACCTGCACCTGTTTTGTTCATTAGGAATTGTATCACTCAGGGAAACTCTACAAGGAAACAAAATGATCTTACCTCACTCTTCTGCATCAGGAAAACTGGTTTTGTACGACTAAATTTACAGACATCTCCAATTAAACTGCAGATATTTTTTTTCAATCAGACCAAGAAATATCTTTCCATCTTCCAGCTGACCATGGCAAGAGTTGGAACCAAGTGTCTCCAATTTTCCTAGGTAGTACCAGGATGCTCAATAAGATCAGTTGAAGTACAGCCTGGTTAATTAGAACACACTTTGAAAAGGTTTCTCCAATCAAAATCTCTGCTTAGTGATGAGATTTCAACACAGGTTGCACAGAGCTGACTCCTGGTCTGGTATGCATACAATGCACAATTCACCTTTTTTTTAATCATATCAGTTATGCCTTTTATGTTCTTAGTTTGGCTTCTCAACCAAAACCTAAAAACCAATATACAGCTATATGCACTGACAGTCTGCTTTCCTTCAGAAAGAATACATTTCAAGACAGAGAAATAACATTCCTGAAAATTTTAGTTTTCTGTTTAGAAAGGTGAAAAGAGTATACGCATATAAACTGTGTTAAACAAGTCTGCATCCTGCCTTTCTATATTTTTGCAATGCAGCACAATTTTTCATTGAAACAATGTATAAAAGAATTATATTTTTTTCCTGATTTCTTGTGATTAATATCCTACTCCTACATACTAGACAGACTTTATTTTGCACACGTCGAATCACAAAACATCACAGTAATGTGCTGCCATCACACCACAGTATTTTAAAAAGTGCCCAAAATTGGGTTTTGTAATTAAATCTTCTAACTGGAATCCCAGGTTATGAGCAAAAAAATAAGCTGTTTATCGAATTACTGTTGATCTCATGAATGTGGCAGGAAGATGATACAAATCTGAACAGAGCATTCTGACTGTGTGAACTTTTAACTTTTAAACAATGGAATAACTAAGACATAACATTTTCTTTCAAGTTTTGGTAATAAAGAACTCTTTGTAGGCAGCAGAGTTGGCATTCAGAACTATTGTGACAGACATTTTTGCTTATTTCATTAATGTATTGAAATTAAATCTTCAAACTAATTTAATTTGAAGCTTCTTCCTGTGCAATTTTGCTGTGTGGTATTTAGTATTCAAAGACTTGCTGACCTTTGATCCACAGCAGATGGCAGAGCCCACCAAGGAAATTCTGCAAGACTTCACACATTCTGGCTACTGAGTGCACAAGAAAATATGTCCTCACAGCATTCACAATAATGCAGAGCCTTAAAAGCAGATGAAACTGTGCAGGGGATCTATAAAAACAATTATTTTAGAGGTAATTGGGGGTGTTATATCATTTGAGAAAGACAAGACTTGCCTTAGATTTTGCTGTCTTGAAAGGTTTAGGAATACAGGTTGCAGCCAGGTCATGTGATACCAAAAAATGGCTCAGATTATTTGAGTGCCTTTTATTTTCTCCATATTTCCCAATTGCAGTAGAACACTTATTCCCAGGCCTCGAAAAAGTGTTCTTGTGTTTCCAAGCCTTTCTACATTGTAGAATCATGGAATGCTTTGGGCTGGGACGGAACACAAAGCGCACATAAAAAATGTACTTATGAGTAAGGCCGTGCCCCAGGAAGGAAAACTATTGACCTTTTTCCTATAGATTCATTGCCACGCCCTTGACTAAAAGGAGATGTTTCTGCAGTGGCACCTCCTTTGGCAACAGGACAAAGCTCACCAGGAGGGAATCACAAACATCTATTCTATAGGCTGAATTCATGTAAGCATCTTATACGCAGCAGCAGGTTCCTGTTCTGCTGATATTTGGGGCAGACTCTGTATCCCATGAAGGCATCATTCCATCAAAGGAAATTTCACTCTGTTGGCTCTCATTACTTCCACCCCTAGAACAATGTTCTCTCCCTCCACCTGTTGGCAATATGATACAAAACTCACAATCTACTCCCATTGCCCATGGAAACAAGCATAAAATCCTCCTATCCTTTACGGTGTCCCAGTTTGGGTTCAAATCACTCTCTCTGGAATCAATACACTCTCTCCATCACTTCTGTTTCGCAGTTTTCTAAGAAAGAAAGATAAGC
The DNA here is from genome assembly GCF_015227805.2 of Hirundo rustica. NCBI lineage: Eukaryota > Metazoa > Chordata > Aves > Passeriformes > Hirundinidae > Hirundo > Hirundo rustica. The sequence continues at coordinate 17,728,559 of NC_053460.1, forward strand.
ACATTTGAAAGGGGAACAAAAGGATTTCTGTGTTCCAGAGGAATGATTATTGGAAGCCATTCCATATGGAATGAAGAGCACTTTACACTGAGACAAACCACAGGGATTCATCTCCATGTGCTCATTTAAAAGGGCTTAATCAGAAAGATATTGCCTGCTTTGCAACGTAACAATAATAAAAAGAATTTTTCACTCTCAAATTCAAACTAAATTTAAAGTGGAAAAGTTTTCAGACTAAAAGTATTTCATCTGACATCATAAATGTAAATGGCTTTTTTTTTTTTTTACTTCTACCAATGTGAAAAATAAAAGTAAAAATTAAATTATTGCAGTTCAAATCAATGGCAAATTGAATTGATACAATTTCTCAATGAATACAAGAAGAGGTGAAACTTCAAAGAATTAATTTTTCTCTATTTTGGAAACAGTTTACTCTCCCTGAGTAAAGTACAGCCTCCCACATCTGCAAAAGATATAAAGCAGTTGTCTTAATATTTAAATAATTTGAGACTTCGAATGCAATTTAGGAATTCCACGTGGATTGTTTAAATACTGACCATTGAAGAAATCGAGGGCAGTGGGTGTTTTAAACAACCTTATCCTGACACTCCTTTACACAACCCACCCCTAATATAAAACCAACAGCACTCTTGAAGTCTTATTTGTGTGCTCCAAGCATTTTCTGCCCTCAGCACGTTAACTGAGAGAATGTTTCATCAGTGACATGGGAGAAGAATGAAAAAAAACAAGAGGGGAAAACATATTTGCTGATTTTAAACAATTTATATGTTTGTAGAGGCAGGATAATCAGGTACATGAAAAGGAATCTTGGGCACAATATCTCCTGTTTTCCAGTCTTGTGCCGTGGCACTGGCAACAAGGAAAGTATCTCAATTGCTCTGTTAATTGTCTAAGCCAATAATTACTTCTCCACATACAGGAATTAAACAGTGCTGACACTTCAATGAGAACAAGAACACTCTCCAGCATCACAGTTATGATAAAGAATGGGTGAAAAATGGCATTATCAACATCTATATAAACATCCACTCACAGAGGGGTACTGGACATCCAGAAATGCAGAGTTCATTTCAATTTAACTGCAACAGTGCCCCAGTCTTGAGACCAATCTGAAGCTTTTCAGGTACAGTGGCTTACAGACACCTCTTATCAGTACATTCTGATATTAAGGGGTTACAAAGCAGCTCATCCTATGTTGATAAATATAAAATTTCAGGACCTTGGGCAACTGAGCTGAAAAAATGAGGATTATATGTGAATATAAAAGAATCTAAACCACAAGGAGTGTGGTGGTATTCCAAATTAAGCACTTAGGAGAACTTGGAGACAACTAACTTCGATGCTAATTGCCCTAGCCCTGTAACAGTTCAGCTGTTGGTATTGATTTTTAACGCTCCTTCTTTAGCTTGACCTCTGTTGATACTCACATTATGTTTAGTCCTGTTCCCAAAAAGGGCTGTGATTAACTAAAAATTTTCAACATCACAAATGCTTTTTGACACATTAAGCTTTCCATGAGGAAAGGTGACTACCTCACTTCCAGCTGAAGAGGTGGAAGGGCAGATTTTGTAGTTATTTCTCCTCTGATAACAGCAAAACTAAATTTAGAAGTGTATCTGGGTTGGTTGGTTGGTTGGTTGTTTTGGAGGATGGGTGTGACAACAAAAAAGAAATTAAATGAAAATCATAAGGGCTGACTCATAAATTAAAATCTTGTAGTAGTTTTGCCTTAGACCTTGTCGGCCCCCAAGTAACTCATAAAAATGGATGTTCTCCATTGAGTCACGTATTTCCAGTTCTGAGACTTTGCTCCTCCTCTACTAGATCATGTCCAGACAATGAAAATGCTTTTCAATATTAACAGGAACAACAGTTGAGGAAAATGCATGAGTTCAATGGGTGAAGACAAGGCATCTATGTTTCTATTAAAAAAAGAAAATAGCCACAACTAAAACATTTCCCAGAAATATAGTAGGAGTTTTTTGTATGTAGGCTACAATCTCATGCAGGAAGAAAACAGAAAAAACAGCAATTTCATCACCCACCCACTTCACAATTGCACAAAGTCTAGCTCTTAGCCACCAAGGCTTCAGAAAAAAATATGTTTGCCATGAGAATTATTGAGCTCATAAGAGCACATTTTAACATTCAGATATATTTATGCTGGTTGCTCTCTAATAATTTCATTACTTACAGTAAAGCTCTCTAAATATGTTTGTAAATGCTACTCTATGGCTGAGATTGTGGTGAACTGTCATTGATGCCATACTGAGTTTATGGAGATGCTGGTAAAAATGCAAAGCCATCTTCAATTATTCAGAAAGGTAATTTCAGAATATTTTGTGTGGGTTTCTGTAAACTTCTTCTTAGCTAGTAGAGAGTTAGATATGTGTTGAAATGTATAATAAACAATTTTAATTTTTTTTGGTAGTAGTACCATCTTTTTAAAGGAATAAGCAAATGCAGAATTCCTACATTCATACATTCTAGTCATATACAAGAAGTAATGTATTTATATATAGAATGGTCTTTAAAATTTTTTTAAAACATTTAATTTTAGTTTAGTTTTGCACTATCATTCTGAAGATATCAAATGGTTACTATTGGTCTGCTAAACACTTTCCAACATTTACTCAACAGCAGCAACACCATGAATACAGTCCTGATACCTGAGGCTTGTTTTATCCTGTTGCTGACTAATCCTGTTCAGATTTTATATAAAATACTGACAACTACACTGAAGAACGGCTCTGTTTAAACCTCATAACTTTGGTATAACTAATAGTGGATAAATACAACAGGTAACCAAAGTTTTACAGAGCCTTGTTGTGGGAAAAAAAAAAAAAAATAAGGTGTGTCAATTGGGGAATAATATATTAAGATTCAAAATTATTTCCAAGCGTGTGTCGTGTATATTGTTCCCACAACAAGCAGTTGTTCCACGTAGATAAAGACTGACAGGAATTTCAAGGTCAGCCATATCACACGTTGGAAGGAGTTGCTTAGTCGAACTTTGCCCAAGGGCTCCCTGCTCTGATAAATTCACACAACTGGAACCCAGAGCCCTTGGCTTTCATGTGAGCGCTTACGGGATTAAACTGTGTCACGTGTGAGGACTGAATTATCCACCTCTCTGCCACCAGCTCTCCTGAGCAGGAGATCTGAGAGCAAAGCAATCACAGCTCACAGCTACAAACCCCTCGGTCGGTGGCGGCCCATTGCCGTGGCTAAAGCAGAGGGGTGAGGGTGCCCAGAGACTGGCGTGAACCTGGGAGGAACCGCCCCAGCAGCAGCTCAGCCCGGGGGTGACCTGCTGGAGCAGCTCTGCGGAGAAAGACCTGGGGTCCTGGTGGGTCCCAGGCTGACTCAAGGTCCCTGTAGCCAGGAGGGCCCATGGGATCCTGGGGGGTGTCAGGAGGAGCATTTCCAGCAGGTCAGGGAGGGATCCTGCCCCTCTGCTCAGCCCTGTGAGGCACAGCTGGAGTGCTGTGTTCAATTCTGGGCCCAAGAGCTCGAGGGAAACAGAGAGCTGCTGGAGAGGGTCCAGCAGAGGCCACAAGGACGATTTGGGGTCTGGAGCACCTCTGTGACAAGGAGAAGCTGTGGGAGCTGGGCCTGGTCAGTCTGAGAGGGGATGTCATTGATCCTTACCAGTATTTCCAGGGGCTGTCAGAGGACGGTGCCAGACTCTTTCCAGTGGTGCCCAGGGACAGGACAGGGAGTAACGGGCATAAACAAAAACACAATGAGTGTTGTGAGGAACAACATGAGGAAGAATTTTACCCTGAGGGGGGCAGAGCCCTGGAGCAGATGCCCAGGGAGGATGTGGACTCTCGCTCTCTGGAGACATTCCAAACCCACCTGGGCATGTTCCTGTGTGCCCCTGCCCTGGCAAGGGGGTTGAACTGGATGATTTCCAAAGGTCTCTTCCAACCCTTAAAATTCTGTGATTCTGTGAATACAGAGCTTTTTTCTTTCTGCACTGTTTGGGTGGACTGTGACTTTAGCCAACACTGACACCTTGCCTTCTTAGCATTTACTTTACAGAGCAACACATGAACACCTCTCTGTGTTACACATAGATCTCACCCCAGACTAGAAGCTACAACTCCCTCCTGTCTTGAAAAAATGTTTTGCCCTGAGCAAGCTTAAAAGAGCAAAACTGAAAATACATGCCTAAATAATACATGTCTAATAATACATTTGATAATTTCAGTACAAACCCAGGTATCATTTAGGAGAATAATACATTCAACAGCTACTTTGAAAGTGAACATCAGGGTACTTTGATTGAGGTTAAAACCACGGAAAACAGCTCACAGGAAGAAAAATCTTCTATGAAAATTTGGTATTTCCACTGCATTCAGCCGATCCCGTCAAACATCAAAGCTCTTTTCTATCAAAGTAAGCATTAGAACAATTTAATTTTATATTTATCTAGAAATGTAGTTGGATCTTTTTAACTAGATCACTAAAATCTGGGAAGACAGAAAGTCCATTTCCTCTCCCTATATTTCTTTATTTTTCATGAAATATTATTTTCAGCACTAGAGAAATCCTTTCTAATGTAATGTCTAAAGACTGTATACATAAATACTGTGATCTAGAAAACGGTGCCAGAGCTGAAGAATATTATTTAATCTAAATATTACTTATTTTTCTAGGAAAAATTGCTGTTCTGGTTTTTACTGGAATATTTCTCCCAGCCCTGTATCACTTGGAGAGCAGACAGGTGGTAAGGACAGGGTGTCATGTTCCCAATTTTAATTAGCACTGGGCATATGAATCAGATAATGATTTCAAATTGCAAGAAATTAGAGCTCTTCAATATCAAGTTGTTTGGTTGGATTATAGTTTAACATTCAGCGATCAAGGCTGATAGGTAAAAAAAACCCAAACTATTTCATCTTGTATTTCTTTTCAGTAGAAAATGATGTATTGCAGGGTTTACTTTCCTCCTGCACTAGAATTGAAACTGAAATGCAGAGCTCTTGTGCGATAGAGAAAAATGCAGAGTTTCCAGCTCAGAGTTTCCAGTTCAAGGCTCTCTGTTTTAGCTTGACATTCAATAGCATTCACCTGCCATTCCACTCACAGGAGCTGTAATTTGGGTGCCTTTTGTTTCTGTTATTGCCCTGCTGAGATTGCTTTCTGGGAGATACAATAGTTTTCCCAGGATGGAAACCACACCATTAAGACAGATGCAGTATTTCCCATGTCAAGAAGCATCCAGGGTGTCCTGGTTTAGGGCAAATTTGGGAGAAAACCTCCAAATGGAATCCTTCCAGAATAGCAAATTCAAACAGCCCCTTCCCCAGCTGGTTTGGGAAAATATTTCCTTGGAGAAAAGTGGAAAAAGTTGTTTATTTAACAATCAAAGGATCCAAAAGCACAAAAAAAAAAAAAAAAAAAACAAAACAAACAAACAAACAAACAAACAAAAAAAAAAAAAAAAAACCAACACACCAAAACACCTCTCACTGTCCAAAGAGATGGCAAAATTGAGAAAGTTCTTGCTGTGGGTGTAGCTCAACTTGCTCAGTCCCTTATCAGTTCCTCCAGTGCTGGAAAATACCAAGGCCCAGGCCCTGGTGGGCTACAGGTGTGAGCTCCTGGTGCTCTTCTGGGTTTTCAGTCCAGAGCAGGTTTGAACTGTTCCAAAAAAAATGAAAAAAACAGTCCAGGGGACTTCTCAGCTTCATCTAGCTAAAACCTAACTAAAAGCAGAGGAGATCTCTGTCCTGCTGTCTGTCTGTGCTGCAGACAGCACAGTCCAGGAGCAGAATGCAAAGGAGTGAGTGCAGTTTCTCAAAACTAACTCAGTACTTCTTTCCCTGCCTTCGCTCTCAGAAAGTTTGAAAGGTACAGGACACAATATCCAACACAAACAGAGCAGACAACTGGGAATACAAGCATCATAAAGTCACCCCAGGACACAGGGCCAGCTGCTCCCAGAAGGATGGGGAGGGAGCCAGGGAGCCTCCTCAACAGCAGGAGTGCCTGATCAGCACAGCACAAGGCACTGGCACTGGTGGCACGATCCAGCGGCTATCTCAAATAAGGCGGGCGGTGAAACTGATCCAGGGCCCAAAGAGGAAGGTCAGACAGAAGAACAAGGAGTGTGGACTCCCTTGAACCCCTCAAGGAAACCTCCAAGCTTTGCCCGGGAAAGATCTACCGTGGAGTTACCCCACCTAGGCTGAAGGAAAAGATTCTCCCCCATGGTGCTCTGCAGCACTATTGCCAATCTACCTTAGATTGCTTCCCCCACTGGCCAGCTGACCCTGCCCACCCCAATTGTTCATCTCTCACACCCTCCATAGGTTGCTGCCCTTTGCCCTGCCCTTTGTACCACCCCTGTGCCCTCAGGTCATTGGCAGCTGACCCCTTACTTAAGCACCACATTGTCTGGGTCTTTCGTCCCTGATTCCCTTTGGCCTGGTGAACAGAATAAATCTTTCTGGAACTCATCATACAGAGGGCCCTTCCTGTCTTTCCTCCGCTGAGCTATCAGTGGTGTGTGTGTGTGCAAGGACTGGAAACGGCTGTTCCTGTGGCCTACTCCGAGTGGCTCCTGAAGGAGATGCTTTGAGAAGATAGCAGCATTTCACCATCCTGTACATCACAACAAAGGAGCTGGGGTCTGAGACAACTGGCAGCAGGGCTGTGACACAGGTCCAAGGCCAGCTGGGCAGACGTGGCCATAGACAGCTCCAGGGACAAATGTGCACGTGAGGAGTCATTGAGCGTCCCATCCGAGCAGATGGGACATCAGGTGTGCCACAGGTACACCACCAGGGACAGGACAAGGACACCTGTGAGGTGCCTCAAATGAGGACTAAAGGTTGAGGGCTGAGCTGACATGGAGCCTAAAACCCATAAAGGCTGTGGGTGAAAACCCTAGTGTGGCTGTTCAAGGTCACATTTGAGCAATCGAGGTCCTGATGTATAAAATCCAACTGTAAAGAGGCAGAGCTGGGGTAAAATTGTGCCATGCTGTCTATAATACAGAAAGGGTTGCTCAAGTGTTTTCTGACTTCTAGGTCAAGGGTATAAATCACATTTTGGGAGGCAGTTTGAATTATGTATTTGATTATTTATGTGGATTAATAAAGTTTCACTCTAGAAGCATTTAGAAGAATCAGATAAGTTTACTCATTGTATACAGCACTCGTACTTAGACAATTTTCCCATTTTTAGAGCATGTTTCTTTAATGTCTCCTGTGATTGCAATTAGATCAGTATCTAGAGGAAATGTATGCACTTAGAAATTGATTGAACTCACTATTAATAGTATTTTTTGATTCTGTACTAGATAGCAAAGAGTCAAATGAAACACAAAATGTTATTATAATTGAGTATTAATGCAAAGAGTAAAAAATAAATCAAATAAGATTAATGGAACGTGGATGAATTTTCTCACTTGAACTAATAAAAGAAATTACTATGCAAAACAAGGAATTGTATTCACAATTTTTCTTTATATTTCAACCATAAAATATAGATAGTAGTTGATACTCTATCGAAATAAAATTTCCGTGAATTCTGTGCACTTGAAAATGTTGAGTATTATAAATTACAAAGCTGAGAAAATGTATGTTGATTGTAATAAACGTTCAGTGAAATGTGATGTTTTAATGTTCAAGATATATAACTTTTAATGCTATTTTTAAAGTACTGTTTCCCATATCTGAAGGGTTTTACATGTCTGGTATAAAAGCTGCTTTTACTCTACCAGTGCTCCTGGAAGTCCCTGATCTGTGCACTCCAGGGCTGGGATGGAACAATTCTCCCCATTGTTTGACTTTTGCGTGAGCACTGAACCAATCTGATACCAGAACTCTCCATTTGTTGTTCCCGCACAGAGCTGTGGCTTCAAGATCCTTCCCTCACACGAAATCTGTAACATTTTTCCCTTGTGCAGGTACTCCTGTGGATTCATTCAACCTCTCCTGACAGCAGTTCTTAAGATTTTTGACTATTCCAAATGAAAGCAGGCCTGGCTAACAACTACAGCAGACCCTAACTAACAAATATTTCACAGGTCAAGCCTCCTTACCCCAGCCCTGCTCCCCCAAACAGCAGGACATGTATTCACTTCCTTCTGAAGTAGGAAAGCTTCAAAGAGGAAGTGGGACTGCACTCCCCAACAGGCAGCTGAGGCAGCTGCTAAAGGTTTGCTCAAGCACAGGAAAAATGTGCTCAGTACAGTGAAAAATGTGTTATTCTTGGTGTTTCAGACTCACAAGGTAAAACACAAATGTCTTGTGTTCTCTCCTTCCTTCACTGCTTTTAATAAGATGGGAAGTTCCTGGAATATGTTTGAGATTTTTTTTCCTACTTCTCTAAGTTTAGAAAGAGAATTTTTAAGACAGTGTTTTGTCCCATGATACAAGAGAGAAATTGGAGTAAGGAGCCAGATCACATCTTTTTCCAAGGTTCAGTGCTTCCTACTGAAACAATATTTCTCACTTGACTCTGGCAGACTGAGAGTCAGCTGAAAGGGTTGCTATACTACAGAAGTTAGAATTCTGTAATTCATTATTTAGTTTAGCCCAGTGACAAACCCCCCCCCAGGAGTTAGAAGATTACCTTCATTCATACAGTAACAGTAACTGCTGTTGGTGTGTATTTTTCTGATTATTAGCAGTATTACATTATGAATAATAGTAAGTATCATATAAAGCATTACTGTTATTCTCTGTCTCTTTTCATGTGCTTGGTAGAATTAAATTCTCTGTAAGGATATTTTTAAGAGATGAGAAGTGTGTTTCTTTCTGGGAGGAATCACACAGTCAAATAGCAAGTCTTGAATCCACTACATGTTCAAATTATTTGTATTTTCCTTCCTTGTCTGGTTCATTAGCAGTCACGTTTAAAAATGAGGCAGCTTCATAAATGCAGTGTTAAACCAGTTAAGTTAAAACCAGTAGCAACTCATTAAAAATCTGTTATTATACATTGAAAAGGGGGTGGGGGGGAGGAAGGAATTTCAAACTATTGCCTTGGTAAGTTTGCAGTTTTCACAATAATCAACTGATATAAAGTGCCCAGAACTGAATTTAAGAGACGCGTAGGAAAAGAAAAATGGGTTAAAAGCTGACTTGGTTTCATGGTTTAACCCCAGATGGGAACCAAGCCACACTGAGCCACTCACTCACACCCCCCATACCAACATGGGGGAGAGGATTGAAATGTAAAAGTGGAAAAACATCCATCCCTGGAAGTGCCCAAGGCCAGGCTGGCTTGGAGCAACCTGGGGCTTGGAGCAACCCGGGATAAAGGAACGTGTCGTGCCCATGGCAGGGGTGGGATTGGATGGGCTTTAACATCCCTTTCAACCCAAAACGTTCTGTGGTTCCATGATTCCAAAACTTGTGAGTTGAGATAAAGGGAGTTTAATTGGTAAAGCAAAATTCTCACAGTCAAGCAAAGCAAAAGAAGGAATTCATTTCACACTTCCCATGGGCAGGCAGGTATTCACCACCTCCAGGAGAAAAGGACTCCACCACTCAGAACTGTGATTTTGAAAGACAAACATCATCACTCCAAATGTCCCCCCTTCCTCCTTTCCCTGTGGGAAATCAAGGCACAGAAAGCTTCAAAATGCAGTGCATGTAGGCCCAGACTTAGAAATGAATGCAGGGTTTGACCTGAGGCCTTGGAAAAGGCTTCCAGATTTAGAGACCATCAGCAAGAATGTGGGCTTGTAGTTTAAGCAGAAACCTGTCAAGCCAGGTAATAGGAAGTATTAGGGTTTAAAGTTTAGATATAGTAGTTACAAAGATAGTAAGAAGTTTTAAGGTGTAGCACTGTAAGTTTGTGTGTCATTATATGCTTGGTTAAGAAGGTCTGCATCAGGGCAAGATGTCTGATACAATTTAATTAGAGATTGGTGTGAAAATAGAAACATTCTTTTTGGCAGTAGTTTATTGGCAAATTAACCCTTAAAAGACCTTGTAACCAGTGATCTTGCGACCACTGGCCACAGACTATTGGTGACTTCTGACTTATGTGGTGAAGACATTCTCACCCGTCATGAGACTGTAGAAGATAAGAGCAATAAATCATGCTTTAAGACATCCCTCCATGGTCCCATCTCTCTTAATATCCCAACATTTCCCCTGTTTTAAACCTTGAGCCTGGCATTACATGGTGTGGAACAGCCCTTGGGTCAGCTGGGGTCAGCAGTCCGGGCTGTGTCCCCACCCAGCTGCTGGTGGCCCCGCCGCCTCCTTACTGCTGGGGTGGGCTGAGGAGCAGGAAAGGCCTGGGCTCTATGTGCACCCTGCTCAGCAATGACAAAAACTGAAACAAAAATCCCTGAGTTACCAACCCTGTGTTCAGGAAAAACCCAAAACACAGCCTGTCCCAGCCACTGAGAAGAATCTCTACCCCAGCCAATCCCAGCTCATTCACATCCATAAAGTCTCCATCAGTGCTTGGAATGACACTGGATAAGCATTTCCATGGTGTAGGACCTGCCTTTCACTTAACCTTAAAATCACAGAAAAAGTTGGCTTGGACTTTGGTATTTAGACATAACCAAGCAGCTCTTGGTTATGTCTAAATACCAAAAACTCAGTTGGAAAACTCGGGTTTTTCAAATGCAGCAGTTCTGTGGGAATAATTGACAATAAATATAACTCAGTGTTCACAAATTTTGCTAGGTTATTTTGTGCTAAATGATAGACTAAATGTGAGTTGTCTATTATGATAATTATGCAAAGTGCTGATATATTTAAGCTTGAGGAAGGTGCTATATATATAACAATTATATATATATATATATATATATACACACATATTTGAGGGAGAGTGACAGAGATATAATTGTTAAGCTCAGTTTGGTTAAGTTAAATGTTAGCTAAGTGAGAATATAGAAGATGCTTTCCCACTTACTACTACTGACTGTATTTCTTTTGAAACTATTACTGGGAAAAATGATCCAAGTAGTAAAAATGGAACCAGAAATTCCTGTCTTACTGAAGCAGTCAGCTCCTTTCCGTCCAAAGTGAAGGAATTGAGAATTCCTGCCGTGGAATAGTCATTGGAACCTGTTCTATGGGAACTGGCCGTGATCTACTTCAGGTGGAACAAAGAAGTAAAAAGTTTCCTTGGTCCATTTTAATTATTCGACTGCTAAATGAAAGCATTCTTATCTTTTCTTTTTCACTCTTTTAATTGAACAGAAAAACTTGTTCACTCATAAACATTATTTAGAAAACTGCTGACAAAGTGAGGCAGGATTAAGCCCTCCCAATAAAATCAGAGGGGAGAAGCTGTGATGCTGCTCAGCCCGCAGCTTAATTCAGACTCTTCCTGGCCAGGGTGTTTTCAGGCTAGAGCGCAGTGACAACACTTTGGACTTAAAGGAGAAAGCTGAAGCCATATTGATGACTAAAAGGGAAAAAAATAGTACATAGAGGGATTAAAATTTAAAATGTCAGAAGCTCTCCTTGAATCTGCTTTTAATCTGCAGTTTATCTTGGTTTTAGGTTTTTTGGTTTTGTTTTTGTGTTGTTTTTTTTTTTAATCAGTAACTGTAGGATGAGATTGGTAATTGTAAAGATCCATATATTAGCTATCATTCTCAAACCATAGACATTATCTGAATTATTCAGAGTGTGTCAAATAGTTTTTTGAAAATAAAACAGAACAAAATCCTAAAACCAAAATCAACAACTTTTTGGTGGTGTAATTCTTCATACACAAGTGAAAATGTCTTTATTCAGTACAAAAACTTCAAAACCTATGCATTCAAATCCCCACTCTGATCAGATATTTGGGACAGGCAGTGCCTCAAGTGCCTTCACAATGTCTTATGAGCTTTCTCATATTATCTCTGAACTGCAAACTAAATTCTGTGTTAAAACTTCCGTTTCCCCCTTGATTTTGGAAATGAATGAGCATGAAAAGGCAGTTGAAGTAACCCCACCCCAAACAGCTCTGAGTGTCCTCTGGCCACACTTCTGCTGTTAATCCCAAATCATTGACCACTATTCTTGGCTCCACTGAGCTTTGATCAGACACCCCACAGGTCCTTTTCACCCTCAGTGTAAACAGAAGCAGCATTTGCCTCCTGGTGCTCACTTTGTATAGCTGTCATTGTTCAATAAAGGAGTACAAATCCAGGCGGTAAACTAATTAAAGTGCTCAGAAATATAGAATAAAAAAGTAAAATGTCTTTCTGTATATTGCTGTTTGTGTTATACGTGCTGAACAGGCTCTTGAAGGGTGTGCCAGTTCTAAAATGTAACCCGGGGAGGATGGATTGCTGAATGACTTGGACTCATTTTCACTTGTTTCAGAGGTGACTCCATCACCAGCGTCTGAAAGACACTCTGCCCCTCAGTAACGAATGATTACAGCGAAATGAATCCCAGAGGTTTGCCACTAATGCACAACAAAGGCATAAGAATGAGAGCTGTGGTTCAAGATCTATTTTTTATACCAGCATAATTTTTTGCTTCAGTGATCTATCACTAAACAACAGCTGCCGGGGTAGAGACTCGCTGCTCTGCAGGAGCATTAGCAAACCCTTTAGTGACTGGGCACATGTGTTTGCCTCAGGCCCTCGAAAAAGTCACAAACTTGTGAAGGAGGACTGGCAGATTAATGTCACCTTCTTTCTGCAAGAGATTTGAAGATACCAGACACGCTGGAATGACAGGCTGCAGTAAGTTTAGATCTTTAAAGGACTTATTTTATGATCTAAGCACGCGTGACCAAACTTTCTTGAAGAGGGGAGATAAGGAGGGTGTTGCAATGTATTTAAACAGTTGGAGCCAAAATGTGCCCCAGCCAACCACCTGCAGTTATTATTATCAGAACCCTCAAAAATTCATCAAAGTTACTAAGAAAAACAGAGCTAAAATTAAAAAAAAAAAAAAACTAAAAAATAAAATACCAAAAATACAAAACCTAAATTAAGAAAACACAACATAATAATAAATTTTAACCAATTAAGTATCCTCAAAAAGATATACTAACCACATAAACAAAGCAAAGAAACCAATCAAATAATACGTAAACACATAAACAAGCAAGGTAAAGTCTATAACTAACTTAAGATAAACAATAAATTAACTTTTACTCAATCACATTAATTATGTGTACAAATGTCCCAATCTCCTACGGGGGGGGGGGGGGGGGGGGGGGGCGGGGGCGGGGGGGGGGAAGGAGTAAAATTCAATTTTTTTTTCTATGTATACTGGCTCAGAAATTAAACTTTTGCAGTGTCTTATAAGATGTTGGTTTTTTTCCCCACTGGAGATCAATGTGCCCACTTCTAAATTTTTGAAATAGATTTTCTGCCACTTTTGAGGCAAATGCTATCCTAAAAATGGCAGCATTTAAAGTGTTCATAACTGCAGGAAAACAAACAAACAAACAAAATATCTGTTTTTTATTATTTTAGGTGCTCTTACCAGTCTGTATATAATCAGCTTGAGGTAAAAGAAGATATATGGATGTACTTGTTTTTCACAGAAACTCAGTATTCTCTTCATTAATAATCACCTTTTTGATAATAATCAAATTTCTCTTTGTTAATAATCACCTATGTCTGCATATTTCTTGAAAAACTATAAGATAAAGATGATTAACCCAACACACTTCTGAATCATCCAAAAAGATCATTTTTAAACTTCTCTTAAATTTTGTGACCTGACAGTTAAAGCCCTAAACCAGGTAAATGAAATGTAACTGTAATTTGTGTACTTTTTACACTCCTTTCTTCAGCAGATGATTAGAAAACTGTACTGTCGGCTGTACAGGTTTCAGGTTAGGGTCTTTTGCTTATTTTTGTGTGGGTTTTTGTTTTATTTTTTTAAGGTTCTTTTTCAAAAATAAAAAGATCCAGTTTAGAACACAAGATTGACTGCTGGGTCAAGTGTTCAGCTTCACTGTGTAGATGTCTTAACTATTTATTCAGTACTATATAATACTACATATAGAATAGAATAGAATAGAATAGAATAGAATAGAATAGAATAGAACAGATATAATTATACTTTTCCAACTCCATTTCCAGTAAAAGGCAGTGAAGCACAAGGACTCCTGAAATACTCAGAATATGTGGGATACCAGTATGGGAATTGCTGTAAGGAAAAGGGTCTGTGAATGTTTTGGCTTCAATTGAGGAATTGGCATTCATACACACGTGATAATAAGAGTTCAAAATTAAAATAACTCACATTGGAACTGCCTGAATAAGAAAATGGTTCGGTATGATTTTCTTAATTTTTTCTAAACATCAGGAAATCTTTTATATTAACTTTTTAGTCAGAAATAAACTTGATGTCTGTTCTAAATGCAGGAAAATTGTGATGTAAGTACATTTTTTTGAAGTTTTCTTTCTTTCAGAACATTTCCCCAAGAAATTCCCATACTCGTCAGACCCATGGATCAGTTCTAAGAATCTGAAAAATCCACCTGAAAATAACAGCTGCTTGTTGATAAGGAACTTCAATGAAACACACCAGGATATTAAAAGGACCAAGGGGGAGCTGCACATGAATCTGACAGTGCCTTACATTTCCTGACTCCTCCTCTTGGATGAATACAAATGGATTTGGAACCACATGAAAAACCGGGAGAGACAAAGTGATGAATGAGTGACGGAGACCCTTCCCTATGGAGGAAGGATCAGTTTGGCAGTTTGGCAGCCCGGGAACTTCCATTTCCCCAAGTCCTACCAGCTGCATGTCGTGTTGCTCAGAGTGACACCATGCACAGATGTGCAGCTCTGAACTGAGCAGTGAACAAAGGACTGCGAGGTTCAACTTGAAAGCTCAGAATATTTTGATGTTACGGTTCACCTTGTCACATGAGCCATCCCCAAAGTTTTCAGCAGTGCTTGACATATCATAAAAAATGTATCTGGAAAAATCAAATTTTAGTTTTGTTGCTGCTCTGATGCATGAAAGCTTATTCCAGCCAAAAAGAGCTGTATCTCTGCAATAGTGGCACTCCAAATATGATTTCTGGGATACAGAAAGCTATGAGATAATGAGATTGTGTGGATGCAATGTATGAATGATTTCTTTCTCTTTTACTTACGAAGTCCCAAGGCAGAGGTTTTTAAGACTTGGTTTGTAACTGAACTTCCTTTCTCAAATACAGCATTTAGAAACATTTGTTCAGCTCACACTCAATAAATGCATATAATTAGTATTTACAAACTTGTTTATTCATAGTCCAACAATCTCAACTTACTTAATTATCATATGAATGCTTTCCAGTCCCTATAGAACATCTGCAAGCAGAATAAAAAGAAGTGACTATGTCTCAGCAGACATAAGCTAGGAAAAAATCCTAGAACCAACCAGAGAATCAGAATCCTAGAGTGTTTTGGGTTGAAGGGACCTTAAAGCCATGCCAGAGTAAGTAGGGCTGACAGATTATCAAGGAATAAAAAGAGAACTCAAGGAAATTCAGACCACAAGAAAAAAGCAAAACAAGACTCTTTCCACCAGTGCTTACTGCGAAGGTTTGGGAGATTCATTAAATGTACGAAGGAAAGCGATGCCGAGTCCCCAGGCAGGGCAAAGCAGAGCCACTTTATTACAAAAAGCCAGCCTTTTTAAGCAGTCAGACCTTTATCGGTTACATGGTTTTAAGTCATAACAAACACAATTTAACCAACCGCCATTCACCACGATGTGGACACGCAATGGTTACACTGATGACTTGGGAGGGCTGACCTGAAACAGGGACTGGACAGAGCTAGAGACTAAAGTAGGTATTTATTGAAAGCCCTTTTAGCATACACCTTGGGCAGGACAGGGCCAAAACGACCCAAAATGGTCACAAAATGGCTGATCGGTCATGAGGTCTCACACTTTTGTAAGTTTTGGTCCATTTGCATATTGGGGTTTAATTGTCCAATTACAGCTTTGGATTGTGAGGTCTCCCTTCTCATTTCTCTCCTCAGCCACCCTTGTTTGTGCTTTTGGGCCTGAAAACTTGTAACATTGTCCTTGGTGTGCAGCAGGAAAAGGATTTGTTTAGTGTCCCTGCTCTGTGCAGAGAGCTGAGTGACGCTGAATGTGAGCTCAGAACTGCACCCCTGGGCAGCACAGAACCTGAAAAACACAAAAGCTACGACTTAAGGCATCAACATAACTCGGTTTTTCTACCTCTATTTCAGCTGAGTCACTTTCCCACAGTCCTTTTCTGCTTAGCCAAAGCGCAGGCCTGAGCCATGGTTTTACAAGGCCTTCCCTTTGTAAGGTTTTACCTATATGCAACAAATAATTCCTTAAAAATTACAAGTTCTGGATCTGCCTCAGTTTTAAGTGTCAATTAAAAAAAAAAAAAAAAAAAAAAAAAAAAGTTTCAGGAAGTAAAAACCAGCCATCACAAGTTGACAACTGAAGAAATTATTTACCTAAAAATTTGAATGTAATTAAATATGAACTTCCTGGACTCTGAGGATGCTGTGTAATCTATTGGACAATCTTCAACAACTGAGCAGAGGGTGGTAAGTGCAACATCTCTGTTTAAAATAGGACCCAGGGATGATTTCAGGAGGGCAAACGAGAAATTCTGACCCCTCTACTAAGTAAATTTGTAGAAACCTAAATAAAAAACAAAAATTATAAGCAAATTGATAAATCCAGTAAATTTGCATAGAGGGAACCCCAGCCTATGGATCCATTTGTAAAGGAACTGCAGGACCAGGCAGATCCAGAGGATTATTTTAATTTTTTTTCACATGATCCATTTACAAAGGCATAGCAGAGAACAGACATGGCAATAGATAAAAGAGAAGCTTCTCTTAAGGACTATTGACAGTTTAAAAGATTGGATATAATGGATAAGAGTTGCCATAATAGGAAAGTTACCAAGAGAATTAGAGAGGGATTTATGTTAAGACATAGGCTATTCAACGTAGAGGATCCAGAAGAACAAAAGAATGCTGAGGTGAAATTTTGTTGATTATACAGAATTATTCTTGATAATGAAAGAAAACAGTTATGTGAAAAGCTGTTGAAGGACTTCACAATACTAAGGGCAATAAAATAACAAATGAAATTAAATAATGCTAAATGCAAAGAAGTGCCAGTGGAAAAGATCCAGCATCAGGATATATAATTTTGCTACTGTTTTCACTTCGGAGACAGAACTTCACTTCAGTTTGGATTGTTCTTTGGATATGTTCAAATGAGAACAGAACTGTTCAAAAAGGGAAGCAGAGCATTAAAAATTACTGAAGAGAAAAAAACATGACTATATCACTACATTAATTAGTCACAATCCAACAATTTTCATCACTTCAGCTTAAAATATAAAGTAGAACCAAAAAAGATTTAAAGAGGCTGACACCACTGATAGCAGCTATGAGACAGCATCTGTACAAGAAACTAAATAGAGAGGCAAGACTAAACCTCTCCAGATGGGAGCAGAAATCCCCTAAAGGGTCTGTGATAAATATTTATCACAATGTGGGTTTTTTAAAAAATCTGTTATAACACAAAGGATTTCAGGAGTAATCACTAAATTTTCAAGGAGAGAAAATGTATCGCAGAACAAAATTAAAATCAGAATTATTCATCATCTGGTAAGAAGCACAATGGTTCTGAAGGTGCAACCATTTCTAGAAGTTTTTAAACCTAGACTTTTGGAAATTACAGGCCTGTATAAAAGCAAAGATCATACTTCATCTGCCCCATGGTGTAGATGTGTTACTGGCCAGAGCTGCAATCATGACATTAAAAGAAAGAGACTTTTGATTTGAGGTGAATTTATTTTTAAGATCCCAAAAGCCAACAACTAATATCAGTTCTGAAGTTCATTTACATATGTTCATTTATTTAATTAATTAATTTGTATTAAAGGTTTGGTAGTTGCCTTCTAGGACTAACAAACAAACATTAAAATGTTAAAAATCTGACTCTGATTGTTTCTTGTCTTAGTCAGCAAATGTTTCCTCTCATGCTCTTAATAGGTTACAGGATTTTTCTGCCCCAGACTGTTTTCTCAGTCTTAAAGATTCCTAACAAAATATTAATTTGCTATTTTCTGAGTGGAAAGACATGCTTCCTATTTTCATCAAGATAAAGGACTTCCACACTGCTGGCAGAATATTGCAGCAGCCACCATTGTGTTGGGGGAAAATGTTATTTAATCAGAAGTGGACCAAAGAACTTAATTTTGTCTGCGTTTTTCAGTGATTTGATAGTGTTGGAGAAGAGGAAGTCACTGTACTAAGTGCTGTGTTCCAAAAAAGGGATTTGCAAATCAGAAAATCAAAGTTATCAAAACTTTCTCAGGATTGTCACCAATTTTTTATTGAATAGAAAGTCTTAAATTCCCTCAAAGCCAAGGTGTGAGCTACTGGAATTACAGAGTATGTGTTTGCAAGCCACCTGGTTGTTCCATTCTGGATACGAATCCTCCCTCTAGAATTCTTGAGCTGCAATTAGTGCACAGCACACCACCTGCAGGAAAAGTCACTGGGATTTTGCTACTTTCTTTTGGTCCAACATTCTTGTGTTTGCAAACTTTGTCCTTTTTAACTCCAGGAGCAGTTTCTGTAAGTATTTGTGTTTTGAGAAGCTATTTAATAATTCCTCTATGAGTTTCTTCCCACTATGAAGAGTATTTATTCCTCATTATCTTCAAATGACATTTGTTTTTGCTGAAGTTCCCTTCCTTTTTGCACTGTCTACTCTGTACATTGGGAAGAGATTTTTCCTTCAAATGACAGTTCTGTGACTCGTGTGATCGCCCTCTGGGTTTCCTTACAATTGTTGCCAGCTGAGCATGAAATCATGCTGCTGAAACATGGTGGCTATCTCATGAAAGAATTCTTGATTACGTTGCTTTTACATATTTATTTCTGCATTGGATGGGGGGACTGGGATGCCAGCAGGGTGGCACACTCTGACTAGCAGGTGACATCCCCATGCCATGGGCAGCACCTACACAGCATTTACAGCAAATCAAACCTTCCATGGAAATTAATTACCCAGCCTAAACTATGGAAAGGCCAAGTGACACTGATTAAGAAATCAAAGCAGGAGCTGTGACCTGCTCTGTTGTTGTGCGTTATTTGGGTTTATATTGTATTTCATTTTTACATTGGGTTTTGTAGTGGTTCCTTCTGTACCCCCTGTTCCCCTGGAAAATGTATCACGAGGTTTGTCCCTGCTCCTTCTCCCTGCCCATCCCACACTGGAATGTAACCCAACTCTGTTCCACTCCCACCTTATCCCTAATTGGGTAGTGGCCTGTCCCTGCCTCTAGCCCCATCGCCCTGGATAAAAGCCAGGAAACCACGTGGAGCTGCACTCTTGGCTCAGGGACAGAGACAGGGTCTGGGCTCCAGACCTTGCAGGGGCAGGACCACAGAAGAAAGGCTGAATAAAGCCGTGGTTCCCCCCAAATCAAGTGCAGAGACCCTTCCTTTGCCATCAGTGGGCACCTGCTCTCTCTAAAGGAAAAGGTTCACAGCTACTCTGGGATCTTTAAGGCCCTGAGGAAAAATCCTTCCAACTGTGGTTTGTCTCTCAAGCTAGCTGAGGCAAAAATGGAGCCAAGGTTCCGAGAGAGAGAGAGCGCACTGCTCCTTCTCTGAAGGCACTCAGCTTCCCCGTGATTGCCTTTCCCAGCTTTAGGAATTCTCTGTATCTCACATTCAGCCTCAGCTCCAAAGTGGGAGGTGTCTGTAGGAAAATCTGTGCATCACACCTTGCTGGTACAACTGTTTAATATTGTTTGTTTGCTGCTGTTCAAAGAACAGGCTTAAATAATTTTATACATTGATTTTTGAAGCAAATTATATTAAAATATGCCAGCAATTCAATTTTATCTTCCTAAAACTCAATACAAATCCGGTCACTTCCACTGATAGACACCTGAATTCTTTATCCTACAGGCAACACATTTAGCTGTGATTTTATCACTCACTGAAACACCAGCATTTCAGAGCACATTCAAATACAACAGCTTTTCCTGATTTTTCTTGATGCCTTAGGAGATGATGGGAACAAAAACCAGTGTTCAGAGAGCAGACAAGAGAACAGAGGGGTTTTTGCAGTGATGGACAAATTCCTTCGCTTTAGTTGAAAACACAGTAACAAAAAACTCAGAAAATATTTGTTCCTTTTAGGCATTCCGGCCTGATCTTTATTTTCTTAGCGTGCACACAGCACTGCCAGGCAGTGCAGAGATACAGACCTCACGACACTGGAGATCTGATTCTGCAGCTACTTCCATATCTAAACCACCACAATAAAGAAGCATTCTGATCTATTGGATTTCTTGGCAGGATAAGACTCTGAAGATCACAATCTGCTCAATAGAATTCTTCAGCCCCCATCACATCTTTAAATAAAACATCCTTTGGAAAATTTTAAATACCAAGTTTTTTAAATAAATAGCACCACTATAATATGTGTGATGTTCTTGAACACAGTCTTAATTCACAGAATCATAGAATGTCTGGGGCTGGAGGGACTGCAAAGCCCATCCAGTGCCACCCCAGCCATGGCAGGGACACCTTCCACTGTCCCAGGCTGCTCCAAGCCCCAGTGTCCAACCTGGCCTTGGGCACTGCCAGGGAGGGATCCAGGGACAGCCACAGCTGCTCTGGGCACCCTGTGCCAGGGCCTCAGCACCCTGCCAGGGAACAATTCCTGCCCATTATCTGATCTAAACCTGCTTTCTGTAAGTTTGAAGCCATTATTCCCTCTGTTAGAACATTGTGACAATCCATTTCATGCCATTCCGTCAAAAGTTTTATACCAATTTCCAATCCTTGCAAAGGTTATCATACAGCAAGGTTGGGAGGGGGCAAAGGGAGGTCTAATTTATCAGAAAAGAGAATATAAAAATACCATAATACATGCTGTTCGAATGAAATCTTGACAGCTGCTATTCACAAATATTGCTGACATGATTTATATTATATTAAAATTCAGAATTACTGCATTTTCATCAGTTTCTCATTTCACAGCTGGCATTTCATGTTGTCAGCATCCTGTGATTTACAAGGCTATATGTGGTGCAAAAATGTTGGTTTAAATGGACAATCTCATAAGCATGTTTACTAATTGATATGCTAGGGCAACTTAAAATGTAAACATACTGTGTGTTCCAAGAGCCAGAGCACTTTCCAGAAGAAAAAACTGAATCTAATAGCTTCAGTTTCATTAAACTTTTATGTAAGTCCCCAGAAAACAGACATTCCCATGCAAATTTTAAAATAATGGCTTAATTTGTGAAGTTACTTTTGCAATGTCAAAAATTCAATGTAAAACACATAAAAAATGGGATTGAGACTCACTGCTAGGAGACATAGAAGCTGTTTAACCAGACAGACCGTGGAGTCTTAATAAAGCATTGTTTTCTAATAATGTTTACATAGGATTCATTGGGATATTTTCCAAAGTGATATAAAGCAAGCCTGGCACAAAATGCAAATGCTCTACTCTAGCAATGTTATTCTTTATCTAAGTCCTGTAGAAATGATGGAAAGAACAAATTTTCAGGAAATTAAGTCAATATTTTATACATTTCATCATGCTTCTCTATTCCAGTGCTCAGCAGGAGTACAGGATACAACCTGCTTTTCCACAGTTCCTGGTGATATAAGGCATCAGAAGTTTCCTGCATGTAACTTGGAAAGTTTGGGTAGGTCCAGAGACTTTAGTGGAATTCCTTAAGTAGAACATTAATCAGATGAATAAAAACACTGCTTTTGCCAAAGCAGTCTCTCCCATTTTACAGAAGCTACTATAAGGCAGCCTGAAGCCTGGAATAACCTTCTATGATTCATACAATATTTTAACAGGAACATGACACATTTGGACCTTATCCTAAAATCTGAGGTATTCCAGAATATTTTGTAGTAAGTTATGAGAATCAGGAGGAAGAAATGGCAAATTGATTCCAAGGCTATGCAGGTTTTCCTTTTCAATCCTACTCCATCAGTAAGAAAGAAATGGCCCATGAATATGTCCAGGCAATCATCTGGCACCCTGCCATAATTTTTAGGTTTTCTACAGATATTTTGTGTTACAGACAACCATGGATGCTCTGATGGCATCTCATGATGGCACCAACAACTCATCAGCCTCCTCCTGTGGTCTCAGTCAAAACCCTTCCCTTCCCTCCCATTTCTTCTCCAAACTGAGTTTATTCCCATATTCTTTCTGGCATCATTGCAGGATCTTTTTTTCCAGAGTACAAATGTTGGGGGACATTTTGTCTAGTCTGAATTTTTGACATAGTTTGACACTTGATTTCTTCATACCAATAGTAAATATGTTTGCCTTCTTTAACATCACATCTTCAGGTTTTCCTTCCAGTTCTGCCAGGGGCAGGTTTGCTTGGATGCAGCTGGAGTTTAAGAGGCTCATTGTGTCCTCTGTAGGTCAAAGGAAAATCAGAGAGCCAGAAACCTTTTTAGCTAATCTTTCTGCATAAATTGATCATAATACAGCCTTCACCTTCTCTGTAAAATCTTAAACTTCTGAATAATATTTTTGAAACATATTTCCCTTAAAATTATGACAAACCTCATCCTTCAACAAAAAAAATATTTAATGACTTGCACCAAACAGGACTTGATCAAACCCAGGATCTGAGAACCAAGGGACCAAAATATGATAATCAAAATAATTCTCTCCTTTGAAGCAGTAGGTGAAGTCTACACACCATACACCTTCACCAAAAAGAAAATGTGTAATAAGAAGTGTCCTATAGCCTCACAGTGGTCATTCCCAAGGAGCACAAGTAAGAATGGCACTTGTAGGGTATTCTCCATCTGGTATTCTCTGTCTTAAAGAATTTGTTCCTTAGCACTGACACTCTTCCAGCTTTTAGCTGTGTACAGAAGCCCACATTTCTTCTAGAACAAGTCTAAGCATTCTCAATGTGAGATTTCATGGGTTGGTTTGTTGGGCTTGTTTTGGTTTTTTTTTTTTCCCCACACCTTAAGCATGAGTTAGCTGGACTATGCTGATATTAGCGCTCTGCTCTCAGACTCCTCTGCTGCAGCTGAACCAGCCCAGTGCCCTCAGCTGCTCCTTGGGAGGCCCCTGCAGACCCTTCCTGGCCTCTTTTGGAAACTCTCCACTGAATTCATGTCTTCTTTTAAACAGTGGTGCCCAAAGCTACCCCCAGGACCCCCTGTGAACTGCCCTGTATCAAAAGCAGTGTGGGCATGGGGGGTTTGAAATTCTGCCCTCTGCCCTGCTCAGGTGAGACCCCACCTGCAGAGCTGCCCCAGCCCAGGGAACCCCAGCACGGGAAGGACCTGGAGCTGCTGGAGAGAGCCAAGAGGAGGCACCAGATACACTGAGCCAGGCTGGGAGAGCTGGGGCTGCTCAGCTGGAGAGGAGAAGGTCGTGTGGAGACCCCACAGCTCCTTCCAGGGACTGAGGGGCTGCAGGGAAACCGGAGAGGGACAATTCCTCAGGAACTGCAGTGACAGGAGCCAGGGAATGGCTGCCAGAGGGCAGGGCTGGGTGGGATCTTGGGCAGGAATTGTTCCCTGGCAGGGTGCTGAGGCCCTGGCACAGGGTGCCCAGAGCAGCTGTGGCTGTCCCTGGATCCCTGGCAGTGCCCAAGGCCAGGTTGGACACTGGGGCTTGGAGCAGCCTGGGACAGTGGAAGGTGTCCCTGCCCATGGCTGGGGTGGGACTGGATGGGCTTTATGGTCCCTCCCAACCCACAACATTCTGCGATTGTGTGAACTAATCATGTAAAAATGTTTATAAAGATAAGGGTTTAGAAGAAGAACAACAACTAAATCTGTAGAAATGTACCTTCCACACTGAATCATTTTGACACTACAACCAGTTCCTAGTAAAATTTTCAAGACATTCCCGAGCTTCATTACTAGTTAGCATTTTTATTAAGTACTGTGAATTTACTGCCTTGGCTAAAATTTATTTAGATGGTTCACTTCGTTATTTCATTGTTTTTTCACAGGTGATATCTTTACATATTTGAATAAACTGGGCTTTTGGGTAGCAAATGATAATATTTTATAGTCAATAGTGCTCTAATGTTAAGAAATACTGCAAGGTTTGCATTAAATCAGAGCAAAGGAATCAGTTAAAGGAATGCTAACAAGTATTGATGTTTAGATTTTATTTATCAATGTTGTTAAACTCCTCTCCACTGCACTGAGTTTATTTTTCCACATTAAAATAACCTTATTTGGTATCTCTGGGGCTGAGTTTTAAACAAGATAAAGTACCTTGTGAATTAATTTATTTTGAAGAGAAAAGAAAATACAATTTGTGTTTTTTCATTAAATTATCCTTAGCTATATTGATTTAACCCAAGTTAAAAATTTATTTAGCTGAAAAAGAAACAAAGCTACAATGAAAATGTGTATCATCTGTGTTAGATTTGGGAGTCAATCCTTGTAGTATTTCACTTCATATCTTATCCATTATTTATCCATTCTTATTCATTATATTAATATTAGTCAGTCTCTGATTACCATACTGGCATCCAAATTACATTTTTGTACTGGAGAAGTCTCATATATTCAAATGTTTGAAAGCAGCTAAATTACATTTGATAAAACATTGTTACTTGGGAGAAGAGACCAACACCCATAAAAAATCTGGAACATTTCCCAAAACTGTGTTGTCCTTACACAGGTTCCATACACAGATCAACAAAATACGCAGAGGAAAGAAGGTTGGAGGAGATAATAAATTTCACCACAATAGTCAAGGTTCTGTCCTCAGAATTAGGGACCTGAACAACTGCTGAGGAAAAAAATTATTTTTTTATTGTGGGAATATGTATTCAGCCGTTCCCACCTCATGTAGATATTTATGTTCTGTGTTTGATTTGCTCCTGATGTTTATTGGAGCAAAACATGGGAAGAGGTGATAAAATATACAGATGGGGATAAAATGACAGCTAATTCATTTACTGTGGAAAATAAGATATGGATATTCTAAAATGTGACACACAACATTAAGGTGTCTTAGAGGTTATTTTGAAACAATTTATCTTATTAATGGCATAATAATATTTTCCTGAAAACATCACACTCTCGTAAGCTCTAATGTATATTTTTGACCACAGAATAATAGCACAGCAGATAATGAGTACAAATAGTTCACTTAACAGAATTCCTGCTCTCTATTTGTATAAATTTCTGTTTCAATTTCTTTAGCAATTATACATCAAGTATTTAATTTTATTTTTGGTAAACAACGGTCACAGTATAATTTGAACAATTAAGCACGACAGTCATCTGTCGTGACATTTTGCTGTGGTTACCAAGACTACCTTCCAAAGAAATACTTCCCTGTAATATTGAATGTATTCATCAGGTATTAAACACCCGCCACACCAACAGAAAATGATGCTGCATTTTTGTGAGGCACAAAAAACTGGAGGTGAGAGCAGAGTGTATTTGCTGTGTTCAGGAAGGACATGGAGGGGCTGGAGCATGTCCAGGGAACGGAACGGAGCTGGGAAGGGAATGGAGCCCCAGGAGGGGCTGAGGGAGCTGGGGAAGGGGCTCAGCCTGGAGAAAAGGAGGCTCAGGGGAACCTTGTGGCTCTGCACAAGTCCCTGACAGGAGGGGACAGCCGGGGGGGTCGGGCTGTGCTCCCAGGGAACAGGGACAGGAGGAGAGGGAACGGCCTCAGGCTGGGCCAGGGGAGGCTCAGCTTGGACAGCAGCAGGAATTTCCCCATGGAATTGATGTGAAGGGCTCTTACAGCGGGTTCATAGATTCACAAAATTTTCTGAGTTGGACGGGACCCAAAAGGATCATCGGGTCCAACTCTTAAGTGAACAGCCCATGTGGGGATCACAAGCACTACCTTTGCATTATCAGCACCATGCTCTAAGTACCGGGACTGATCTCAGGGTTGTTAAATATTGGAATGAATTATTCCAATTGCAGAACCATTTAAGTTGGAGGAACCCTCCCAGCCCATGGCGTCCCAGCTGTGCCCGATGCCCAGAGCACTCAGTGCCACCTCCAGCCCTTCCTGGGACACCTGCAGGGATGGGCACTGCAAACCTCCCTGGGCAGCCCCTGCCAAGGCCTGAGCGCCCTTTCCATGGGGAAATTCCTGCTGCTGTCCAAGCTGAGCCTCCCCTGGCCCAGCCTGAGGCCGTTCCCTCTGCTCCTGTCCCTGTTCCCTGGGAGCACAGCCCGACCCCCCCGGGTTAGACCTCACTCAGGTAGTTTGGGCTCTCTTTCCCTGAAGTAAAACTCTCTTTTCCTAACTGAGTGAAAGATGCCAAGTACAGGAATTAGTGGCCACTCTTGGCTAGGAAAGCACTTCCAAAGCCAGATCCTCACGCTGTGCAAATGAACTTAAGGCAGAAAGCAAAATTTACATTCCTGAATACCTGCTTTTCAGTCTTATTTCAAAAATTATATTAAACATTATCTAGTTGATTAGGGGTTTTTTTTTCTATTTTCTAAAGCAATAAGAGATCTTTCCCTAAGCTTAATTATGCAACCACCAGAATAGTTTCTCTACTAAAATAAAAGAATGGTGGAAGACATAATGTAAATGAGACCAAAGCTATAGATTGAGAAAGTAATTTCCAAATTTTACCACATTTTTCCCCTAGATTTACAGTCATGCACTTAGGAAATGTATTCCAGACTGTCTGGGCACATAGATATTTCTGTATAATATATAAATATCAGAGTAGAATGAATAAAGTATTTTCCATGAATAGTCATTTGAATTTTAATAGAAATTTTACTTCAATCTCAATTTTTTCATTACCGAGTGACTGAACATTTCTAGGAAAAATAATTTCAAAAAGTGATACTCTAAACTTTCTATTCAACTGAATTTCATATGTTTAGATAACTAAAATTATTGTTACCTAAATTCTGAGAAATTTATTTAAAACCAGCACTATGCTGACTATCCAGAAAAGAGAAACAATGAGATGTCTTTCATGTTGGCAACACTAATAATCTTCTTTTTTTTTTTTTTCTCCTGAGTTACCCTAAGCATTTCTCACTCTGCACTACCCCACCTCAGCCCCACTGAATTTGGGATGGTCTAACACTGTGACCGAGGTCTGTGTGTTAGGGAAAAAAGGCCTTACATTCCCATACAACCACCCATGAAACAGGAATTGGGATTTAGAATGTCAGACAGCCATAATCAAACAATATTTGAACTTTTTACAGAAAATGGTTCTGGAATGAATACAGAATGTCTCGGAGCACACTCATGACAGTTCTGTAAGGATATAAAAACAGAGAAATTAAATGAATTATTTATTAGGACTCTCATATTGGAAGTCAGATATCAGGAGTTCTACTCCATGCTCTACCACCAACCTTCTGTGTGACCTTAGACAAATAGATTTATCTGGTCATGCCTATTCCATAGGGGTTTTTTTGTGTCCTGATTTAAAGTTGTTCAGCTAAAACATTGTCTTTTCCTACATGTTCATAGAAGCACCTAATGCATTCCTGCCAACCTTAATTAGTGCCTTCAAATAGGAAGGAAATACAAGTAAATTGCAAAAAAAAATAATTAAGATTAAAAGCATGAGCACAATTCATTTTCCTGTTGTGTAGAGAATTATTCTTTACAGTAGTCCACTGTATTATACACAATACATATCATTATCTAATCAAACTTTGCATGCTGTGGGTTTAGATATAATTAATAAATATTTTTCTAAAGAAAAGCTGCAAGTTATTTAAAGGCTAAATTCACATAAAAGCGATGTGGGTTTGGGAGTTTAAGACTTTTTTTAAGTATTTCCTTTTTCTACACGACATTTAAGGACAACATATTTTTGCCTGAGATTTCCACAATAGCTTTCTTTAGAGTCTCCAAAGAGCCTTCTGTCCATGAAACCTCAGTTAAGAATACACATCTCAATGACTTTCCTGTTAGGAATCTGACACTGTCTTAAGTCCACTGGAGTAATTGTGCCTGTGCAGGATTAGTAATCAGCTGAAACAGAGTGCTAAAAAGCAAGAATGAGATAAATACTTCAGGATTGAAAGCTTGGAATGATAAAATCTCTGATCCAGGCAAAACAGAAATCCCTATTTGAGTTTACACACAAAATAATTTATACGCTGAAGTTGTGGGTCTGCCTAACCTGGGATCTTCTGAACAAACACCCAAGTTCAGTGAGAATGTTAAAAAACCTTCTAAGAAATACGTACTACTAATATTCACCAGGTTTGGGACATCTTTTATGCCTAAAACTGAGAAGATGGTCTCTGTGCCCAGATGACGTCAAAAATTCCCTTCAGGCTCCTTGACAATGAATCTGTAATAAAGCTTCATGGCCAGTGAAACATCTTACAGCTTCTCAGGTAAATGATTTTGTATCAATTGGATGAAATCTTCAAATTTCTATAGAAGAACTTCGGGGAAATGCTTATTATGATGAAAGACATTACGTCAGTTCTATTTATATTAAATTTTCTGGATAAGAACATCACGGTCTTATTTAATGTTAGAAAGGACTGCTGACCGACATCCAACGAAAGTTAACAGATGTGCCATAGCCACACTTCCGTTGTTATTTTTTGCTGAGACACGTGAATTTAAGCAACAACAACAACAAAAAGACATAAAATAGAACACGAAGAAAATATCTCTTTTTTTTATGATAAAACTGACACATCCAGTATTTGTTATTTTGGCATTGTCTTCATCAGTCTGAGCTTGTCACGTATATTTTAATACATGATTTATGGTTATAAATTCATTTTCCATTCTCATTTATAATATGGTGTCACATTTTATCACAAGTGCATTTAATCATCTGCTGTCTGCATACTAATGGTTACAAATATGATACCTGTGTAGACCCAGCAACCAGTTGCTGTAACTGTCTCTGACTGCAACACTTGAATGCTTTGAAAAGTGCTGATAAATAGAGAAGTTCAGACATTTTCATGTGTCTGTCCCATTTTAATAGGCAAGATAAAATTCTCCCACTTCACCAAGGACTTGACTCTTCCCCACTTGAAATTTTTTTTGCCTGCACTCCCCCATGCTCAGAAAAGTGTCAGTGCATAAAATTAAACATGCATAAACATCTTAGGAATTGGTACTAAAAAGGCAGAGAGGAAGATCAGATAGATGAAAAAGCAGTACCTACGCAAAGTTAGGATAATAAAAAAAAATAGGGTAATTTAAAAAAAAGAAAGGAAGTCAGTGTTTTGTTTAAAATGGCCAAATTTTACTACGCAGTGAATGTGAGCACATGTTTATATTGAGGACACTTTAAATGCACAACTGTGTCTCCAAGTATTGCCATTTAAAGGCAGCATATCAATACAGCCATTTAATTGATTTTTCTGAGGGAATGAAATCCTCACTATTATTTGTTCCATGTTTTTAACTTAGACTTTTCACAAATATGTATTTGAGAAATCTCAATGGAAACTTTTCAATTCTAGTATTTCAGAAGAAAGTGGGTTTTATTCTACTTCAGGAATTTTAATGGGGAAAAGAAAAACTCTGTGCAATCAAGGGGGCAAGGGAGCATTGGTTAAAAATACACACAAATTCACCTGGCCTGGAGTACATCAGCAAACACAGAATTCTGGAATGGTTTGGGTTGGAAGGGACTGCAAAGCTCACCCAGTCCCACCTGCCATGGCAGGGACACCTTCCACTGTCCCAGGCTGCTCCAAGCCCCAGTGTCCAACCTGGCCTTGGGCACTGCCAGGGATCCAGGGGCAGCCACAGCTGCTCTGGGCACCCTGTGCCAGGGCCTCAACACCCTCCCAGGGAACAATTCCTGCCCAAGATCCCACCCAGCCCTGCCCTCTGGCACTGGCAGCCATTCCCTGTGTGCTGTCCCTCCAGCCCTTGGCAATTGTCTCTCTCCATCTTTCCTGCAGCTCCTTCAGGCCCTGCAAGGCCGCACTGGGCTCACCCCAAAGCTTCTCCTGTGCGGGTGAGCAATGGCAGCTGTGCCAGCCTTTCCTCCCAGCAGAGCTGCTCCAGCCCTCTGCTCATGCTGGTGCCTCCTCTGGGCTCTCTCCAGCAGTTCAATTTTTATCATTCTCATGTCAGTGTTCTGAGTTTCTCTCAAAAGTACCAGCATGGTTTCTTAACAAACCTAAGCAATTTACAGAGACAGACACACATATGCATGAAAGCTTTCAATTTATATGTGAATGTCTACTTAGCTACATTTAGAGTAACTTATTTGAAGCTGTCAGCGTTAATTGTCTTATTATCCTATCCTTCTAGGCAGAGAAATGGAGCCTACAAGAACTAGGCTTATGAGTATTTTTAGTTGTACTTCTAATTGACTGTTTGACACTTTTTGTGCATTCTGTCCTGAACAAAGCAATTTGCCATAATCTAAACCATACAAGCGTGTGCAGCTGACAGGCCAAAAATCCTGTGCTGCCACTCCTGTGGTATGGATGGAACTTCCTGCTAAAGAACTGAAAAATAAATGTTCCTCACTGTGGTGAAAGATTAATATAGTGCATATTTATCAGAAACTACAGGTTATGATATTTATCTTAACCTTTAAAACAGAAGCCTCTGAAAACACCTTTCAAATCCAGGTGCAGGCAGTGCACATTCCAAGAGCATGTTGGAATTCCAAGGCAGGGAAATGCCTATTTGCAATTACCAAAGTTCACAAAGCACACAATGTTCAGCTGTGAGCAGGCAAAATTCAAGCTGAAAGTGGACAGTGTTGCCAAAATTCTCAGCTGAAACTGCAATGAATTAAGTGTCCTGTGTGTTGAAATGCATTGTAAGCTCACCTTAGAGTCAATTCTATAAAATATAGCTGATGATTTCTGCATGGACACTGAGCTTTAAGAACATTTTTCTACATGAATCAAGGGGGGGATTCTGCCCCTCTACCCTCCCAGGTGAGACCCCAGCCCTGAGCCCAGCACAGCAAGGACCTGGAGCTGCTGGAGAGAGCTCAGAGGAGGACTGATAACATGTTCATGATAGCAGGGAATAGTCTAGTGGAAGTCTCACCAGTGACTTTAGCAATTTAGCTGTGAATTTGGTAAAGCCCAAGCCTTCACATCTCTTCTGCGTGCAACAGTGTTTAACTGATAGTAGCAGGGGACTGTCATGATCCGTCATGGCTAGCCAGGGTTTCCAGAGATGGGAATTAACAGCTGCCAAAGGCTTGGTTTCCAACTCAGTTTCTAAATAGGATTAGAGAGAGAACAGCTCTTTTTGTGTTGATATGGCTGGGCCCTAGAAATGGTCAAGCTTGGCCCAATTGTAACTTGAATAATATGGTATTTTTTCAAAGCCAAGCAGCTTTGCCAACAATGAGCACTTTCATTTGCCAGAGATTATGTTCCAGTTTTAAAACATCAACTACTGGCACTTTTCAAAGAAAAAATTTTGCCATTCTCTTGGGTGCAACAAAACAAAACCTTCCATAACCATTTTCTCTTTGGAAATTATTTCAGCGTGTTATCAGTTGTCTCCTATGAAGGGAATTTGGGAGTGTAGTAAATTGTACTGCAGCAGAATTTTCATACAAAAAATATTGGCTGGTCCTTTGCAGATCTGTAGTTAAAGCAACTGAAAACAGAATTCTTCATGCAAAAACTGGCAACTCTAACAAGCAACAATATCAGCTTCATCTCTAAGGATTATGTAAATTTAAATAATGCACAATAATTAACAGGCACTTTTTTTCCCCCCAGCTTTTCATACTGTTTGTGAGAGGTCATTCCTGTCACACTGTTCTTGAAGAAAAGTTTTTAATTATGCATAATTCACAATGTGCTACTGATATCTGTTTGTCTTTATTTGTGTTACTACTTTGGGATTCCTCAATGTCAGCAATGGGGAAGAGATTTGTATTCAGAATAAAGGGCAGAAAGCCTCCTCTTGGTTTTTCTCATATCTGAGTTTATTCGTGTTTGCATAAGGAAGGAGGCTGTGCATGATGAATCATGTATCACACCTATTATCTCCTCTAAATAGAGGGAAGGGAACTGACAAGCTTTAGCAAAGGTGGTTTGATACTCCTTAACAAGTCCTGGCTTTTAAAACTCACTCTGCACTAGCATTTAAGAGACGTATATTCCACTTTCGGACCAACAGCACAAGCTCCCACCCCCAAAACATACAGACAACTGATTTCTCATATTTTATCTATTACATTATTGCACCATAGAGTATCCTCTGGAAGGGAATTTATCTCCTTCCTGAGAAAAGCAGTTTTATAGCACTCAGTTTTCCTTAATCTCATTACACTATTTCAGAAGTGTCTTATAGAAAACTTTGGTGTCTTTTCCTGTAAAAAATGCATTCACATTAAAAGGGATTTTTAAATGAAAACCTGCCTTTAGTTCAGAGGTTCAGAATTTGGAAATTCTTGACCAGCATCCTTGTTTGTTTTCACCTCTCTGATCTCTGCAAATCTGAAGTTAACTCCGTTCTCCAGTCCTGCAGCCCTAGTCTAACTGGCCACCACTCTCACATTGCTGTGGATCAAGTGATTTACTCTAAGCTCCTCCTGATTTGGTTGTGCATGGAGGATACTTGAATCAGCAGCACAAGTTTGCAGAGTTGCACCTCTGTGCATTGGCAGCAGAGATGAGGAGGTGTCAGCTTGTAAAGACTTTTGATGACCAGATGATGAATCAGAGTCCCTGATCACAGTTCAGTCAGCCAAATTAATGTCATTAATTAGGAGAAAACTAACTCCTCCACTTATTAAAAATCTTCCCTTGCCTCCTTCTTTCATGATAGATCTTGAATTTCACCTTTCTGTCACTTTTATTTGTTGCCTTCCTAACCCTGATTACCACAGGAGCGTGCACCCTGTCAGAGCAGCCTCACTGGAAATGCCTCTGATGCACGTTTCCAGCTCACTGCCCTCTGAGGAATAACCCTTCCAAAATATTCTGCCTTCTGCACAGAAGGACATATTTCACTGCAGACACACCAGACTCCTCCACAAATCTACACCACACACACACTGAGACTGAAGGGGTTCAGGGCGGGCTCAGAGGAGCAGAAATAGCCCCAGGATTTTCACAGATATATAAAGATTATTCTTTGGAGCCGCAGGGAACAGAAGACTATGGTCACACGGCCTTTCCCCTGTCCTGTCACACCAGTGACACAAGAAAGCCTTACAGAGCACTTCTGATGAGACAACTGGGAATGCATTTCATGGAAGTTCTCAAATTAACTCTTGAATGAAAGAACTGGCTTCGCACTTTCTTGGCTACATGGATAGAACCTCCAGTGAGGAAGAGAACTCACACTATTTTTGCCACAAAGAAGGAGAGTGACACATTTCTGTCCCTTATAACATGACTGGACACGGCACTCAGTGCTCTGGGCTGGGTGATTAGGTGGGGATTGCTCAAAGTTTGGACTCAATGATCTTGAAGGCATTTTCCAGCCAAAAGGATTCTTAGTTCTGTGACCATCACGGTCTTAAATACATATGAGAAATACGCAGCCATGAGTTTTATAATTATCATGTTCAGACACTGTTTAGCATTACCGTGTGCCAGTGTGATTCCTGAAGATTCCATCTGTGTCCTTTGTTTGAGTAAGAACAAAATCCAGCATGCTTCCTGTTGAACTGGTGAGCGCAGGTCAGGGTGGAAAAGGAAACACAGGTAGCAGTGGAAAGAAAATGCAATCTGCAGCTGGTGAATCCATGTTTTAAGAAAAGAAGTAACTGAGGGAAACAGGTGTCCAGAGAAGCTGTGGCTGCTCCTGGATCCCTGAAAGTGTCCCAGATCAGGCTGGGCAGGGCTTGGAGCAACCTGGGATAAAGGAAGGAAGGCAAGGGATGTGATAAGATGATCTTTAAAGTTCCTTCCAACCCAAGTCATTCTATGATTTATTTTGAAACTGAAGTGTGAGTTTGTACTTAAACTGCACAGCTGGGAGGGACGTGGAGATTATTACTTGTGTTAAAGCATGTCACTTTGTAAATACACCAAGATGGTAAATATCAATTATTTCAGAGCGTTCACCTTCAGCTGGAGATGCGCTGTCACACCTTGGTGCACTCCAGCATGTCTGTTACCTTGAGGGCAAGGGAAAGTGATATTAAACACACAACTCACACCTGCTTTTTGTCTGTCTCCTCATCCATTTTATGAGTGATCAATACTTCGAGATACAAAAATCTATGACAGGACCGAATCAAATCTGAGAGGGGCAGGATTTTCCAGCACCATTTTGTTATTAGTGAGGATCACAGAAGTCTTTCCTCATTAAATTCTATGCACACACTCAACACAAAGGAGTTGAGATAATCACCTCGAGATGTGAAGTCTCATGATCAGCCCTGTGTGTTTATAATCATCAGGCTGGGCTGTGCTTAAAGGGTGACAGAGGACAGCAGCCTTCCCCTCTGCTTCAGGAAGAACAGTCCAAGGAGATCTGAAATACCAGTGCCCTGGATATCAGAATATTAAGTATAATACTGTTAGGGAGGTGTGATAGAAAGTCATACATTTTTAAATTCTGTTCTTTAATTATTACTGTGGGTTCAGAGCAATAGGTTCCAAGGACAAAGCAATGACTCGAAGCTGTGAAAGCCTGCAAATGGATCAGGTTACAGACACCATTTGTTTTTCAAACCTTCTGAATAACCAATTACAGGAAATTCAATTTCAAATTGAATTTGGGCTAATGAGTATGTTTGAGCAACAGAAATTTCTGGAAGTTCAGACCATGACTAATCCATAAAGAACTTAAACAATCTTATTAATTTATGTGGAGAAAACAAAACTATGCTGTGGGGTTTTTTCTTCTTGAAAATAAAAAAAAAACCCACAACTTTATGGAATCTATTTCTGAGGTAAGTAGGTTAATTTTTTGCTAGAACTGATGACATTCTATGACAGTCCAAGACAATTTCTGCAGCAAAACGTACCTAGAGCAATTATTTTCCTAATATCCTACTTGACTTTCTCATCATTACTCTCAGTGAATCTTCACAATTAGGTAGTAGGCCACTGAAAAATACTTTCTGGATATGATTCTCTAGGGTACTTCATAACAGTTTCTTCTAGAGTATATTTTTTGCTTAGCAATGAGATATCCTGCTATTAGATGGAGTTATATGTTTTATAAAAAAATTAAGATCTACAGAATATCTAATACCTCACACATATCAATAAATCACCTGACATAACAAAAGAAATGGTGATGTTTTGACATAATTTCTTTCACAATTCTGTTCTTTCACAGTGCTTTCACTGATAGTGTGTGTTTAGACTGAGATAGTTTCATTATTTGTTCCCATCTCATTCATAAGGACAGACTTTCACTTTCTTTTCTTTCTTAAAATAGCCAAATACCTTCCCATTTTGCACTTTTTGGACCTTTAGCCACCCCCTGTTTCAAAGACAGCCCCTGATGCCTCCAACAGCTTCAGTCAATTCTCTCAGGCAGTTTGAGTGAGTGTCTCCCAGATCAGCTGATGTGTAAGTGCCCAACTTACAAAGGAGTCTCTGCTCTGATCTTTTCCTCTACTAAAAGTCCTTTTTCCTTCGACATTAATGTTAGTTCCTTCAAAATTACCACAGCACAGCTTTATAGTTAAGACTGATGCAGAAGAGATATTAACACTTTGACCTTCTAAAAACGTCCACTGCCACTTATTTTCGTTCTCTTCTGAGGAGCAGATCAGTTCTCCCCTTCATTACTCTCTTACTATTAATGTACTTACAGAATCCTGCCTTTTATTCTTTCTTGTCAGCTCTACCAGGCCTTTTGATGTTTTGCTTATATTTCTGTGCTATTTTTTTCAATATTTACACTCTTAACACTTTGACTTATTTTCTATAGGCTTCTTTTTCATCAAATCATTGAAGACTTCATTATTTAGCCAGCTTAGTGTGTCATTAATCTTCTTCTGCCTTCTTTTTTTAGGAGAGTTTTTAGTCTTTTTTTTTTTTTTTTTTTTTTTTCTTGCTAGTCTTAATATTTCTTCCTTAAGTAACTATCAACTCATCCAAAATCCCTTTTCCCCTTAGACAGCAGATTTTATCTAGTGATCTTCTGAGCTTACTAAAGCTTCAGCTCTACTTTATTTATTCACTCTTTTTCTATGTCTTTTCAAAAAATCATCCATTTGAAAACTTTATCCTCAATCAGGTCTACAAATTCCTTTCATCACATGGTCAGCCATGGCATTAAATAAAATCCCAGCAGCTGCTGCATCACACAATATTGTGGGATTGCCTTCTGTTGGAATTTTACATCTTTGAACAATTTGCAGGGTGCTTTTAGCCACTCATAGCAGGATAATGTGTCTAATCAATATGAACAGTCCCACGGTGTCTCATGTATAAGAAGTACACTGGTGAATGTGCTTTATCCATGAAAAAAGCAAAAAATTTGAAGATTGATGAGGTTGGGATGAACCACAAGATCAAAAGCCTCAGTTCTTTTAGTTTCATATTTCTGATGGAAAGACTTGCAAAGGACAGAGTCCCCCATAAACTGGTAACAGTGAGAGACACACATCTCAACAGAATCCAGAAATTCCGTATGGAATATTTGCTGTTCTCGCTTTTCTATCAGAATTTGTAAACCACAGGCACCCTTTGTGTTTGGTTACAGCACAACATTGCTGATTCAGGCAGGAACAGCACAAGGGGAGAGTAACTAAATCCACTGATTTGAAACCATGAATGCTATCAAATAAGTATTTTCCATCTAGAACAGGCAGACAATATGCAAATCAATTAAAATATGCAAATGCTACAGTCTATGATTACAGTAAGTGGCTATTGAAGTCCATCACTGTAAAAAGCTACCAAAATAATAGTGTTTAACTGATCTTTTTGTGAAATTAAGTTGTTTTTTAGTAAATTGACAGAACTCATATCTAATATATTCTTAATCAAGTATGTAAATGTAACACAAAGTCTATATAGTACTTTGTTGGTTAAAAGGTGATTTTGGTACCATGCAGGACACTTAATGTTGTAAATTTTCCTAGGAAGGTCTTGGCTGCAGAGCTGTGCTTCCTTCTGCGGTAATGAACTCCAACATCAGAACTCAACTAGTAATGACAGCAATATAATCTCATTTTTCTTCCTATCATGCCCCTTTCAGCACACAGAGTGACACTGTCATGAGGAAATGTTCTATATATTGATGGAGTTTGTGGCGTGGAATTTCTTTGCAGAGAAGAAATTAGAGGAGTATGAATTGTATCTTTTTGTTAGATAAAGAATATGGTAATGATGGTGGAAATAAAATATAGAATCAAACATATTCCCACAGATTTGATGTGTGTTATATATATACACATATATATACACTATTCACAACATCACCTGATTTTTTTTCCCCTGTTCTATGTAGCTTTAGATTTTTTCCCCTCTTTTTAGGACATTTAAGTTTTGATCAGGCCAGTAATTAATAAGAATTCAAACAGCAACATTTACATCCCAAATGCTGGGCAATTACTTCTCTCAGTGCACACTGATAAGTATCTAATTGTACTAAACAACTAATAAATAACCCAGTACGAGGATGAGACCAGTCATTTTTGCGCTATCAATAATCAGCTACCTCTCAGAAAAACAAGAAATCTCCTGGTATTGACATTATAATCTTCTTAATCAACATCAGAAATGCTGATGTTGATTCACCATAACCATGGCTTAAAACTGAAATAGTCCAAATATATGTGCAGGAGATGCAAAAGCAGGAGAGGGGCTTTTACACATTCTGAGAGCTGATTCTCCACAAATGCATTGGAGTTATAAAGTTAATGAGGGTGTTAATTCTCTTGTTTTACTCAGTATCTGAAAGGTAGATAACAAAAGAAGTAACAAAAATCTGAATTATGTTATGTGTAAAGCATCTAAATTTTGCACCAAGAATTAGATTGCCTTGTTGCCTTTAAAAGAGATTTCCTAATTGAGGCTCTCCAAGTCAGGGAAATCAAACTTTTCCAAGCTGCATTCAGTCTCTGTTTCACTAATCCAAAAATGAAATTAAATTGAACTAGGTGTTGAATGAGATGAAATGAAACTGGCTTCAAATGCAAAGGCTATCAAAATGTCAAGTGCTGTGAAAGCCAACAGGCTCTGGATATCTCAAGTGGGGAGACAAAATAAGGAATTTATGCATGGAAGTTTAATTACCACATGTCTGAATTTTACAGACTTGTTTTCTCAAAGCTGATATTCTCTTATAAAATCTCTTTCAGATGAGTGCACATGTATATATCTTCAAAAATAATGTTTATTTTTTTACCTTTTTGTTGTTGTTGTTGTTGTTGTTGTTTAATTTCATCAAAGCAGACAGCAGGGGGAAAAAAAAGTGGAGATCAAAAGAATGAAACAGAGCAACAATGTAGGTTTGTAAAAGGGAAAAAATAAAGATAGACCAGATCCTCAGCTACATAAACCACTACTGAATTTGGCTTCCACCAAGCTAGGCCAATTAACACAACTGAGAATCTATATCAGATTAGAGTGAAAATACATTGGGTAGCACAGTGGATTTTTTTTTTTTTCTTATTCTACTGCAACAATTACTGGTAAATAGCTAATTACCTTGTTTAAAAAGCTTTCCTGTAATGGGCACTAAAATTGCCCTCAGCTTGAGCAGCAGGAGCAACTAATAATTACTGCAAAACAAGCAGCTCCAATACCTGGAATCTGAATTCAAGGAAAATGAGCACCTGGCACCAGCATGGATATCAACATTTCAGCATCATGCACTGCTAATGCCACTGAGGAAAAGAGAGGTCAGAAACACAGGAGGAAAGGAGAGGAGATGTTGCTCGGTTTTGTTGCATCAGATAATGAAATCTTCAGCAAACTCCTCCTAAGTAAACTGAAAAAAATGTAACTGGCTTCTGGTTAAGTTGTGGACTGATTAAATAAAATTTAAGTAAAATTATATACATTTGGAAGCTTTCCAGGTTTCTCAAGTGAAATCCGTAATTTCCATTTCCCAGTATGGGATTGAAACACCAAAGCCTTGCTTTATAATGTCAGTGAAGTGCCATTCTGCAGCAGGGTGGTGTCAAAGTAGCAAGAGTTCTTTTGACATCACCATAAATTAAAAAGGGTTTGCCCCACAGTTTGAAGCAAATTTTTTATAGACTAGCTTGGATGTCAAAATCCACTGCAATGCAATTAGGTGGGACTGGGGTACCAGAAAGGAGATTGTTTGGAAAATTACCAAGCATTTTTACACTTTTTGTGCAGCTGAACATTAAGATTAAGCAGAGGAGCAGGAAGGCACCTGCCTGCAGAGGTACAGATCAATGTCCTGCAACCATGAGGTAATAAATTCTTTGAAACAGAATCATCCACCGGGCTAAGGGAAAAGGTTCTGTGGCAATAATTAGCATAAGACCTGCTCTTCATTCCCACTTTCATTCTCAAGTTACTTGGCACATCCCTACACAGCCACAATTCCATTGCACTAAAATGCTACAAACAATCACACAGTCAATAACAGCAGGAAATACAGAAACCTACTGGAATTTCAGAATCCATTGTGACCAGGAGGCACAACTGCTGCCCTGGCAGTTCCCAGGGGCTGTGCAGGCTCCTCTCTCCCTGGGGATATTGCAGAGCCCTCTGCACACACTGCTGTGCCCTGTGCTCTGGGACGGCCCTGCTGGAGCACCTCACTGAAACCAGGACACCCATAATCAAAGGTTCACAGACAACAAAATCGATGCTCGCAGACAGAAAGTTGGGCTGCCTGAACACCACAATGACCAAAATCTGTAAATACAATTTTAGTTCCAGAACACTGCAATGGGCCTGAACTCTTCTTGGTCATATTGAAAACTCAGAAAAGCAGGAACTCAGGCTTGGAAGGGTCAGGTTAAATAAGCGAAAAAGCTCCCAAACAACAAAAACCATTCCATCACAAATTCACCAGGAGGATAGTGCTGCCTTGGGTGGGTTTGTCCTTTCAGGTAGTAAAATCACCACTCACCAAGGTTTCCAAACCTTTGCTAGACAAAGCTATTGACCTCAACTAGCAGTGGGCTCATAATAATTTTTCTTCAAATAGCAAGCTGGCCTTGCTGACCTGAGGGGCTGCAATCCACGTAACTCTGCTATGATTCTATAACAAAGTTAATCCTTTTCTCACAAGAACTGAGAGGGTTTTTTTCCCCTCACAAGAACTTCTGTGCCACTAACAGAAAACAATAGTACTTCAATAACTTTGAGTGGAGCCAGCTGTAGCAAAGCACTCCAGAAGACTTAGTCTGAAGCAGATTTAATTAGAAACTGAGAAGCACAAAGCACCTTATACCTTACAGCCAAACACAAGAACCTGATAGAAAGGCACAGGGGTGAGAGAAAGGAGAACACACAGGGATCTGAGAATGACCCCAACAGTCTTCTTATTTATCAAGGCTATAACACTGAGATTCTTCTCAGCAGAACTAATCCCACACCTTTAGCCACAGACTTTACTAAAACCCAATGTCTTATTGAAAAAAATAAAAAACACCTCCGTGGTTTCAGATTAGAAAGAGCCTTGTGGTTTGACACAGGCTGCCTTCTGCAAGGCTTCAGAACTTTGGGAATGCCCAGTTCTGACCCATCACTGCTGATGAGTTATGTCCTCACAGAACTCATTTTCAAGGATAATGTAGCTGGACTAGAGCTAAGTTTCAAGGATATTGTAGGCTGTTTAACAAGGATATTTTCTGTCAGCTATACTGAGCTGCCAATGGGTAATATCTCAAGGTAAAACTAGGAAAATCTAAATAGGGGAATGTTATCCTGATATAATGTGGTTCTGTTAAAGTTTTTGTCCTGTTTAACTACAGGTGAGAGGCATAATTTCCAATGAAATAAAAACTTGTGAGAGCATAACCCAGGGAAACCTCTGCCAACAATCTGAAATTCACATCTGTTCCACAGTTTCTGCTGGGCTGGGAATCTTATCCATTAGACTTGGAATGTTATTTAATTGGCTCTTTTAAAGAAGGCCTGTTGTGTTGTATTTTCTCTTGTTTTGCTTCTTGTATATTCTGTTATACTAAGTAGTGAAAAATGAGCTGGTTGTCTGAAGTCCTTGACTTGCCTGAACTCTAAGGTTTTGTTATAATACTTAAACATGCTGAGAAAGACTGGTGTTTATATTGTTTACTGTCATATTTCTGCTTCTTGAGAGGACTGTTTACATGAAGCACTTCATACAGCTGCAGTCTGTTCTCTATAATATAGAGTTGGTAATATTAACAATTTCAAGTGTTTCTAATATTAGGACTCCTAAAGTAACTTTTTCCTTCCTCATCCACACAAAGAAAAAGCTGAAATTTCCTCACACTTCACCTGTTTCTGGTCACATGGCTGTTGGAATACATTAGAGCATCTGAAGACAACCTGCTGCTCAGAGCACAGCCAAGAGTTTGTGTCTGCAGAAACACAAGAATGGGTTTCCTTGTGACCTTCCAATTCCCTCCTATCCCTGACTTGCCACTCAGCACGTCTGTCTGAGTAGTGGCATAAGAACTGTTCAATACCAAATAGCAAACACTCAGTAAAAATTACCCTTAAATTCAACAATCACTTGTACTCAGATGTTTAAAACTCTTACACTGTCCAAAATTTTCACAATTGATCATGACATGGTAGAATAGCTCTTCATAAGGAATTGTATGAGCACAAATACAACTGATAGCAAAAATCCCTCAGGCAAAACCCTGTAAGCTGTACTTGGTATTAAATCTTAACTGGGCTAAAAATTCAAACTACATTCACTAATTCAGATTATTTTGTTCAAAGTCGCCACTTGTATCACTTCAGGTAGAGCCAACATGAACAAGCTTTTCCTTTGGTAACCTCAGAGTTGTATAATATTGTGTTTTCTCACCTCATTTGAAATAAAGGAACAATTCATCCTCGCAATTCCTCTTCAGGGCAGTAAGATGGGTTCTGCTGGAGGGGGAGAGGAGCACTTGGAAGTGTTTGTGCAAGAGAATTGTTTTGTCACTGTTCTGTTTATCTGCTACCATTTCAAGAATAACTGGTGACCTCATCTCCTTCCTGAGGAGGGGTCACAGAGGGGCACACTGAGCTCTTCTCCCTGAAGAGCACTGAACACGTTGTGCCCAGAGGCTGTGCAGGCTCCTCTCTCCCTGGGGATATTGCAGAGCCCTCTGCACACGCTGCTGTGCCCTGTGAGGTGGCCCCAGAGCAGCCCCTGGGGACCCCTCCAGCCTCCCCCATCCTGTGTATCGTGATAGGACACGGGGGAACAGTGCAGAGCTGCACAGGGAGATTTAGACTGGCTATTAGGAGGCAGTTCTTTACCCAGAGGGTGGTCAGGCATGGCATGGCTTCCTAGAGAGGCGCTCAGTCCCCAAGTCTGTCCAGGGTTTGAGAGGCCTCTGGACAAGGGTGGTTCTACGTCCCTTCCAACTGGAGAAGGATCTTCTATTAGCAATCCAACCAATGGATACTGACACCAACAATGGAGAGGATTTAGGAACAAGATAACAAAAATCTAAATCTTTAAGCCATTTGTGAATTATAAATAAAGTATAATGCACTATAATAAATTGTCATTCCAAATCCTACTGACCATGCCGATAAGCAAATCCATGCTAACTCTAAAGTCTAATATAACCCTCAATCAAACACAGTGTTTAGGTTAGTGGTGGTTGACACAGATGTGCAGACCATTCTTGTTAAAAGCAACATAAAAGATTAAATGTATACAGATTTAAGAATTTTAATGCTTTCTTTCCGCTGCAATGAATTATTTCAAAAAACCATTTCACCTTTTGCAGTAAGCAGTATTCCCCAGCTTCCCTATCCCTTCAATGCATTAACATCATGGAATCATTAGTAACAATGCATTAAAAACAAAATGAAAACCACAAAGCCAGGATTTGGGGAACATTTCATCGAAGCAAGAGATTAAGATTTAATCATATAGCTTCCACTTTCAATTATAAATAGTGATTATAGAGGGTTTGATGCCCTGTATATTGTACGCATACAAAAGGACAGCACTAGCATCTCATTTCATAAAAGCTTTGGATAACTGGGTGATTTGAAAAATAATTCAATTTGCTATA
Organism: Hirundo rustica; assembly: GCF_015227805.2. Lineage (NCBI taxonomy): Eukaryota > Metazoa > Chordata > Aves > Passeriformes > Hirundinidae > Hirundo > Hirundo rustica. Next base: position 17,771,597 of record NC_053460.1, read on the forward strand.
AAGTAATTTATTACAGGAATTTATGTTTCTGTGCTATTCTGATCAGATCTTCTACAAACTCTTCTGTTTTGTACCCAGTTCAGCTCCAAAGCAAAAGCAGAGCTGATGGAAAACACTTAAACGTCTGATCCATTTGCCCCCACTGTGTTTGAAACTGGCAGCTGATAAGTGGTAAATAAGATCCTGAAAATAATAATTTCAAACTTATCAGTTATAACTGCACACATGTAACTTGAATAGTCATAACATATATTAATTTGACACTTAGCCTCAGATTTCTTAAACCCAGTATCATCCACACTCTCACACTTTTAGCATTTCTTACTGGTTTTAGTATGTAAACATACACAGAACTCCATGAATTAATCCTTGACATCTTGACATTATTTATTCCTGTAAGTGGTTTTAACTTGGTAAGCTCCACTATTACCTTTTGTGTCTGTACTTAACAAGCTCTGGAAGTAAATTTGAAAGACATTCTCATTTTTATTTCCCATGTTGATTTGCCTTTTAAAAAAACAAACAAACAAAACAAAAAAAAAAAAACCCTGACACTAAAAATCACTTATCAATACCTCCTATCTCACTGTAACTTACAAATATGACCAATGACACGTGAGTAACAAGACATGTGGAAGACTTGACCTTGCATTCACAGAAGTCAAGCTTTGCTTTTTGTAGTGGTTTAATTAACACTCCCTACATTAATAAATGCCCTAATTTTCAGCCATACTTATTTCATTTCCCAGGCAGTGAGTAAAAGCTGTGGGTATCTGATACCCAACAAAGCTGGGCTACACTGCTTTGTAATTGCACTTAGGTAACATTTGAGTTGTTGATGCATGAAGTGGAATAAAATCCTATTTTCTCATTAAACCAGGTACATCATCTCTAGAAATTAATGGTCACTAAGAAAAAGCCTAAATTCAAAAGCCCACACTACATGGTGGTGAAAGCCTGATTCCATTCTGGACAGGGGATTGAGGAATGAGGATAAAAATGATTCTCTTTAAATCACTGTTCTTTTTTTCAGGTGTCTGTACATGTGTGAATGAGATGAACAAACAAGGGCAGCAAGGAGATGCTGGGTTTTGGGAGAAAGGCAGGAAGGAACACAAGGATTCCTGGTGTCTGTGTGAGAAGGGAAGCCTGCTTTGATGGGAACCAAGACTAGTGTGGACACCAAGGACCCTGCAGACTCCCAGGTTGGTCCTTATTCCCCAACAGGCTCTGGGGGAAATCTTATTCACCAAAACCTTCTTACAAACAACTTTTTACTCTCCAAGCAGTGTCAGAAAACACCTAAAATGCCTGGCACGGAAGCCCCTGTGAGCTGTTGGGGGAGTTCAGTGCTGTTCCCTGCTCAGGGAAAAGGGATCCTTGCTCTCCAGTTCCTGGTCAGCGATCTCCTGCCGTCCCACAGCCACAGCTGTCTCACAGAGTCCAGAGTGAGAAGCAGCTGCTTCCAGTTTGCCATCTGTATGGCTCTGTCCTGTGTTGGGCACATTTTAGGAATTCCCTCTACTGTGGTAACAGCGTTTAACCTTCCAGATCAGAGGAATGCAGGAGCATCAAACCTTGGAAATTCAGGATCTCCAAGCTGAGGAGCCCATGGATTTCCTTCCAGGTCCAATGGCAAAAACAAGGGTACCACGCAGAGAGAGACCACCCATGGAACTTCAGAATTTAATCTGATGTGCTGGGTGAAGCCAAAGTACCCTTAAGAAACTCTCCAAAAATGCCAAACATTTAAGAGCTAATTGTTCCTGTTAGTCGCTAATTAACCAATGACTGGATAATGGACTGCTGCATGTGAGAACTTCCAAGTGAGACATTACCGATTACATCATGGCCTTTCAGCACAAGCCAGTGTAAGATTTTACAAGAATTCAGGATTTATTCCAGAGCCATCATCAGAATTCACTTTGGATTTATGGCATTTGCTGTAATTCCAAAGGGTTTTTCCCAGCTGTAAACTATGATGCAATATTTCTGTAGAAACTGGATGTTGGTCTCTCTGAAGAGGCACTCTCTTAATTTTCATGGGTGAGAGTATAATTCTTTGTGCTCATAATTCTGGACATAACTACACGATGACAGTGCATTAAGACTCTCCTGCTTAAAGAGCCAAATATCTCCGAGGACAAAAAAAATGTTACAGCACTCTTAACATATTACTCTGAATTTGTAGAATAATTAAGGAAATTAGATTGTACTTATCCCAGACATACTTCAAAATGAATAGAAGTGAGCACTCAACTAATTTCATTTAATTATTATTTTTAAAGTATGAAAGATGTATGCAAGTGATGAGAACATTTCTACTTTGGAGGATTTCAACCATGGATGAATTCATGATTAGCTGTGAATAACATCCTTGGATCATCTATTATGATCAAGAGCTATAAGGTAAATTTATGAATATGATTTGGAGAAGAAGGTTCTGTGTAACTTTAGTACGGTCATATAAGCCAGGCTTAAATTTTTATTTGACCCACAAAAATCCCAAACAATAAAGCAACAACCAAAAAGGCCCAAAAATAAAAACCAGCAGGATGTTAAGTCAGCAGTATGTGTCAAGTGCACATAAGCCCTGCTCCTAAACTCAGGCTGAACTCCATGAACAAAGGATTTTTTGATGCTCAAAATAATGTCAGGAGGCCTGGTCCTCCTAGATTCTGAATTTGTGAAGCAAGAACTGTGCCAGACTGATATCTACCAAGGCAAATCACTCACTAGCTTCCCAGAAAACACAAACCAATCAATATGTTGGCCCTCTAAATTCTTTAACAACCCAAACTGATTAACTATATAAATACTAAATTTCATCCTTCTGTAATTATTACATTTAAAAACTCCAGGTAGTTTTCTTTATGGATCATTCAATATGTACACAACATTTTGTCTGCTTTTAAGTAGCAAGCAAAGGAGGCAGCCACAGAAGCATCTTGGAGTAGGGATGATGTTGGGAAGGGGGAAAAGGTTGAAAATACAAGGCTAAAGCAAGATGAAGGACTTCACTACTGTCATTTGGATCATATTAAGCTGCTGTACAGCTGCATAATAACAGAGCCAGATTCAAAAATCTGAGTAACTGCAAAATAGAAGCATTGTGGACACAAGAAAAAGAGCACAAACGTATTTTACTTTAAATATAGTCTAACTGTCCCTCTTTTAATCACTACAAAAGATGCTTCCACCTTCTCAACCACTCTCTGAAGAAATGTAAAAAGAAGTTTCTGTCCATTTTTTCCAAACATGCCATTGTGGGATACATGTCTTTCTGTTGGAGACATTTGTCAACAGACACAGAACTGCACCATTTGAAAAATTCAGTGTCTATGGTTTGCAAGAGCAGTGTCTTACAATCCAGCAGAAAATGAATCACTCATTCCCAGTGGAGCTATTAACAATTGAAACTCTGCATAATTACATCAGTTTTAATATGGAACAGCACTTCAAAGGGTATGGACTGATAGAAAAGGTAAAAATTTCGTAAATTATAAACTAGAGGATAACTCGACCTTTGTATGAGACTTGGATTTCCTTTTAGTCTAATTACGTTGCAAATCATTTTCTCTCTATTCAGGGTAATTTACTTTAAAAACATGAAAATAGGGTGTTTCATCTGAGTGCACGTTGAAACTGTATAAACAAAATTTACATGGAGATCTTTCTAAAAGGCCCCTGATGAGGGTATTTAACTCTTTTATATTCATGATGCTGTAAGCTGACTCACAACAAACTTTTCTTATGGCACTTAAACTAACCTGGACAACCTTGCATGAGGCGACTTGCTATCTGCCTGATCATCCCTTCATTCTCAGTCTCTTGGTGCACCTAAATAATTTTTAAACTTCTGTTGTTATTAATCCTATGCAGAAAAATGGGTTCTAGTGATTTCCTGGATTTCCTCTCACCTGCTAAATAACAATCAGGTGAAGGAAGGCTCCATATTAAATGGAATTCTTTGAGATGTTCTGATTTTAGAGCAGATTTGAGCAGAAGGAGCAGACGTTAAGTTCTCATCAGCTTCTTCAACTTGATTTCTGCAACATGCTTCACTTCAGGATCATGTAATTCTACTTTTTTTTTTTTTTTTTTTTTTTTTAATTCTTTGAAAAGTTAAAACTATTTGATTGTCTCTTTTGGAAGAATGCTATACAATTTACTGCAGCTAAACCAAACAGAATTCTAAATAGCTTTTATTATAGCAAGCGGTACCTTCCTGAAAAAAGTTTTAGGAACACTAAAATGGAAAAGACAGCTAGATTCCACTTTGAATTGCTGGTATACAAATCCAACCAAGTAATAAAACAAAGCCAACCCTCTAAGATACATAAATTCTACACTGAACTCTACGTGTGGACAATTATCTGCAGGGGAAAGAAATGCTCACCAACCCAGTTGCCAAATCTATTTGGGTGTGAAGACAAGAATAACTGCATTAGGACCCTAAAGACCTTTCATTCTAATATCAGTCAAACCAAACCATGCTCAGGTCTGAACTCTGTGGTTTCAGGTGTGGAGTTAAGATAACACAATATCACATCTTCCAACTCCCAAGTGTATGTGTAACAAAATCCTCATTCCCCTTAACTGCCCTTTATGTTACAGCTATTGCTCTGCACAGGTAGACAGTTTTCACAGAATTCCTTTGAATCTAATTGCTTGAATTTGAATTTAAACTTTGATCACTTTTAAAGGGATAAAATTCATGCCAAACTATTGTCATGGTGCCTATAGCATATAACTGCCAAAATTATGATTCACTATTATAATTTATTCTGTAATTATATTATTGATCATCCACATTAGGAAACAGTTTTAAAAGTAGTCATCTATCCCCCACTCCCTTCTACTTGTTGCTGAAAAAGAAATTGATATTAAACAGATGTAAAGTTCTGCCACATTTCTTCTGGTATCATTTCTGACCATCATATCTGAGTCCTTCCAGAAGGATGACTTGTCACTTAAAGAATGGATGCAGTTGACTGTGATAGGATTTGGCTCGGGGTATCCATCATCAATGAGCCAGAAAAACATTGCCATTCTCAGAATAATTACATGCAAGTAGGCAGCAAATCAGTGAGTCAGATGTAAAGTCAGTTCCAGAGAGAAGTGTGTCTAAACTGACAATAATAATTTCATTTTCACGTCTTAATATACAGAGTAATTTCTTGGTGTTTTACTCATCTGTTTGGCTTAAACCCAAAATTTCAGTAGAAGTGCAACTACATTTTATAAATTATTAGAGGAGCATGAGTCGGAATTACTGCAAAGTGCAGATTACAGCATAAAAATTCATGAATTAATTAGATGGACATTCACTAGAATAGAACATTCTATTACTGTTTCTTTATAATGTTGTCGATCTCAAGTTCAGCAACAGAACAAGGCTCAGTAAAAACTGTTATTAATCTCCATATCATGATTTTGTTGATGGTAAGACTGATTTTATAGACTACATTAAACAGGCTATTAAGGAAGTAATTAAGTGAAAATTATATAGGACTTCCATGTCTCAGTCCATTGCAAATGTCAGAATTTTTATATATATTAAACTCCTTTAAGTTCAAGTAAAATATGGAAAGATGGGAAAAATGCACCAAAGGGAAAAAAATGTACTATTTTCTCTAAGCTAAGGAAACCAAATGCCAGGTATCTTATGGACCTAACATCCATATTATTATTTTAAATATATCATTTAGATTTTAATCTTTAATACTGCTGGTTATAAATAAAACATTTCCTGAGATAAGGTTTTGTTTAGGGTTTCTTTTGTGGTTTTGGGTTTTTTGGGGGGGGTATTTTATTTGTTGGGGTGGCTTTTTGTTGGTTTGGTTGGTTTTTTGATTTTGAGGGTTTTTGTTAGGGTCTTTTTGTTGGTGGTGGTTTTTTGTTTGTTTTGGGGGTGGTGTTGGGTTTTTTTGTTTATTTAGGGGTTTTGTTGGATTTTTTGTTTGTTTGGGGGGATTTGGCTTTTTTGGGGGGGGTGTTGTTTGTTTGGGGGGATTGTTTTCTTTTTTTTGTGTTTTGGGGGGTTGTTGTCATTCGTTTGTTTGTTGGAGGGTTTCACTTTTTGTTTGTTTGTGTTTGGGGGAGAGGGTTGGTTGTGTGCTTGCTTTTCTGTTTATGAAATCATTATTCTGCGTGAAACCCTTCCATTCCCTAGCCCAGTCATTTCCAAGCTGTCAAACCATGCTCATCCTCTGGGGCTGCTTTCTCACCGAAGCACCAAAGGTGAGCTCAAACCACAGGAAAAGAAAAAAAAAAAAAACCCACGAGTTTGAAGCAGAGGCCACCTCAGCCACTCAGAAAAACCAGCAAAGTGTCCTGAAAGCATGTGCCAGGCTTCACCTGCCTCAGCAGCCTCTGCCACCATCCTCGCAGCCTGCCCAGCCCTGCCCGTGTGCTGCCAAAGGAGCGCGCACAGGGAGAGGCAGTGCCGGGAGATTTCCAAATCAGTGTGACTTCTAGGAGAATCTGTAGGTCAAGGACCCCAGGCAGGCATCAATTCCTCTCTCTCTCTGCCAAAAAGCTGTCACTTCCTTGGAAAGTTAAATTTGTCACAAGGAAAGAAAATTTTGCCATAGTCTGCTTAAGTAATTTAGGGAGTAGGATCTTTTCCCAGGTGCTTTTTCCACACAAAGCAAATGTATCAATCATTTTATTCTCTGAAATAACAATTTATTATCCATGCAGGAGGCCTTAGATTCAATCTGCACAGTGTTCTGAGTGTCGTGTCAGATACTAGAATCTGTCATCAGTCTTTATCAAGGAAATCATTCTGTTCTTGTCATCCATTTTTATAAATAAGACTATTTATTACTTCAATAATTAATTATGACAAGTAGTCTGCCATTTGGATAATGAATAAATATTGATAAATTGCATGGCTAATACACTGTTGCTGTATAACTAGCTTGGAAAACATGAATACCTGAATGGTATTAAACCAAATAATTCTAAATTAGATATCACAGCTAGAACTGAATATATATTCAGCTAAAACATTAATTTTCAGACTACACAACTTGCAGAGTGGTGGGATCGCTCAGATCTGGACACCTGTAAAATGGCCTAATTTCTGAAGCTAAAACAAAATTTAAATTCCACATTAAAGACATAATTCAAAAATTATAATTCATTAAAAAATGTTTCATGGTAACGGATGACTGAATGAATTGAAACAGAAAGATTCTCCATCCTCTCCTTTTTAAAACTCTCTCTTTCGTGTTGACTGGAAGCATGAGGGAATGAACCAAAACAAATGATGACCTAAAGCCTGCAATGCAGCCCTATGTCATTCCCTTTCCAGAGAGCCAATCTCCATCATTAATGGGTTCTTCTACTTGTCATTACTCTAAATACCAACTTTACACAATTTCAACTGCTCATCAAAAGGTGAGGATTTTGCATGTTTGAAAGAACAAAATATACACTAAGGAAGACTATCACTAAGGAAGTTTGTAAAAAGTGATAAAGTAACTGCTCTTATTTCCTAAAATCTTTACCTATTCACAACAAATCAGACTTAAATCATAGAATGAATCAGAGTTTGGGTTGGGAGGGACATTAAAACTCATTCAGTCCCACCCCAGCCATGGCAGGGGCACCTTCCACTGTCCCAGGCTGCTCCAAGCCCCAGTGTCCAACCTGGCCTTGGGCACTGCCAGGGATCCAGGGGCAGCCACAGCTGCTCTGGGCACCCTGTGCCAGGGCCTCAACACCCTGCCAGGGAACAATTCCTGCCCAAGATCCCACCCAGCCCTGCCCTCTGGCACTGGCAGCCATTCCCTGTGTGCTGTCCCTCCAGCCCTTGGCAATTGTCTCTCTCCATCTTTCCTGCAGCTCCTTCAGGCCCTGCAAGGCCGCACTGGGCTCACCCCAAAGCTTCTCCTGTGCGGGTGAGCAATGGCAGCTGTGCCAGCCTTTCCTCCCAGCAGAGCTGCTCCAGCCCTCTGCTCATGCTGGTGCCTCCTCTGGGCTCTCTCCAGCAGCTCCAGCTCCTCGCTGTGCCGGCCCAGGGCTGGAGGCAGTTTGATCAACTTGGGTTTATTCCATAAAAATGTATCACTGATCTTTAAGTGCAAAGATATTCCTGCCACAAGGAAGTGAAATAAGGCATTTTTGCTTCAAAAAATGTTCTTATTTTTTTAACAGTAAGATAGAAAACATTGGAATTGATGATATACACTCCTTGAGAGGTTGTTCTAGTCCCTATAAAGAGAGGTCTTTTAATGCAGTAATGTTTAAACTTCTGCTCAGGAATGACAGTGAGTACAGATGAGCTTTGCCATTGGGCAAAGGAGATACCAAAGTAACTTTTAAGGTTTTTATCAGCAGTGTGGCTGTTAAGAGAGAAGAATGAGTGTGAGATAATTCACAGTGTATTGGCTAAAAAGCAATGCTATAAAGACAGAACTATAATACAGTCAAAATCAGATAACTTTATAATAGAATATAAATCTATTTCTCCAAGGAATGAAATATCCTAATGTGTCTCTCTCTCACAGTGCTGTAAGTAGTCTTTTTACAAGTAGTGCTTGTAGTCAAATAAAAAGTAAAAATGTATTTAATAAAAAGATTAATATTTATAAGTGCAAGGCATTTAAAATTTAACTTTTTTTTTTTTTTTAAACTACCTGAAATTATATGTAAGGCAATGGCACTGCATTTAATTCCAGACTCTGTAGCCTCAGACTTCTAAACAGATGTGATGCGCAAAGGGTTTGGAGCTAACCTTAGCTCACCTGGGCAAGAAGTATGAGCTCTTTGGGCACTTTGAAGACAGACTAAGTTTGAAAAAAATATACTACATTAAATTTAAAACTACAAATACAGATTAAGCTGACCTTTTCCTAGCAGAGCTGATCCACATTGATTTAAGATCACGTCACTAAGAAATTATGCCACATACATTGAATCATTTCAAGCTCAGATTCACCTCAAAGTTAGAATACTTTCATTGCCTAAATTTCAAATTCAAGAACCTGAGGGGTAGGGAACTATATGATACTTATAATTTTGAAATATTTGCAGACTTGACCATATCACTTTATTAATTAAAATAAAATTATCATGGAAATTAATTCATACATGTTTTTTAAGACAGCTTTCCCAGACTATACATGACTTTTTTCCATACTGAGATTAACTATATAAGCTCTGTAGAAACAGCAGTAAGTACATATTTGCAAACTGGTGTGGGTGACACCTGAAAAAATGCATAGGGAGTCCGCTAAAAAACTTCTCGCTACGTTCCAAAATGTCACTATTCTGAATTAGGTTAGAGGCGAATAAGATTCTAATATTTACTTTTTGTGTTCTTACCAAAAAAAAAAAAAAAAAAAAAAAAAAGAAAGAAAGAAAGAAAAAAAAAAAAAAAAAATAAAAAGAAAAATAACACAAAACCTTCTGGAAAAATAGCTCCTTCCTGTCCTTAAAAACCTTTGGTAGCAACCCAAGAGATAACTACTTGAGAGTCAGGAAAATACATCTATTGAACTGTTTGAACTGTAACATACTATAGATAATGATTTGGTGTAGGACAAAAAATCCACTTTGAAAACAAGCAGTTATTTTCTGCGGTTTTGCTTGTAGTGTATGCAGAATGTGAGAGTGCAATAAGTGTCTAACTGGCACAAGTTGGTACACCTCACTGACGTGATTGTTTATACCACACAATGAACACTTGGTACTACTGCAAATGTGGTTTTCTCCACAGAGTGCCAGGCTGGGTGAGGCTGGAGAGACCCCCAGGGGCTGCTCTGGTGCCCCCTCCGTGCTCCAGCAGGGCCGTCCCAGAGCACAGGGCACAGCAGTGTGTGCAGAGGGCTCTGCAATATCCCCAGGGAGAGAGGAGCCTGCACAGCCTCTGGGCACCATCTGCTCAGGGCTGGGCGCTGCCAGGGCAGCAGTTGTGCCTCCTGTGCAGGGGCAGTTCCTGGGCTCAGCCCCTGCCCCTGGCTCTGGTGCCACTGCTGGGCCTGGAGCAGAGCCTGGGCCTGCTCTGCCCTCGCTGCACACAGGGACACACAGACAGACAGACAGGGACGCACAGGGATGGACAGGGACACACAGGGACACACAGGGACACTCAGGGACACCCAGGGCTGAGGGCCCCTCTCAGCTGAGCTCCTCTCCAGGCTGAGCAGCCCCAGCTCCCTCAGCCTTTCCCAGGCACAGAGATGCTCCAGGCCCTTCCTCAGCTCCAGGAGCTCCTGTCCCTGCTGTGCTGAGGATCCAGAGCTGCACAAACACTCCAGAGGTGCCTCCAGGGCTGGGCACAGCGGCGGGAGCTGCTCTTCCCCGTGCCCCCAGGGCACCCTTGGCCCCAGGACACTGCTGGCTCAGGGACAGCTCTGTGTGCCCCAGAACCCCCAGGACACTGCTGGCTCAGGGACAGCTCTGTGTGCCCAAGAACCCCCAGGACACTGCTGGCTCAGGGACAGCTCTGTGTGCCCAAGAACCCCCAGGACACTGCTGGCTCAGGGACAGCTCTGTGTGCCCCAGAACCCCCAGGACACTCTGCTGGCTCAGGGACAGCTCTGTGTGCCCCAGAACCCCCAGGACACTCTGCTGGCTCAGGGACAGCTCTGTGTGCCCCAGAACCCCCAAGTCCTTCCCCACAGAGCTGCTCCAGCAGGTCCCCCCAGCCTGTGCTGGTGCTGGGCTTGTTCCTGCCCAGGAGCAGGACCTGCACTTGCCTTGGTTGAACTTCTGATGTTTTTTCCCTGCCCATCTCCCTGAGGTGTCAAGGCCCCTGAAGGGCTGCACAGCCCTTGAGGATCAATCACTCCTCCCAGTTAAATTTCTGTCCCTCAGTAATTTATTTTGTTTGGGTTTTTTTAGAGTTTTCTATGCTTTGTTCTCAAGGTGTGACATGACTTGTTTTAGAACTCAAAAGTATATTCTTAGTCACGCTTTAAGTCTAAAAATGAGGTTTGCAAAAGAAAGTCTGTCAATCTTAACAGCAGAGCTCTGTATGTGGCTTTATAATGGGGGCAAATAAGCACCACATCAGAAACATCACCATAATAATATCAACTTTCACTTCATCTAAAAACTTATCATCTACTAAGGCATCCCAGAGCACTTAGCAAGTATTAGCCTGAGGATGGCTGAGAGCTAAAAGGTTTACAGCATTAGAAGGATTAAAAAAAACCCCACAAATTGAAAGAGAACATCCAGAAAAAAAGATGTAAATACACTAAGAAGTTAATCTCATTGTTCTTATGAGAAATAAATATTTTTATGTGGAAATTATTGTATTACACTGTACCATGTGCCGGGGTGCCTCAAATGCTTTTTAGCAGTTCCCTTGTGAAGTCTCCTGATCACATGCAGAAGTGTGCACACACTCTGAGTTGTGCTTCAGAACTGACAAGTTATATATTTATTTATCAATTAAAACTTGCTCCATGTGATTATTTGACTGTTTTTTGTTCTACTGCACAGCTGGAAAGTTTGCTAAGGTTTCTATCCTTGAAGACACCATTATTAGGACTGAATGATGCAAGACTGTGGTTATAAATTTTGATCAAGAACCCCACTACTGCCAAGGGGAAAGTCATCCACACTGTACGTTTAAAATGCAATTCCAGGTCTGTGTAGGAAAATGCTAACCAGAGTATGACATATTTTAGTGGAAGCAAAATAGATCAATGAAAGAATAACTTTAAAAAAGGAAATAAAACATTCATTCATTGCAGCTTAGAGAAACACCACCACAATAAAAAGATGAACAGGGCACCATGTGATACACAGAATATAAATTTAGACAATGTGTTTAATAATATCACATAATTTTTGACTTTTGTTTCTCAATATTTATATTGAATTAAATTTATTCCTGTCAAAAACATCAAGTTTCTAGTTTTATGTAAAAAAAGTTGAAAAGAACTTCCCTCAGCATTAAGTTGTAAAAATCTTGGGCAGCAAAATAAAATTATTATTCTTCTGCCTCTGACATTTTGGAAATAGTGGTTAGGATTTGATAGCAGAAATAGAGGGAGACTCATTTTCCCCCTCCATCTATAACTTACTGTGAAGCATAGATATTATCTGGGGTTTAAATTTTACTATTCCCCTTATATCAACATTTTCACTTTTTTTTCATTGATAAATGTATCCTGGACACATTTTAGTATGATAAAACTTCCAAAGCAATTAAATAGTAATGCAGCTGAAAGTTAATAAACTCACAGATCAAATCCTCTGCTGGACCTAAATTTAATTATATGGTACATGTAAGCATTTAATTTTATGAAGATGAAAATGGGATAACTTGAAATAAAAAGAACACTGGCAAAGCACTCAAATTTTCAGATTTAATATGTTTCAAAATACATTCATTTTATCACCATGAAGGAGAGACTTATGCAGGAATATCTATTAACTCTGATAGGTGAATTTTCAAGTACTCAATGGGATTGCCCAGGAGTCCTAGCAGTACCTCAAGATCTAGAGAACAGTTGTGAAAGCTGTTCTTGCACAGCATCTAAAACCATGGCAAAACAATACGTAGACCTGAGAAAGGGAAACACTGGCAGGAATTTCTGTGGCAGATGGATCTACCAGACATGTACAAGAGCATTGCTTGAAATGCCAGTCCTAGGAGTGAAACAGATACAGAATAATGAACTCAGGACCACTTTCCACAACAAATGAAAGGACAGGCCCATATGCTATCATATCAACAAACACGACAATGACCACATGATAAATACAGCCTTTAACAACTCCACTTCTATCAAAACAAAACTGCTTATTACTACCCCACATTTCTCGATTTGTTCTGTGACAGAAGGATCTTTCCTTCCAATAATTTGACTCCTTGCCTGGACCATGGTCCAAGAGCCTTCTGCAAAGGATGAATTTCAGAATCCAGGTTCCTCATTATTTTAGAGTTCAGGATACATCTTTCCATGTTATTACTGCTCCCATTGTTCATACACACCACTCGTACGATTGCAAAACAGCATGAACAGCAGGAGAATGGCACTTTTAATTTATATCTTACATAGCTCTGTATCTGTCTTGCAGAAGAAAAATTCAGTGATAAAAATTATTTGGAGAATAGAGGCTAAGTATACAAGAAGGTACCGATAGACTGGAATCCTGATATATGGTACTCCATGGAGTAGGAACTGAGTTTTGGATAACTTTATATAGATTTAAAAAAAAAAAACAAAAAAACTTCAGTGTAATTTATAGTCCTAATTTTAATTACTTTTAACTCAATTCACCAATGACTCCAATTAAATAATTATCTTTGTTTTCCTCTTTACATTCAGTTATATTTGAAGCTATAGTACTTATACAATTCTCTTGTTCCTTTGCCTTTAATCTTTTTTTAAAATAATTTTGCATGATTCATTTTTTTTCCTTTTGTTTTCCATTTGCTCCTGCCATTACATGCCCTTCTGTAAGGTTCTAGATATCCCTTTCTTCATTCCTTCTTACAAAAAAGCTTTGCCCAACATCCTCCATTGTCACTTGTCCCCTCTTCCTCGCTCACCTTCCCATTCCAGCTGCAGCCCAGCTAGTTCCTATCTCAACTCAATCATATTATCTGCTTCTGGCTAAGGAAATCCTTTCTGGGTTCCTCCTGGAATCCTCTGTCTTTCCATTTCTGGCAGTGTTTGGGTATATTTTCACATGACATCTACAGGGATTTGCATAATCATGGCTTTCAGCCACTTCTACTTTTAATTGTTGTGGCTTTATGTTTTTATTTCTAAGGAATGAAAGAAGATTAAAGGTTTATAATCACTCTAATTTCCCATTCTGAGCAGAAGGTAAGAGCTGGTTCTGCACAGGGTGAGCACTGCTGAAGGTTTGGTGCACTGACAGCTTCTGAAACTGCCATCCACATGATGATGATGTTCAATAGCATTTCATATGTTCATTTAAATACTGTCTTTAACCACTGCTTAGTAGCAGCATGAGGCATCATTACCACTCTGGTCTTGACACAGCACTGAGCAAGTCATTTGGAAGGCTGTTATGTATTAGAACTTAGAGGTTTTGGGTAGCTGTTTGGATGTCCACTGCAATATGCAACAGGCAAATTATTCCCTCCACAGACACACATTAACCAACCAATTTATTCTCACTTTCTAATCACCCAATTTAATTGGTTCATAATATGGCATCCAAATGCAACTCTGACTTCTTTCTACAGACTTCAGTGTTTTCACAAAACGAGTATAACACAATAATTATGTGTCTCATTCTGCAATATTATGTGAAAATATAAAAACAATATTCTAATTGTCTAGGAACTTTCCTCATTGTGGGCTGCCTCTGGCTGAATGCCAGGTGTCACTGCCCTCCTCAGCTGGATGGGGAGAGAAAATATACCTAAAACCTCATGAATCAAAATAATGATGGGGGGAGATCACTCCCCAGTTACTATCACAAGGAAAATAGACTCAACTTGGTGGAAAGTAATTTAATTAAATCATAGTAGAACCATGGACTCATAAAATCACTGAGGTTGAAAAAGACCTCCAAGATCATCTAGGCCAACTGTTAACCAGCAGTACCACTATGTTCACCACTAAACCAAGTCCTCAAGTGCCACATCCACAAGTTTTTTTAACACCTCCAGGGATGGTGACTCCATCACCTCCTTAGCAGCCTGTTCCACTGCTTGACCATCCTTTCCATGGAGATATGTTTCCTAAACTCCAATCTAAACCTCCCCTGGCCCAGCCTGAGGCCGTTCCCTCTCCTCCTGTCCCTGTTCCCTGGGAGCACAGCCCGACCCCCCCGGCTGTCCCCTCCTGTCAGGGACTTGTGCAGAGCCACAAGGTTCCCCTGAGCCTCCTTTTCTCCAGGCTGAGCCCCTTTCCCAGCTCCCTCAGCCCCTCCTGGGGCTCCATTCCCTTCCCCAGCCCCATTCCGTTCCCTGGACACACTCCAGCCCCTCCAGATCTTTCCTGTCATGAAGGAGTCAAAACTGAACCTAGCATTTGAGGTGGGGCTTGAAGGAAAATGAGAAATCAAACTAAATCTTGGAACACCTTCCATCCACTCTTCCCTTCTTCCTGGGATCAGCTTTGTCCACAAGTTCTCTGCCTCCTCTCCCCCAGAGGCACAGGGGGATGGAGAATGGGGAGTGTGGGAAGCTCTGCCCTTGTTGCCTCTGCTGCTCCTTTCTCCTCATGGGGAGGATTCCTCACACCCTTCCCCTGCTCCACATTGGGATCACTCCCACGGGAGGTGATCCTACATGAACTTCTTCAACTTGAGCTCTTCCCTCAGGGTCACAGGCTCCCGCAGGCAGCCGCTGCTCCGCGGTGGGGCCCTGCAGGGCCGCGGGGGGATCTCGGATCCATCCCGGAGCCCCGGGGCTGCGGGGGCTCGGCTGCCGCCTGTCCCTGGGCTGCGCCCCGGGCTCGGGCGAAGCTCGGCTCCGGCGGCTGGAGCAGCTCCTGCCCCTCCTGCTCTGCCCTGCCCTGGGTCTTTGTAGAGCTGCTCCTCTCACATGTTCTCACTCCTGTTTCATTTCTGCAGGGTTTTTTTCCCTCGTTCTTAAGGACTTTACCCCAGAGGCACGGCTACTGTTACTGATGGGATCACAACAGGCAATAGACTTAGGAAGTATCTGATGGAATTTTCATTTTTACTCCCATTTCCTGTTGGCTATTTTCCACATCCCCTTACAAGTCTTAAATGCATTATAAAAAATGTTAATAGAACAGAACGTACTGCAGTATCTAATCTGTTGGGATATCTGAAAATTAAGGAGATGGTTTTGCTACTTACAAACAAAAGAAAGTTTGCTTTATAACTGAGAAGACTGTCCAATGGTGGTTGTAAATTTGAACAATTTAAGTGACTTTAAACACATAGGTGACTTCTAAGTATTGTCTATTCTCAGATCCAGTAATTCAGTCCACACCCTTAAGTACCTTCATCTGCAAGTAATTCCATTGCACATGAAGTCTCTTCTGTTCTGCAAAGGGTGAAGGGGCTACTAAACCATACTCAACAAGCCTCTTGGTTGCCCCAGTGAGATTAGATTGCAGAGTTCCTTAGAAAAAGTATCATGTTTCCACCAGGTCCCCAGAACAGTTCTTCCAATGCTTCAAGCTTAACTGCTATAATTCCATGGATGCTTGTAAAATGAAAATTTGAACTTCATTAGAAACAGAAATGCAAAAAATATTGAGTTCACAAGCACTCAATCCCAAAAGTATATTCAGCAATGCTCCTCTCCATCATTTTATCTTCATCTCCATTTCATATTACTGACTTAGTAAAGAAATATGGGTATTATCTAGTATCAGTACCCAACCATAACTGACAAAAACTCTCTAACAGTTTAAATTTAGAAAGTGTATGTTTATTATGGCAGGGCGTCGTGCAGGATAGTTCCCTAATTCGCACTGCGAAATTCACAGGTAATTACAAAGCTTTTTATTTACAAAGGTGTTGAATACCCAAAATACAAATGCATATTCATACCCCTGTCACCTCCCATTCCTCGCTTCATATGCTAATAGGCAAAAAGGCTATTCAAAAATAGTTTCCTAAAATGAGTCAGGGATCTCTTCTGGGGAGGGGTCACCAAAAATGAGGAAGTAAGATGAGTCTTCCTCGTCCTGACCTTTCTACCTTTTCAATGCATTCGTGACAAATGAATCCTTGGTAGAACTTATAGTTTCCTGTGTTGAATGGGTTCTTTAAGCAGGAAGTCTGCAGTTATCTTATATCTTATTTGCTGCATTTTGGTTTTTTGTTACAAGCACAGCTACATAAACATAAAGCTGACCAGCAATGAGTTACTAAATCTGGGATAGCTTATCTAAGATCCGGCCTCTGTTAACTGCAAGCAAAGCTTACCTATCTACTTCAGCTAATTCAGCAGCTATTATCTTAACTTTCCTAAAGTCCCTAATTCTTCAAATTTAATGTCTCATTACATTAACAGTGTTTCCATTGCAGTATTTCAGGCTGAAGATCTTTTATAACACATTTGTCCTGGTTTCTGAAAGCAGAACAATAAAGTTCCTGAAGGACTTGAAGGATGCAAGAGGAGAATTGCAATCAAAAGATTAAGAGACCCAAAATGACCCACCTTAGTTCAACTCTATAATAGTGCTGTTATTTTAATACATGAGTTGGATCTCTATCTAATACATTGGGACAGTGTCCTAGGGTGACTTTATGATGCTTGTATCCCCAGTCATCTGTTCTGTTTGTGCTGTATATTGAGTTCTGTGCCTTTAAGCCTGGTTCTAAGAGCAAGGAGAAGCGCGGAGTTTGTTTTGAGAAAACTGCCTGACTCCTCCACATTCTGCGGTGGACAGCGTGTTCGGCGGAGGCTTGGAGAGACTGCAGGACAGAGATTTTTTTTTTTTTTTGCTTTTAGTTAGTTTCAGCTAGCTAGGGCAGAGAAGTTCCCTGGACTGTTTTTTTTTCCTTTTTCTTGGAACTGTTTAAACCTGCTCTGGACTGAAAACCCAGGGGAGCACTGGGGGCTGCACCTGCGGCCCACCGGGGCCTGGACCTCGGCATTTTCCAGCAGCGCCAGAGGGACTGGGACTGAGGAGAGACTGAGAGAGAGCTGAGCTACACCCATGGCAAGAACTTTCTCAATTTGCCATCTCACTCCAGAATGAGAGGTTTTATTTTTTCATATTATTCATTCTTTATACTTGCATGCACTTTGTTTGTTAAGTAAAATAGTTTTTTCCACTTTTCTCCAAAGAAGTTTTTTTACCAGACCAGTTGGAGGGAGGGGCCATTTGGGTTTGCTTCCCAGAGGGATCCCATTCAGGGGTTTTCTCCCAAATTTGTCCCTAAACCAGGACAGAGAGTCACCTTTTAGGGTTCTGAGAATGTATATCTTAGATACACATATTTGAAGAAAAATGTAATAGTGGTGCAGCACTTCTGCTGGAGATTTTCATTCCATTCTAAAGTGTGCTCTCCTTGCTGAGACACAGTGAGCAAATATGAATTCAATATTAAACATTCGCAATAGATTATATGAGAAAAGAGTCATACAATATATTTTTAGTGTAATAATATTTAAGTTGTTATAATTAGACCACCCTAGTTCAGAATTAGAGGTGGATTAAACTAAGCTGCACAACAAAATATTAACACCACACAGAAGCACAGACATGGTATGGTATTTCATCCTCGTCTGCCACATTACTCTTCACCTTCCAAAAAAAGAATATGCTATTTGTAGAAATACAAAACTTTAGATCTTCATAAGCTCAACTTGACAAATATTTGTCCCCTCTAAGCCAGCTTGGCTCCACTGACTTCAAGGGAATGACACCTATTAGTGTCGCCTGAGTCTCTGGCACTCGTTTTGTTAGGTGAAGTCATCACATCCAGCACAGTGCTTTAACAAGTGGAAGTAGAATTAGAGGTGCAATTTTTCACCATAAAGAATTTTCAAGGTTTGCACAATACTCTGTTGACCTGCACTTTCCTCCAAGATCGTATTTCTCTTCTGTCAATAAAACACATTTTTCAGGAAATACCTTATTTTACTCTGGTAACAAAGCAGTTTTATTAAAGTTCTTATTACTTTCCATCAATACAAATGATGGTGAGCCCTTTAATTCAATTTGCTAAAAAAACACTGCAATTTAACAATACCCATCCATAATTCTGCAGATAAAATGCATTTAGCTCAGTTTTCCTGTCAATAAATAATGTACTTGTTGGAGGGAATAAAAGCCAAGAGACAGAAAATTTCATTTATTACTTCATTTGGTGGGCAAAATGTACTTTATAGTAGATTTTAGTAGAACAGTCATGACCCCAGGTTCCATGAGCATATCCACTGCTGCACTTGTAAGAGAATTTGCCTCTTTCACTCTCTTGAAAAGGCTTTTGATATGACAAATCGCCAAATAAGACTTAAAAAAATTGATTTAATTTTTTGGGGGGGAAGATTTTTTGTTCATCTGGGTTTGGTTTTCAACTAAATTCTAACATGACAGGTATTCTGATTGTTTTACTTGTAAAAGAAGTTGTAAAGGCAAACCTAAAGCATGCATATTTTATCATAGGAATAAATAGCCTTCAAAAAGAGTAGAAGTCTTAAATGATAAAATTAACATATTGGCTTCCAGCCTCTTTTTCCTGTTCCAGTCCCATAGGAATTTGGTCAGAGTTCAGATGTTACCATGCTTAACCAACTGATAATCAAATAGAAGAGTCCTGTTACCCCTGACAAAGACCAGATATAAGAGACAATGACAGGATGTTAAAATTCTAAAGTTTTAAAAGGCTAATTAGTGTTTGTATAAATTACACTAAAATGCATGTCGTTGTGAGGCAAGGCAAAGACACGTCAAGGACAGATATTTAAGATACTAGTCTTATCTCAAGAAATATTAATTTTCTGGAGATCTGACAGCCAAAATAAAATATGCTTCAATAATGAGGTAGTTTCCACTCACTCGACAATACAAATAAGATGCTTTGCACGATAAAGACTGTGCATGAATGTCATCTTTGTGCCTTTCCACTAACTTGGCTGATAACATAACTTGATACATGAGATCAAAATTTAGTAAATTCAGAATTATGAGAAGAAAGCAGAAGCATTTTAAATACTTTACAGGCATGTAGCTACCACAGACACACCCCAAATTAGGTATATACAATGTTTATTTGCCATTAACAATCCTTTTACACTGAACAGTAAAACTTCCTGATCTACACGTGACTCAATGCACTCCTAGTTTTCCTTCAGAGTCTGGCAAAGGCTGCTCTGGCCCGTTGGAACGTTGCAGACCACGCTTTTCTTTCCTTGTACAAATGTCAGAGCTGTCAGACTGCTGAAACACGGTCACAGAAAGAAACAAATTGCTGACCTCAGCACCATTTTGAGGTCCTGAACCAAGGCTTTTCCAACATGAATCTAACTAACTACAACATTTGTTGACTGACCCACCATGCTGGTCCAAGCATTACTGTTAGCTAGGAAATTAAATTTGACAGAGTTTATTCTGGGAACTGATTAATTAAATGCCTTTCTTGGCAGATCCATTAATATCAACACAGCGTGGCATCTATATTGACACAGTGAGAGAAATTGCCCTCAACAATAGAGCTCTGTTGACAAAATAGTGTAACATTTGCACCATTACTAACAGTGCGTGGATCTATCTCCGCTATCACTCATATTTCTGCTGACAGAGCTCTTTAGCAACAAGACAAAAGGGACAGGAAAAATACAAAATATACACATGTGAATTGCACATTTAATGTATCACTTTGAAATAAATAATGGGAACAGAAAACAAATCATGATCGCTAGTAGTCTCTGCACAGGACAAGCTGAAGAGGGATAGGTTGCAGGGAGAACAAAATACCAAAGAAATCCCTGATGAAGCACTTGGATAAAGTTACCTCTGTTAATTAAAAACGGAACAAAAGATGAAAATATGTAAAGAAACTAAAATTCTTAAATGCAACCAACCCTGATGCTCAAGAGAAGTTGACAACACAGTATTTTTTGGTTACATCAGTCATTGTGTTACTGATTTTATTGCCCACAGCCTAGAACAGCAGCTGAAGAATTCTCTTTAAAATATGGGTAATAAAGGCACTCTCTTTCAACCACAAAGGCATAACCCCATAACATACTGAAACAAATATTCTCATTTTCACTGGGCACAGCTCTCATGATTTAGATTATTTGTATTCCTGACTCCTTCCTACCACTCAAGGAGTGCAACACCTATCCTTACAAACTCCTGAAGATAATGAGACCCAAGTAGGTCAGCAGAAATAAGGGTCAAATCCAGGACCTCTGCACTAAAAGGCATAAAGCGCTCCATCCTGAGGGAAAGCTGGTGAAAAGATCTTTTCATCAATCTCTCATTAGGCTCAGAAACACACAGGCAATCCAGTCACATCTAGAAGTGAATGAGCCACAGATTACATTGAACGTTTATTCAGAAGTATGATCACACTGGAAACTTAAATCTTGCTTTACAGTATAACCTATCCCCTGAAGTTCTGCCTCTCCCACCTCCATTATTTAAGGGTAAAAAGTATATGTGTGTGTGTGTGTGTGTATATATATATATATATATACACACACAAGAAAAACACAGAGAAAAACCTTCATCTGTAGCCTTAACAATGACATGGAACAGCAGATCCCAGAGGGTTTACTTGGAGCCTGGTCACTAGTGGTGTCCCCCAAGGTACAATAATGGTCCCAGCATTGTTTAACTTATTCATAAATGGTGGGATAAAAGGCTTGGTGCTTCCTCAGGAAATTCATTGTGACACAAATCTCTGGGAGGAGTGGCCGATCCCCAAGGGCTGTGCAGCCCTTCAGAGGCCTCGACAGCTCAGGGAGATGGGCAGGGGAAAAAACATCTGAAATTCAGCTAAGACAAGTGCAGGTCCTGCTCCTGGGCAGGAACAAGCCCAGCACCAGCACAGGCTGGGGGGACCTGCTGGAGCAGCTCTGTGGGGAAGGACTTGGGGGTTCTGGGGCACACAGAGCTGTTCCTGAGCCAGCAGAGTGTCCTGGGGGTTCTTGGGCACACAGAGCTGTCCCTGAGCCAGCAGAGTGTCCTGGGGGTTCTGGGGCACACAGAGCTGTCCCTGAGCCAGCAGTGTGTCCTGGGGGTTCTTGGGCACACAGAGCTGTTCCTGAGCCAGCAGTGTCCTGGGGGTTCTTGGGCACACAGAGCTGTCCCTGAGCCAGCAGTGTCCTGGGGGTTCTGGGGCACACAGAGCTGTCCCTGAGCCAGCAGTGTCCTGGGGTCAAGGATGCCCTGGGGGCACGGGGAGGAGCCTTGGCAGCAGCTCTTGCCCCTGTGCCCAGCCCTGGAGGCACTTCTGGAGTGTTTGTCCAGCTCTGGATCCTCAACACAGGAAAAATTCGCATCAAGATTCTTTAACCACAATAAGCCACTCTCTACAACAATGTCAGTATTTTAGAGAGATTAAAAAAATACAGTATACACTAATACATTATGTGAAAATATGTATGTTTAGAAAATGTTCAGACAGCAAGGCAGCTGCATTTCCTGGGCTTATAGCAGCAAAGAAAACCAAGAGAATGTCTCAAGACCACATCAGTGTAATTGAGATATTTACAGAAACTTCATCAGAATTTTTATCTGAGAATATTTCTTAGCAAATTTTAAGTATATTCAATACTCTTGATTTATCAGTTTAATTTTATTTATTTTAAAACACAAACAAAAGATGATAGAACTACAGTTCTGACCCCACTTGTATTTCCACTTGCATGTGCTACTCTTCAGTAGAATAAATAAATAATAGCCTTTTCTTTTCCATTCTCCAGGTTCCTCTTTACATAAGCCATATGAATAATTTAAGAGTATCGCTGCTTAGCTGCTCTCTGACATATGACCAAGCTTTTTCTTTCTTCTAATTTCGTTTGTACTGTGGACATCATAGTGGCAAATAAGTGAATTGTTTACTGTAATCCATACACTAAATGAGAGAAATTCTGTTCAGCCCTGTAATAAACTGACTTCAACAAATATACATCACATGGAATGGACATCTTCTATTCATCTTCTATTTTGCAACGGAAGCCAGTTAGGTTCCCTGCAAGAAGATAGTGTGTTAATAGAGAAATTAAAATCAATGTGCAGGAATAATTATTGAACTGATTTCTGAGGAGCTGCATTACTGAAAACTCCATCTGAGGGATGGATACTGGGGCTAAGGGAGATTCCTACACAGTTCTCTGGTGTCTTTTGATGAATGACACAAATGAATAGAGACTGTGGACCATCTCCATGCGCTTTCTAACACTTCTACAATGATTTCCCTCAATCCTCTGCACATATCAATGCATCTGAGCACACCCACTGCCTAAATTTAAGACTTTCAGAACATTTAAAAATACTCAGAAGCATAGTCACAGAATGCTAAAAAGGTGTGACTGATTAAGCACTGGCAGAATAAGGCTTTTAATCAAGAAAGAAATGTAGAAAAATTACAAATGCGGTAAAAGCAAAGCTCTTCCTTCATTTTGTACATCAGCTTGAAGGCAGGGCTTCAGGCTTTGGAAACTCTGATTGGTATCAGACAGCTCTTCCCCTCAGCCCAATTGCCTGTGACAACCCAACACTAGAAATGCACACTCCATCTCTCAAAAATGGTCTGTTTTGGGGATATCCAGCTTCAGATTATGCCTCAGGACTCACCCTCCCTGACAAACTGAGGCCAGGAATGCTGAGAGTCCACAGAGCTTGACATGTCAGTCTGTTGTACACTGAACAGTTCTTAACAGGATTTGGGCACTGCCAGACTACCACCAAAAACACTTTAGTAACTTTTACACCCAATTTCCTCACTGTCCCATGACACTGTAAGAAGTGATTCAGCATTTGCATAATACCAGCAATTCATATGTATTTCTCCACAATTTCACACATTTATTAGAATTCCATTCTCATGCTTGCAAGAAAAGAGGTTGAAATTTCCTAACAATAAACCTTCTGTTTTTCACCGATGGGGAAGCCTAATCAAGAAGGTACTGAGAGCTTCTCTGAATGACTTCGATGCTCAAAGTAATCAGCAACAAAGCTCAGCTCCTGGAGAACCAGGCTGTGGAGATAAATGTGCCTTCTGATGTTTGAACTGATTCTTGGATGAAGTTTTTTCATCTGTAAAAGGGGTAATGACAATCAGCTTCTGCTCAATGTGCACTGGGAGCAGCTGAAATATCTGCTATATAATAATAGCCAGGCATTATTTATTTACTTAAAGTTTAGACAAAAGGAAAAAAAGGCTTCTCAAATCACCACAAGTGACAGATTTGAGGTAGAGATTTTACTTTTTCTAATGCTTTGAACTGAATAAGGATAGAATAGACTCTGCTAAGATAATAATGGAATTTAAAAGAAGAATTTATTAAAAACTTTTCATGTATCTTTTGTGTTTCCTTTATATGACCTGAAAACAAAAAAATTTTTCTACTGTAATGTAGATCAAATATCTCAATCCTGAACTATTTCAGAGCAGAAGTAATTCAATTTTGAACACCCACAGGCACTAATAAGTGATGCTGTTGTATGTAATGCGCTGTATGTGAATACTCTTATCATCCTGTAATGTGTAATTACTCTGGTTATGCCTTTAGCCAGTGATGGACTGAATCTGTAAGAGGAGGGGGTTTTGTGTGTATAACAAATAACATGAAGAGCTTTAAATGACACAGTAATTTAGGAAAATAGATGTAAATTGCTGAAGTTTGTCAGACTTCTAAAGGAATTCAGTGATCATTTAAATAACAAGCTTATAATTTTTCAAAAAAAAGGAACAGGAAATCCATTCTCTTGTCCCTTTCATGTAATGTTCTATTTCCATACCTAAAACTTCTCCTATAATAAAATCTAGTCTGAAAAAGATATGAAAGGACAAGCGGAGCAAATATTTTTGTCAAGAGTGTTATGGTGCTGTCCTTTAATGGTGTGAATGAGGAAACATGGAATCCAGGCTCTGCTTATTCTAATGATCTTAATTCCTCACTCTTTACACTGATCCATTAATATTTCCTTATTTTTCAGGGATATGGAATGCCAATAATTTCTTATTTGGCTTCTTACAGAAATCTGTCACCTTGTATAAAATAGTCAGCATGAGAATTAGAGGGAGCTAAAACAATCAAGCACCCAGAGAGTTCCTCCTGCAATTCCCACCTGGGGCCCTAATCACAAGACAGTTCCCATTGTCCATCAGAGACCATGGGAAGGGAGAGGGAGGTTTGTGGGAGGGCACACACAAAAACCTGAGTCTTTTCTTGAAGTAACGCTATTCTAAGTCATTCTTTGAAGATGAAGATTTAAAGTCTAAGTCAAAAATTAAATTCTTGTAGTCTTTCAGGGAAACAAACAAACAAACAAACAAACAAAAAAAACCCTCCTTCTTATCCAGCAGAAATTTGTGACTAAAGAGCTTCCTCAGAATACTACAAGTATTTGTTCTTGCTCTTTCCTAACAGAAGGGGTTCAACTATAAAATATTGGCAAACAAGTTGCTGTTTGTACAGTAAACATTTCCCTCATGAGTGCCATCTAACAATATGAAGAAGGAACAGAGAATTTTCATTATGTTTAAGTATCACTTACATTTATTTCAATTTCAGTAGCACCTTTACAAGATTGATTGTTCACTTCAACTTCAATTCCTTGCCTGAAGTTCAACAGAAGGACAAACCAGGATCAACAAGATCCTGATCAGGACAAACAACATACAGTCGAGGAGCTCAGATTCTTAAATTCCTGGGATTAACTGGCAAGATTAATTCTGGATTTAACATTATCTTCTCTGTAATTATATTCTTTCCTACATCTGTATACAACTGAGGCCATACCCTTCCATGGATAATTTACAAAAGGCTGTTTACCTGGCAACAGCTGCAAATCTTACAAATTTTAGAAGTTCAGCTGATTTTTCCTCTGAACGATTTGCAAACCATTTACAAATTCCTGTAAGGTTGGGTTTCTTGGGATTTTTTGTTGTTGCTGTTGTTTTGATACTTTTTCCTGTCTTTTATTCTTTGGAATAAATGGAGGCATTAAATGTCTATCTGCAGCAGCTTAGAATGCTCAGAAAAAATACTGAATTTTGGACTTTAGTGCCTGGTACTCTATATTCTAATTCAAAAGCAATAATTCTGGAGATAAAAAGAATTTAGAAGCACCTACTGCTTATTTAAATTTTTAATTCCATTTCTAACTAGGATAATGTATTTCAGGCATCTCCTTTTGTTTTCGAGTGGAGAGGGATATTATACAGTTACATCACACGATCTCAAAGGTTTCATGCTTATCTTTCTTTATTCCCCCCAGTGTATAAACTTTTTTACATTTGGCCATGTCACATGAAATACAACTATATTAAGAACAATTAAGTGCTTTCCAGTGTATTAGGATGTATATTTCTGCATAAAAGTAAACCAAACTAATTGCAAGGCTTTGATTGCCTGTGTAGCTGTATTTGCTCAGAAAAGGAATGCTCAGTGCCTGCAATATTGTCACTCTAAACCAGACCCAGGGTAATATGTGTTTTTGTATGAGAATAATACATTAAATTAATAACCACATTACAATCACACAGATTTTAAATATTGCTTACCCATGGCACTAAGAGGATTCCTTTCATCTTGAAAGAATATTTAAAAATTAAAATATGATTTCACAAGCATTAATCTATTTCTTGTGCAGGCCCATAAGGCACATTCTAAGTGCTTTAATGCATCCCTGAGCTGGTGGTTTATATGATAAGATGAGGTTATAATGAGCCACTTCCTAACAATACAATGTACTTGTGTGTTATTGCAATGTATCTTTGCTTGGGAGCAATCTGGAACACTCATAAAAGAAATAACTATCAGCAACATAAAACAAAATACAGATTTCATATTGTTAGCCTTTGCAGGTCAGCATTTGTGTTACATTTGTGTTGCATCTAAAGCCTCTGCCTCCTTAGCAAAAAATAGTGTAAATCACGTGCTCCCTTCCAGATCCTCCCACAAGTAAAGATCTTCTTGAGGAAAAAAAACTATTGTACTTTTTAATGCGGGCTGGTTTTGGGGCTCTCCCAACTCTTTGCAGCAATTAAGTGGTGCATATGAGACTCCACATACACTTGATAAGATCTTCAGTGCCCATTTAGGAGCCATATTAAGGCTCCCCCACAGTTAAAACAGTTCTGCATTCACAGCTATTCACATCTTAGCTAAAAATGCCAATGCTTTAATAACCAAATGTACTAGGAACTGTTCAGTGTCCTTGTGGCTACTGTCACAAATAAGGGTCTCTAAACTGCATTCCTTGTTCAAGCACACAGCCACTGTGCTGAGGGACCAGACTGATCTTTTCCTTTGAACTGGTCAACATTCCTGCACATTCTTCAAAGAGGAGTGAAAATAGTTTTGATTTAGAATCACAGAATGGTTTGGGTTGGAATGGTTCTCATTCCATCCCCAGCCATGTGCAGGGACACCTTCCACTGTCCCAGGCTGCTCCAAGCCCAAGTGTCCAACCTGGCCTTGGGCACTGCCAGGGATCCAGGGGCAGCCACAGCTGCTCTGGGCACCCTGTGCCAGGGCCTCAGCACCCTGCCAGGGAACAATTCCTGCCCAAGATCCCACCCAGCCCTGCCTCTGGCACTGGCAGCCATTCCCTGAACCCTGTCCCTCCATCCGTCTGCTCATCCTGGTGCCTCCTCTGGACTTGCTCAAGCAATTCCACATCCTTCCTGTGTTTGGGACCCCAGGGCTAGACACAGTATTCCAGGTGTGCTCTACACACCAGGAAAATTTGGTTTATTTGATCCTTTACCCAAAGCTTGTATTAGGAAACATGGCATTCCAGAACATTTAATGCTTTTTTGGTTTGGGATTTTTTTGGTTGGTTGGTTGTTTTGGGGTGGGGTATTTTTGGTCCTCTGTTTTGGTTGGGTTTTGGTTTGTTGGGGGTTTTTGGGTTTTTTTGGGGGGGGGCGGGGCTTGTTGTTGTTTTGTTTGTTAGTTCTTGAGAAAAACACAAAGTTTGGATCATTCTAGAACAGGAACATTATATATTAAATTGCAGTAATTCTTCCATAAAAATTGCTTTTCAAATACTCTCACTATACCAGTATAAATAACTTACATATTTGTCATTGACCAGGACATGTGAAACTTTACTTAGTGTTTGGTATTAATATAAAAGTTTTCATACCCGGAGTCTTATTTGGAAGAAGCTTACAGAAATCACTTATACTCCTCCCTGAAAGGACCAAGTCTGTAAAGACAAAGAAACAGGCTAAGAAATGCAAAACAAGGTGGGAGCCAATTCTTTCCATCTGTAATGCCACCTACCATCAAGGCAGGAGCACATCTATGAAACTGTATCCTTGTTTAATTCCCGTTCACTCCCACAGCTCTACTACCTGCAGAACAGGAATTGTGTTCTCTGCTTGATACCTGACTGCAGAGGGGCTGGAACAGTGGAGGGCAGGAGAGATATTTATCCAAAGAGGTTACACTGAAATTTGATAGAAACACTTGCTAGAAATTTTCCAGACCTCAGTTCGTCCTGTTGGTTTCCAGCCCTGTGCAAGGATTCACACCCACAGGACCTGCTCAGGATCTCCCATGAGAGTCTCTGAAAGAGTGAGGGAATGCTTTCAGTTTTAGAAACAGAAAGACTCCAGGATTATTTGTTTCTCAGTTTACATTCCCCATTCCTTGATGGTACCTATACTGACTTTTACAGCTCTCATGCTACACAGACTGTAGATACTCAAGGTAAGTCTGTCAGCAAAGTGTAGCTCCCTACCAGATGCAGCCTCTGCCTGCCACTGGCTTTCCTAAATTCCCAATCCATTGGCAATTGGTGACTGAACCCCTACCACTGCCACTGCTTCCAGCTTCATATATTTAAATCTGTGGGGTTTAAGCATTAAGGACAGATCAGACATATCATACAGTGAGGGGGTACACAGACCCTCCCCTTCCCAAAAGGTGTCATCTGAACAACAGGCTGCACTTGCTGCTCCTCTGAAGAGCACCAACACCTCAGTCAAACCTCCAAAAACACCCTCTTCCCTTTCCCCTCTGAGAAAGGGAGAGGAGAAAGAGAGAAACTGAGCATGCAGAGATCTCTTGGGTTCCAGGGAGATGAGCAGTCTCAGGAAGCAGCAGACTTCCTTCTCTCACACACCAGGGAACCTCTGGGAGATGGGCTGGGTGGAAGCACAGCAAACCCAATACAAGGCTCTGGAAAAAGCCACAGTGGGCACAATCAAATCTGCATTTTCTTCACAATCACAACAGTTGCTTGTCCAGTAGATTCTCATCAAGAATTAAATCTAAATATAGCATTGCCTTCTGAGTAAAGACCATATTAAAGTATTTGAAATGTCAAACATGTAAAATAATTATAGCATCATGTTGATTACATATTTATAAGTCTCCTTTCCAAAGGTGCAAAGAAATCATGCAGCAAGCCTCTCAAGATTTGTGCTAACAAGCTAAAGCTAAGATTGTAGCACCATCTACTGACTGAATTCTTAAGTTTTACTTAAACAACAATGCTGTTTTCCCATTTGAAGCCAAAAAGAATACTGCAGGCAGAAAACAAATTTATAGTCTTACTGAACCTGCTTTTACAATAGGAGAAAAACACGACCCAGATGGCAAGAGTGGTTTTGCTTGGGAGTACATGGCTTGCACATAGCCCATGGGCTATTCATTAAAATAAAACCAGAGGGTCACAAAATTCAAATCAGTGAGAACCACAGCACTTATTGAAGCAACAGCATGAACACTTTAGAGGCCAGACAGAGATGTGTAAAAGTAAGACAGCAATACTTAAAAAAACCCCACAACTTAAAAACAAAAAAAAAAAAAAAACCACCTCATGCAGGGTAGAGCAAAGAATATTTAAGATCATTTTTAGCTTCTTTTGCATTCTTAACCTTTCCTTTCTATCTCTACTTGATTCTTATATTAATTCTTAATTTCTTTAATTTCTGAGACATTCCAAAGGGAATTGAGCACTATATTGTTAAACTCTAAATTATCTCTCTTTTGATTTTCTAAGTCTGGTCAGCATAAGGAGAGAATTCACAGTAATAATCCTTTGCCAGTAATATTCAAAGACAACCCAATTTTTGCCTGAAAACATCAAGTCAAAAGATGAGGCCCACCTAGAATTCCCTGTGTTGTGCTGTTGGGGTTATAAATATCGGATACACACAGAGATTAAGTCTATTTTGTTATCTGTAGTATTGCTTTTCCCTAGATTTTTTTTTTTTTATGCAAATATTATGTTGATGAAAAGAATTAGACTATAATTGTCCCTAATGAACAGCCCATGACAAGAGAAGCCCTAATGTTATTCACACCAGGCAAAAGAGCAACCACAAAAATCGATATAGGTGGATAAAAACCAAATACAGATGCTACAGATTGGGTGAGAAGTGACATTTGAGAGAACTATTACCTATGGTAAGTAATACTAGTGGGAAATATTTAATAGTAATAGGTCATAGCTTGGGGAATACTTTACAGCATCCTTAAGAAACTGAAATTTTTGTGGAGAAAACACTTTTTAATCCTGATTTGTCCATTTCCTAAATTCATGTCGTTTTATTTATATGAATACAGATTTATGTCTTTACTAATAGTGTGTGATTCCCTGTGCCTCCATACGTTGACTGAAATCTGGTGAAAAATTTGTTGGTTTAATAAAACAAAACACCATTGGAGATACCAAGTTACAATAAAAAAGTAAATTTAAAAAAAAAAATCCCTACACTTTAACCAGACAATGGAATTTCAAATTTAAACTGGAAATATTAGCTATTAACCTAAAAGACCTGCAAGATGTGGCTCTAAGCATGATTTTGTTCTTACTTTTTAAAATTCTCTCTTAATAAAAATTGCCCAACACTGGCTTAAACCCAAATCAACAAAGTTGCTAGTTAAAAATGGGTTTGTGGGGTTTTTTTTAAGTAAATAGTCATAGTCTGTTTCTAAGTAATGAAGAAAAAGGAACAATACATTTGTTTTGCCCTTTTTTACAAGCTAGAACTCTTTCCAAGGGTGCAGAGTAAAATTTATCTATTACTGCAATGTAGGAGGTAGACAAGTAGCGACACAAGAAAAAAGAGATTATTTGAATCATTGCTCTCAAATTTATTGGATTCTCAAAAACACTGGATTTGTTTTTGTTGGGTTTGGGGGTTTTTTGAGAAGGAGCTTTTTGAATCAACAGCATTCATACACGTTTCTGATGAATTTAGCAAAGCACCCACATCTTGTCAGTGAGCTGACAAGGCATGAGCTCGGTGAGGGACAGCAGACAACTCCACAAGCCAGACATCTCCAGATCCTGCCAAAGCAGACAAGGGGAGCAGCACCGCAGGTCACGCTCACAGCTAAAGGCAGCTGCAAACAAAGCTTTCAAAACAAAACCCTCCAGGCAGTGCATCGGACTGTGGAGAGGAGCTGTGAACTCAGAACTGCTCTGTAAAAACTCAAAATCAAAATGAATTTTCAGAAAAGTGTGCCAGACCTTCCCCCTCCCCCTTGTACTGCTCCTGGGAGCTATAAGACAACACAAATGCAATTTGCACTTGAACCAGATGTTTCAACCTGAGGCAATGTAAAATTATTTCCTATTCCTTAGCACTCCTTTAATGGATTCATAACACTGCAATGCTTTCCTGAAGTGCTACAGGTAGACAAATCTGGCTGAAAAAAAAGTGTGTGCCTTCTACAGCAGTTCTAAAGCATCTCCTTGGAGAGAAGTGAGGGAAATTCCCAGAATGACAGAAGAGTTTGGGCTGGAAAGGACCTTAAAGCTCATCCAGTGCCACCCCTGCCATGGCAGGGACATCTTCCACTGCCCCAGGCTGCTCCAAGCCCCAATGTCCAACCTGGCCTTGGGCACTGCCAGGGATCCAGGAGCAGCCACAGCTCCTATATGATCTTATATGAAGTTCTGTGCTAAAAATCGCTGCCCTTTTGGCAGCTTATCAAACTACTGACACAGAAAGAATAATCTTTCAATTTTTTGATCTGACCTGTATCTAAAAGCTGCCATGGTGAGGCAGGTTTAGCCCCAGCCACTGAACTCCATCCTTTTCCCCCACAGTTTTCTCTGTAAGGCATTTCTCTGCCCTTATTTTACCTTATCCAGAGCTGTTATGGTTAAACATTAAGAATTTACATCTCTTTAAATCAATAAGCAATTAAAAAAATAAATTCAAAAGTGTGCCCGGACTATGCATGGCAGCAGCTGGCTATAGATATTAACGCATCCTTTTTTAATTCTCTGAATAAGCACTACAGACTTGCATTTACATTATTATCTTTAATGCTAATTTTAGACCTTAGTTATAGTGGCTTCATGGAGACTTGCAAAACTTCTTTCCTCTAAGAGCTTTTACATGTGGGATTTCATTCTTTTCTCCAGTTTCTTTTTTTGGTTGCAAATGCCATGACCCCCCATGATCCTGCACAGAACATTTCTCATGTACATCATGGAAAGTGTAACAATGCAGGCTGCCAGTTCCACTGCACAGCAAAGGAATTTTATATGTGCTACCTCCAGCATTACACTGTGTGATTGAAGTGGTACCCAGCTCTGAAATGCCAATAGTCCTGAGAGGTTCTGTCAGTGATAAAATAATGAGCCGCAGGTTTCTGTGCACTTCAGGACTAAAACACGAAAAAGTATGAAATCATATTGTAGGAATAAATTAACAAGGTTCATTACTTTCTATTGATTCATTTATTTGCCATCAGCATTTCAAATTCCATTCCTCTGCTAACTGCAATAGTCATAGTTTGTCTCCTTTATCCCTACCACTAAGTTACTCAGATCATCCCTCATGTTTCCAGCATCTACAAAGAAACATATGCACTTCTGCTCTTACAGTGAAAACAATACATTCCCTGTGCACTTTGTGAATCTCGCTGCCTACTGCGCTCTAGGAACCTGAGCCTTACTGCACCTGTGCCAGGGAAATTCCATTATAATTACATCACTGATGATGGGGTGGTTCCACATCTTGCTGGCAGATAATGAGGTTCTCCAGGGACCACTACTACACCCAGTCCTGTTCAGTATCTTTAGGGATGATCTGGATGAGTGAATTGATGCATCCTCAGTCAGCGTGCAGGTAACATCTGCTTGGATCCACTGGAAGGCAGGAAGGCCCTGCAGAGTGATCTGGGCAGGCTGGATCCATGGGCTGAGGGACAGCAGGGCCAAGTGCCAGGAACTCCCCTGGGGTCACCCCAACCCCACGGGACTGGGCTGGGGCAGAGGGGCTGGAGAGCTGCTGGGAAAGGCCCTGGGGGTGCTGGTGCCAGGGGCTGGGCACGAGCCCAGGTGTGCCAGGGGCCGATGGCAGCGGGCTGTGGCAGCCCTGGGGTGGCAGCAGGCCCGGGGCAGGGCCCGTCCCTGTGCCGGCCCTGCGGAGGGACCCCGAGGGCCGTGCCCAGCTCTGGGCCCTCACAAAGAGGGACATGGAGGGGCTGGAGCGTGTCCAGGGAAGGGCATGGAGCCCCAGGAGGGGCTGAGGGAGCTGGGGAAGGGCTCAGCCTGGAGAAAAGGAGGCTCAGGGGAACCTTGTGGCTCTGCACAAGTCCCTGACAGGAGGGGACAGCCGGGGGGGTCGGGCTGTGCTCCCAGGGAACAGGGACAGGAGGAGAGGGAACGGCCTCGGGCTGGGCCAGGGGAGGCTCAGCTTGGACAGCAGCAGGAATTTCCCCATGGAAAGGGCGCTCAGGCCTTGGCAGGGGCTGCCCAGGGAGGTTTGCAGTGCCCATCCCTGCAGGTGTCCCAGGAAGGGCTGGGGTGGCACTGAGTGCTCTGGGCATCGGGCACAGCTGGGACTCCATGGCCTGGGAGGTCTCTTCAACCTCACTGGTTCTATGAGTCCTCCACCAGCTTGAGTGAGCTCTTCATCTGAATCTACAATATTTGACAAATATCAATTTTTCAAATCAGAATTTGTGCCCCCGATATTCTGTAAGAAAAATCATACCCTGATTTCCTGTAGGATTTTTTCTGATGCTGGGCTTTTCCTCCTGATGCAAACTTTCCATGCTTCCCCTGGATAACTAAAGGGGAAATATCAAACTCATTATAGGTCATAGACCATTTCCCAGTAAACATTTTGAATTTCTCTGTGGAACTCTTGAAAAAATTAGAGAATGGCAATGTTTTTATTTTGTTCGAAGCATAACAGACTTGTTCTAGGGAAAGGTTGTTGACATTTGGAATGAGTTGTGAGACTTGGAGAGTGAGCTCCGCTTGGCAGAGGGATAAGCTGACTGAGTGGCAATAATAGATTAAAAGGTGTAGGAAAAATATCATTTGAACCAGACTTGAAAAGCATTTTAAGACAGCCATGAAGAAGCATGAATGTTAAATCAGAGCGGTGAGGGAAGCAGCATGGCTCCATCCTAGAAGACATGATAGTTTAAGGTTTTCTTTGTCCTTTCTAAAAAACAGCTATAGGTGAGAAGGAAATATGTCACACCGGCTTGGCCAAAAGGCAGCCTCCATATAGAAAAGAATCTTACTTTTTAAATGTTTCTCACAATAGCATGACCTTGGTCACTGATATCTCCTAAAACAAAATTTAAAAAATCATGAAGTGCAAGTCCTCTTAACTATTCCTTCTTTCTCTCAAGGTATTTTCATACCACATTCAAGGTAATATGGAGAAGAAAAGAAAAACAAAATCACATTTCATACTGGGAAGAAATTTGTCCATATTAACAAATGTTTAAAAAAAATCAACTATAATTAATAGTCAAGACTATTAACTGGATAGAAAGATTTAAGGAGTCAACTTGTATTCACACCAGTTGTTAGGGACAATGGTTTTGTCATGTTACCTGAATTGCCAGGCACTAACACAATCAGCTCGCTCTCTCAACTGAAGTCAGATGCTGTGTCACCATAAATTGATCCAAATCAACTATTTCATCAAAAATCAAGTCAGCTGCAATAGATTTAAAAATAAATGTGGTGGATTCCCCCCCTACACACCTCAGTCTGAAGGGAAGCAATTCCAGGGAAAACAAGGGAACTTGAAAAAGCCTATATAAACTTAAATGAAGACAGTTAAACTTCTTTTCACATCTGTGAAATAAGTCTAACAAATTACTCCCTTCATTTCCATGATGAATGGCTCCTCATGTGCCAGCTCTTTATTGCATCTAGCAAGGAAGAATACAGCTTTTACATACTTCTGCAGTTGTTTTTCCCTTCCCTTTTATTCTGATGCTTAGTATCCATATTTTCAGTGGAAAAATATTAGAGCTATCATATGCCAAAGAAGCGATAATTAGTCTTATATGGCTGTCTTTATGTTGTCTTGGCTTTTCTAAACTCATTTTCACACAATTACCTAATCCACTGTTATACAGCCTCTTTCAAAATTAGAGGTTTGTTTGTTTGGGTTTTTTTCCATTTAAACACAGGATTTAAAGGATTTTTCCAGTTTTTAAAGATTCATACATTTTAGAAAAACGGCAATTAGGTCTGACCAGACAGATTTGATTCCTTCTTTCTGGTGGACCAGAAACAAGAAACCAGGATGAAGATAAGTATCCTAACCTTAAGTATAAACCTAAATTTCTAAACACTCGCTTCAATTTCACTTTAATAGTATTTTAAAGATTATATAAGCTAAGGAAAAACATTCCAAACTGCTGGAAAATTCAACACAACTACTTAGAGCATCTAACAACCAACAAAGTAATAATTCACCAGTTACACTTTCCTAACTTTTCTATTTGGAAATAGCTGGAGATACCTGATGGAGCTTTACATCAGTTGAGGGTGGAATTTAAAGCAGCCTAACAGGACTCTTTAAGGGCTGGATTAACCAGCTTGTATGTGTAAATTTCAAAGCCTCACATCTTTGACTAAATTTAAGTACAACTGAATTCTATATCTAATTACCTAAAACTTTTAAGGAACAGAATCCCATATGTTTATTTCAATAAAATTCCATTGAGAAGAAGATTACTGTTGATGGCACACATCCCTAGGAACACATACAAAGGTGAGAGACAGCAAGAAGCCAACAAAGCCAAGCTGGAGCCACTAAGACAGATCTCAGGAACACAGCCAGGCTCCTGTGCTCAAAGCTCACCAGCAGAGACTTAACCAGATGTAACCCACAGTTCAACAAGCTCTGGCCGCCCTGCTGGCCCCTGAATGCAGCATTAACCGGGGAACACAGTCCAAATTTCCTTCTCATCCTGACTTCGCCAAATCTCCTGAGTTGGAAGGGAGCCACAAGGACCATTGACCCAGCTCCTGTCCCTGCACAGACACCCCAACAATCCCATCCTGTGCATCCCTGAGAGCCTTGTCCAAATACTAATAAACAAAGCACCCATTTTCAATTTTCTGGGTGATTATTCTTCTTGTTGCATTTATAGAATTACCTAACAGGAGAATTTAACAGGTGCCTGCTGCTACTTACTCCTCCACAAGCCATTAATACAAAGAGCCCATAAATAAATTTTTGATGGGCAATCAACAGGGCTTAGCCAGAGAACACATGTTGAACTGTGCTGTACTGGGAGACTAGGTGGAATAATTAATGGACTCTAGTATTTGGATTGAATTTTTGTATGATGGGCACTGAACTGCTCAAAACCTGATGCTTTTAGAGCATACACAGAACAAAAACTCTGCGCATCAAGAGAGCTTTAAGCATTATACAGCAGCTGATCCTGATAATTCCACACAAGTTTCTGTGATCCTTTATTGAATCTGGTCCACAGACACTGAAATTCTGCTCCTGTATCCCTTTAAACAAAAAAAGCACAAATGTTCAAAAGTTACAAGTTCAAAAATGATGACTTCATGGTGTCATCTAAAGGACGTTCTAGAAATTTTATTCTCTACTTCCATACATTCCTTCTGCATGACTGGCCAAGCAATCCTAATTGTCTGTGGTGTGGTCCACTTTTCAAAATCTCTTTCTCTACAAAGTACCTTAATACTGTCCAACTCATGTAAGCCAATTGGACACAGTACAGTAAATTAAAGCATGGTTACAAAATAAGATCCCACTTAATATTTCTTTAATGGCTACCACTGAATGGAGTTTTCTGCATCATGACCAG
Organism: Hirundo rustica; assembly: GCF_015227805.2. Classification (NCBI taxonomy): domain Eukaryota; kingdom Metazoa; phylum Chordata; class Aves; order Passeriformes; family Hirundinidae; genus Hirundo; species Hirundo rustica. The sequence continues at coordinate 17,808,249 of NC_053460.1, forward strand.
GTTGAAGTCAGTATTTAAATTAATTATGACAGCCATATAAATTAGACATAAGAGAGTTCTAAAGCTAATTAGAGTCTGAGAGTTTTAATTTGATGTCTGTTTTGGTGTAATATCTTCTTTATGGATTAAATTAATAAAATTAAGACTGCATCATTATAAATTTCCACTTTCATAGTTCCATAAGTTTTACAATTACATGCCATATTTGAATGATAATTGAACGAAACAAAATCATTATATTCATGTCTGCTTTTCCAAAGACTTAAAAATAATATTCCTTCTTTTCTTCCATTCATAAAAGTCATAGCGGCTGTAGTGATCCCAATCCAAAGAGCAGTGCACAGCAAGGGTCAGCTTCAATACAGGAGTCTCTGTACACTGCTCTCACTGTTCCAGCAATAACACATCTTGTAGCTTTTGTCTTTACCAGATTTCAGAAAATAGTTATGTGACCATAATTGTTATGTGAAAGAACAAATCATAAATGAGTCCCTTCCTATCAACAAAACCTACGTCCAATCTCTGAAGAGGGGAAAAAACCAGTCCCCCACACAATCAGAACCCACACAGAAGGCTGTGCCCTGAATAAAGCCTTGTTCAGTGCGAGATCAGGAATTCCAGTACCTGAAAGGGTCTAAGTTAATCTCTACTGTTCTCTTGTTCTTTACTGCTTTACTTGTAGGAAACAGCATTTTAAATATGACATTCTGGTGACTTTCTTGGTGGGATCATAGTGAGCCAGGGGTTTCTGGTATGAAAGAGTTACTAAGTTGTACTTTATGGAGAGTCACAGAATGGTTTGGGCTGGAAGAGGCATTAAAACTCATCCCGTGCCACCCCAGCCATGGCAGGGACACCTTCCACTGTCCCAGGCTGCTCCAAGCCCCAGTGTCCAACCTGGCCTTGGGCACTGCCAGGGATCCAGGGGCAGCCACAGCTGCTCTGGGCACCCTGTGCCAGGGCCTCAACACCCTGCCAGGAAACAATTCCTGCCCAAGATCCCACCCAGCCCTGCCCTCTGGCACTGGCAGCCATTCCCTGTGTGCTGTCCCTCCAGCCCTTGGCAATTGTCTCTCTCCATCTTTCCTGCAGCTCCTTCAGGCCCTGCAAGGCCGCACTGGGCTCACCCCAAAGCTTCTCCTGTGCGGGTGAGCAATGGCAGCTGTGCCAGCCTTTCCTCCCAGCAGAGCTGCTCCAGCCCTCTGCTCATGCTGGTGCCTCCTCTGGGCTCTCTCCAGCAGCTCCAGCTCCTCGCTGTGCCGGCCCAGGCTGGGGCAGCTCTGCAGCTGGGCTCCCACCTGAGGGCCGAGGGGCAGAATCCCCCTGCCCTGCTGCCCCTGCTGGCTCAGCCCAGGGCAGGGGTTTGTGTCTCAGCACACACTGACAGCTCAAGCAGATCCACCTGTCAAAACCTGGGATTTTGAACCACAATTTCTGATTAAGACAGCTCGCAATAACAGAAAATAAGTAACCATCACAATTAAGCAAAAAAACTTTGGGTCCATTCCTTAATTCAGCAGTAAGGACTCTGCACTTTCTTTAATTTATATCCACTAAGACAGATTTCCTTTGCCTGCTGTTGCTCAGGGCTCTGTATGCACAGTGTCCATGTCACACACTGCGGTTTAACCAGCTATACCTTGTGCTCCATTTGATGTCCTGGCATGCTGATGGGACACCAAAAACATGACATGTTAAGCATAACAGTTGCTGATATAATACACAAATTGAGATTATCCTCTAATATCAACAGCACACATCACATGCGTATCACAGCCCAGTGTTTTGAATTAGAACTTTAGGATATTCTTTGGAAAATGTACTTCAAGTGAAGAAAACACTTATTTTACTTTTAAATGGGGACATAACATCCATGACAAAAGATCATAATCTCAGATTGTAGATTTGCTTTTGACATTTGTATTTTCACAGGCAATTAAAATTTAATTTGGCCTATGATGAAAAGCAAATCCTTTTATCCCATACTTGCAGTCACAAGGGGAACGTATTGCATTAGAAAGCAGCACTGCAGCTTAAGATTTCATATTTGACATTTGTAACATTCATGAAAAAAAATTAATAGATAGGAAAGTTTACACACACAAATCATCCTTAAACTTTCCTACCTATTAACTAAGTGTGATGTCACTGGTATTTTAATATACAAGCTATCAGCTCAGATTTAAAGCATTATTTAGAGTAAAGGCTACTGTTTATCTAAAAATATTTGGCATCTTATTTTACCAACTATTATATTAATGATTTTGTGGCATCACACAAGCAACAACAAGGACACATCAGAGAGTAACAACAAGCTGACAGAGGTTCATGGAATAAACCGTGAACGGGACTAAAAACCCCATTCTAAGCAAACATCTTTAAGAACCACTTAGAAATATTATTAGTATTTCCTTCATGCTGTAAGACATTCCTAGTTTCTTTCTGCTGTTTTCATTTTTAGCTACCACTTACAAAATAAAATCTGGATGTTTCAGGCATATGCTCCAAGAAAAAACAGCTTTGGACTGGAGTAATCCCATGCTCAATTCCCAGCTAGACCCTGCCATGATTTAGCATTCCATGTGCTCCTGAAACCACTCCCAATAACTCAGCTCCATATTATTTTGGGGGAGAGAGAATCCTCCAATAATTAAGATTTGATCTGCTGCATCTTAACTACAAATCAGAGTCTAATTGCCCACCTTGGAACACAGTCATGTCTGGCACAAAGATAAAATCTTTTAGTTGCTCCATTAGTGAAATACCCATGAAAACTCCAGGGAAAGTAGTGCCTGGAATAAGCACAAGAGAGGAGAACCGAGCATGCTTAGCCTTCCAAAGATGCCTTTTGCATGGCTCTGCAACTTGTTTGATTTTCCTTGTGAGTGGATCCCAGTTAGATCTGTTTGGGGTTCTTTCAAATGTCAGCTCAGGCTACGGGTGGACCTTTATTCACTTTGTGTGGCCATGTCCGGACCAGCACTGGTTTGCAGCTCAGAGGATCTGTGCAGGTTACATCCAGTGCATCCAGGTTAATTAGAAGCATCAGTAGATTTAACCACCAAGACCTCATTAGATGGTCATCTGTAATTCCATATGTAACTGATTGTAATTTAGAATTCTTTAATACCCATTTGTACAACAGCACTGCCATAAATCTCAACAAGAGTGATGTGCTCTGAGGTAAAAGCATATTTAACACAGCAGATCCAAACAAAAAATCACTGCATTGCTTTAAAATGCAATTTGGGATATTTTGATTACTATGCCTAATAAAAACAAAATAAAGTGATAGTTGGCCAAGAATTTGTCACGCTCTAAAAATTATTTAAAACTTAAGGAATAGTAATCCCTATCCTTATACACGGATGACAGGAGTCATCTGTTCTTATCACTCTGCTGCAACAGGCAAAGCAGTAAAATTCTCAATAATAATCATAGTCTAACAGCCATATTCAAGTAAAATAAAAGTATTTTTCCTCGTGTAAAATGCTATTAGCCATATTTGAAGGCATTATGTTCTGATATCATTTTTCCATTTCACTAAATGACAGCTATTAAATGCAATGGCAGTTGCATGACAGGGATATTTTTTATTACTTCAAAAGGAAGAAAAGGATTAAAATGAGTTTATTCAAAAGTGTGATTTGTCAATTTTTTCTTATCAAGGGCTGTGTGGGACAGCTTTAAACCTAAACACTGTGATCTGACCTCCTATTTGAATAAGTTAATGTGATCTAGTGTTCTTAGAAAAGTAGTGAAACCTATCTTTTATATGCAGAAGTCCCAGGAGGAATTTGTGCTTTTATATGGTCAGCTGCAAGGTGCCATTTCCTTTTCATCATTCCTGCTTTTATCATATTGTACTTCTTGACAGCTTAGAGGTTCTTTTTAGAATCTGGTGGATGCGCAACTATATAGAGACATTTTTTGTATGAAGGATTTCTTTCCAGCCTCCAAGGCTTTACAGTCAAACAGAATTCTGCTGCCAGAAATCCCTCGCTTATATTCAAGAAGGACTAATCACCATATTTGATAGAGCAAGCATCTTACCTGAACATCAAATAGAACTATAAATTACCACCTTAGAGCATTAAAGAAGGATTTTACAATGCATCAGGTTCTTGCATTATACATCCTAGGAACAGTAGAGAAAATCATTTCATATATGCACATCCACAGAGAGAGGTAACATCTAGCTGGACAAAATATGCCTCATTAGGGATTTCCTTGGAAGGATTATCCTCCTCCCAGCAGCTCTTTCTCACAGGAGATCCTACACTGTGCATAACTGCTTTTTTTCAGTGTTCTCTGTACATATTCTCCCACTTGCTTATGCTAATTTGCATTTGAAAGTATCTATATAAAAAGTTGTGGTGATTTAAAAACCAGTACATTAATCAGAAAAACTAAATCAAAAAGTATACATTAATTTAGTATTTTTGTAAACCACTATTTTAAAGCTCTAGCATCTCTTGGGTGACTTCCTGTAGATGTTTATCTCCTCTAGGGAGAAGGTAGAAATTCTCAAGGCTTCAAGACAGGAACTAAAAGTTTTGCAGGACAACATTCTCATCTAACCTCGAGCAACTCTGACTTGTACAAAACAAAGCAAATTCCTACTGGCTGCAAATATTCAACTGAAAGTTCATACATCAAATAATTACATAGATTAATTGTGGAACTAGAATGTAAAAAGTAACCTGAGACAGAAACCTTGAAAGCTCAGTCTCTCAAACTGAACTCTTCACAGTTATGGATAAAACTTTTTCTTTTAAAATGTCATCATTTTAGCACTATAAAATGAAAACTGTTCCATCTTTCAGTCTGTAGGCAAAGGAAGAACCATACTGGCAAAAAGAGTTACTCCAATTACCTCAAGTAATGAAAAACTTGTATGGAATAACACCAGAAATCCAAAGGGGCCATATCTTTACCCATTTCTCCTGTTACTAAACTGCTGTTACATATCCAGAGTTATTGTGTCAACAACAGACTGACTTTTCTTGAACATCTTTGCTACTCTGGACTGCAGATTAATACTTTATACTCAAGTCCGACCTAAAAATATGGCATATTTCTAACTCTGGGACAGATATGTGGGAGCTGAAAACAGTTCCATTGACTCCACATCTGCTAATCTTCCCTGCTTTGAACCAGAGAAGTACTGCACAGCTCCTAAATTCTCCTATTTAAAAAGAGCAGGAAAGTAAGGAGAATGCAAGTGTTGAGACACATTGTTATCACACATCATAAGTGACTCCTTTTCCACTTGAGTCTGCCTTGGTCCCACATGCAGAGAGACATTTCAGACAATAAATCACCAGAATGGCACCATTCAGAGGTAAACACTCCCAGGCATTCCAGCCCTGCACTGCAACCCCAGTTCTGTGTCTCTGTGGGTTTGCTGTGAAAACAAGACATGAAGAGGTCACAAAGACTGCCTGTGCCTAGGGATTGTCAGAGGAAAGCTTTCAAGTACACTTGGCTTTACCATTTATCTCAATTCCTACAAACACCTGTTTACACAAAAGCTCTTAAACTGCTGACGTGCTCCTGACTAGTTTATGCTGCTGGTTTTTTCTGCATTTCACATTTCTTATTTAAAGACATGCTCTGTAACCCTTGTGTCCACAACTCACTAGCCAGTCTCAGGTTTACTGCATGCAGTGACATAAAACAACATAATCAGACTGTTCAAGATAACAAAGAACATTATCTGAGCACATTAATACTTTCCTAAACAAAAGCAAACCCCAGATTAGTGGAGACAGCCAATTAATACCCCATTGAACACTTAAATTAAAAAAAAAAAAAAAAAAGGAACAACAACAACAAAAAAAACACATAAAAGATACAGTAACTAATTGCTGTAAAATGGAGGGGAATTTCAGAGACATTTTTTTCCTACTAAAAATCTATTTAAAGTACTCTTCCATAATGTACACTTGTACACTTTTCTTGTCCTTTATTCTGTACTTGAGCAAGCAAACTTCCTTGATTAGCTAGAGGAAAAGGGCAACTCCAAGGATTCAAATGGATTTCAAGGCTTGTGTAGTCCACTGCTGAAGAGATACACAGGTTCGTGCACCTACACAGACAGGGACATGATGCAGGCATTCTTTAGAATTCCCTTCTTGAGTGAGGCTCTCACCAAAGACCCAAGTAATATTTCATATATTGCTACACTATAGCAATATATATGAGGTAGATGATAGGGATGGAGCAGCTCTGCTGGGAGGAAAGGCTGGCACAGCTGCCATTGCTCACCTGCACAGGAGAAGCTTTGGGGTGAGCCCAGTGCGGCCTTGCAGGGCCTGAAGGAGCTGCAGGAAAGATGGAGAGAGACAATTGCCAAGGGCTGGAGGGACAGCACACAGGGAATGGCTGCCAGTGCCAGAGGGCAGGGCTGGGTGGGATCTTGGGCAGGAATTGTTCCCTGGCAGGGTGCTGAGGCCCTGGCACAGGGTGCCCAGAGCAGCTGTGGCTGCCCCTGGATCCCTGGCAGTGCCCAAGGCCAGGTTGGACACTGGGGCTTGGAGCAGCCTGGGACAGTGGAAGGTGTCCCTGCCATGGCAGGGGGTGGCACTGGATGAGCTTTAAAGTCCCCTCCAAGCCAAACTTCCTGGGATTCTGTGATTATCAATTTGTGCATGTGTACCATGTTTTACCATGTCTTGGGTTACAATGCAAGATGTAACCAGCAGTGTGTATTCTATCACTACCTGTTGAAACCAGCTGGGGAGGTGTTTTTTTCTTTTTCTCTTCCCTGACCCATCCTCCTTCCAGGGGATATCTGCTGTTCATGGGCCATCGAGGCTCACTGCATGGCTGAGACAATTACAGCATCCCATTGGGAGATGCTCTACCCAGAGGGAGGAGCCAAAACCATTCCTACCTGGATAAAACCTGAGAGTCAGAACACCAGCACAGCCTGTGTGCACTGGATTCCCAAAGGAAGACCAGACCCATCTCCTTACCACTGGACCTTCCAAGAAAACTACACCCTTCTACAGGATCATCTCTGCTCCAACAGAACCACATCTGTCACTGCAGGAGGACTTAACTGGACTGCTCCCAACACCCTGACCAACAAGGTGTCAGGTTGTATTTTGACTCAGTCAGTATTTTCTTTTTGTTTGTGCTTTGTTTGTTTGGGGTTTGCTTTTTTTTTTTTGTACTACTACATTTTTATTTTTAATATTCCTAGTAAAGAACTGTTATTCCTATTCCCATATCTTTGCCTGAAAGACCCTTAATTTCAAAGCTGTAATAATTCAGAGGGAGGGTGTTTTACATTCTCCATTCCAAGGGAAGATCCAGCTTTCCCTGGCAGACATCTGTCTTCCTAAACCAAGACATACCACTATCAATATAACACACCTTAAACTATAAATTGGCTTTCCCATACTAGAAAATTACAGCAGCCTCACAGGAGATGCTGACATTTCCATAATTGAAAATTATTTCTCTATTACTGATTTTTTTTCTTAAGTCTGTATTTGAGCAGTTACTGATCTCTGTATGGATACAGTGGGTTTGGCACAGGTCACTGGTTTTGGTGTCAAAATCTATGCCAATAATAATCAAATGGACACAATTAACATGCACAGTTCTTATTTATGACTTTGGAAATGCACTAAGGTAAGTCCTGTAAGTGCTTTTCAATATTATTAAAGTTGAAAGCAAAAACTGTCAAGCAACTTAACAACAGAATGATGTTGACAGCAACCTTTATATGACAATTTGAAAGATAAATCACTTTTTCCACAAGAGTAACCTTAATATTATAATTGATCCATTTATTTCATAATAACATGCATTTTACAAGTTAAAGTGTATTTCATTCTTTTATTAACAATTCCTATATATTGGTATATATGCTATTCAAAGAAAGCAATCTTACTGAACAATACTAACATCAATTATTTCACATTCATACTTAAAAAGTTTCAGCATTCATAAAAAACTCCATTTTAATCAAACAGCATCAAAACAGTCACACCTATCAGGCTTGATAGCTTTCCAATTCAAGTGAGCAAGATAAACTACTTAATCATTGACTAAATCATTTCTAGTCCCAATCTGTGTGTGTTTGGACTTAGCAATTTAGAATGACAACAGTGCAACCTGTTCAGAACTAATTGCTATAAATATACCAGATGTTGTAAAAATCTGGACTTACTCCTTTTAAGGGAAAATGAAGCAAATACCATAAGAATGCAGAAATGAATGATTTAATAGTGTAACCTTTATTTCCAGCATTATAGGTCAAATATATTTGGTAAAAATATGGACAACTTACTTCTCTTTTCTGTTAGTATTTCAACCTTAACAGGATTAGGCTTGCCTATAAGTTTCCAGGTTTGCTTAAAGGGCACCAACTCATGGTTCAAAATGAAACCACTGTGCACTTGAGCACTTTAGCACACATGTGGGTGCCAGTAGAAAGAGTCTCCTATTTTTGCTTCTTAGTACAGCTGAGACCACATCTACTAAATGATAAAACACTAATGCTCCACTGTCTTTGATATATCCCATCATAGCAAAAAAACTCAAGTCATGAATTAAATCTGAATTGACTCAACTGCCACCTGAATTGAAGCACCATGACCTCAGTCATAACTATACACACAGGAGCTGAGCATTGAATTAAATTTTGTTTCCCTGTAAGATTTGTCAGATAAAACCCTCAAGAACGCATGAAAAGCAATATATGATAATCAGATATCTCTAATGAAGAAGAGAATTTTGTAAGGAAAATTTCCATAACCTATTACAATTTACTGAATTTTATCTAAGTGCAGTGCACATACTATTTGGCATGCGACTTAATGCCAAGATATGAAAATCATGCTAATTGCCAGCTATGTTTTATGATTTTTTTCTACTCATGTTTAAAGGTAAGAAATGGCCCATTGCACAGGCATGAGCTATACAGCATTAAACAGCTGGTGGAAATTCAGCTTTAGGTGAAATCATAATTATTTCAAGCCAGCAGAATCAGTTTTGCTTCCCTTGTCTTCACTTATCACATGATTAATTACCAAACTTACAAATATTTATACTCAAACATTCCTCTACTACTGTTATGGGTTCAAAGCTAAGGATGAGAGCCAGAAACAACAAAATTCCTGTTTACAGGATATTGTTGGCTCAAGGCAGACAGCACAGCTACAGACACCTGCAGGGCATGGTTTATTTTTGAGATGGGCTTCTTTTATCATAAGTTATTAAATGCTTCCAAACCCCAATCTGCTGCAGCTGTTATTTTTTGGAACACCCATATGTACATTCAAAATATTTGCCAACCATTATCATAGAACCTTTGCATCAGTTGCCTTTCAGAGTCCAAACTCATACAATTGGCAAGACAAATATTCATTTAGTACTCACAGTTTAGCACTTAGCCAGATGCTTTAAACCCAGCACATTTCTTTACAATATTCAGGGAGCGTGTGTCCCCTTCAGGTATTTTGATGCAGATATAAAGCACCAGATAACCTTCAACCGCTTCTTTCAAGCCCAGGGTTTCTTCAGAGCATAATATTAAAACTGTGGTTTTTCCACAGAGGGAGAATTGCTTGTGAAAATAAAACAAAGAGCTCTTCAAAGCTAAACAGTCAGCTCATTATTACTGCAGGGACAGAAAGCACGGTGTGGATACCTTTTTAAAGGTACTCCTCCAGGATGCATGAAATATATCAGGTAATTCAAGAGCAAATCTGTCAGATCTAGATTTCACAGGACTAAAAAAATCTGGTATACAAGATCTCCACTGAGACAACAAACACAAACAACAGACCAGATTTGTAACTGATGCTGACACCTGCATCGAAATTTGGTCATTCAAATTATACCAAAAAAATCCTAATTTAAACATCAGTAGATCTAAACCCACATCACATACAAAACAAAGTTCAATAATGCGTGCCCTTCACAAGCTTTTAGTTTCTCTAACTTAGTTTTTGATACAAGTAACTTTTTCCCCCTGAGAATTTAAATCTACTCCATGACTTTAATCCAAATATTTCTCTCTCAAACCACCAGTGAATTAGGGTCTTCTAATAAAAGACATGCGATAAAGGTTGTTATCTTTGTTATTGTGAGCAGAGAACTGCAATAGTGCATTGATGAATAAAATGTCAATAATTGTGTTTTCATTAAAATGTTACAGCCAAAGTATTGGTTTTCTCTTTTTCACTTTTTGGATCAAGTCCTCCAGTGTTTTCCTCACTGTTACTTTAGGAAATAATTATAGTCTTTAGCATTTCATTCTTCATAACTCTGCCTAAAATCAGAAATTACAAGATCAACACTATTTAGAGTGAATTAATTTCTTGAATTGCAATCTTGTTTTACAACTGGTGTTGTCCAAAGGACAAGTGCAATAGGTAAAGCACCTTTGAATTAAGTGATTTTCAGTGTGTTTATATTTTAAGTGAGGAGGAAATGCCTTCACAAATCACATGGCAATTTAACCAAGCTCTTGTCTGACAGACAGGAACAGCACAGAACTATCAGACTGAAGGCATTTCTGTTACACAAGCTTGACAAAAATCTCACAACATTACCTCTGTTTTTCCAAATGCAGAGCAGTCAGTGGGATTATTTGGGAAGATGGCATTATGGAAGAAGATCAAGTACTTCAATATCTTCTGGGAATAGTATCAATCTTATGCTAACTTTGCATTAAAATCACAAATATGGTATCCTAACATGTTTCCCAGGCAGGGAATTTGGACAATGCTCTCCGGGATGCACAGGATGGGATTGTTGGGGTGTCTGTGCAGAGCCAGGAGTGGGACTGGATGATCCTGGTGGGTTCCTTCCAGTTTAGGATAATCTGTACTTGAGGACAAGGAAAAATGAAGTTTGAAATTCCAGGAAGTCAACTTTACCTCTCATAAAAATATCCCCAAGCACATGCTGTCCTGAGAAGGATTTACTCTGCCAGGGATTCACAAGACGGTGCTAAGGACAAGTAAATGTTTATCTGTCAAGGGACAGTATAACAGACCACAGACACAAAAATATTATAAAGGATTATTTCATTCAATTACTGTACAGCATGAAAAACAAGCTTATAATTTGGGTGGAGTTTTTATATTTTATCCTAAAATCTACTTCACTCAGGCAGCAATTCACTGCTTCAATGACTGATTACAGAAATCAACCTCTTCACAAGATGTACATGCAAAAATATTGTGGAGAAATTTGGCATTTTAAAAACTTATGACTAATTTTACTTTTCATCTGAAGCATGCCATCAAAGGCTAAGAACATATGTTATCTGATGTCTTAGATGAATCACGGTATGCACTAGGTGTTCTGAAGTCTCATTTTTAAAGAGGATCATCAGAGTGAAAGCTCTTTAATACGCTGCTTTAGTGTGTCAAAGTCTCTAATACCTCCAGCCAGACGGCCTGATATGCCTCAAGGTAGATCCTCCTTGTTCCCTCACAATCCAGCACACAGAGCATGGTAATGAGTGCATGAAGAACTGACAGCCATAAGGTGCCCCCTGCACAATGTTCCTCTAAATCCTGATTATCTCAGGGCCCAGGCACAGCCATCACAGTTAATGATGTTGGTGCCGCAGCACGGGGCCTCGGGCAGCCCTCTCCAAGGTCACTCTGCAGCGCTTTGTTTGCCACACCTGCATTTATTATTGCCTTGAAGCACAAATGCAATTACTGCCCAGTGTGGCCAGGCTCCTGCAGTCCCCCAGCTGAAGCCACTCAGTGGGGAAACACAAAATGCAAAAATGCAATCCTTACACCTGCAAATAGACAGCATTTCTCTGCTGCTCTCTACAAATTAAAATGTCACTTTTAGCATTACTGTAAAAGCAAGGAATAAATACTTGAGGCTAAAATGACTCGAAATTGCGCCTCCCTGAAATGAGTAATCCCTAACACTAAGAGTTTGCACACTGACAGTTTAACAGCCTTGCCCTGGGTTTGTGCTGGAAGGTTCTGGTAGCTGGGGGCTGCTTCTGTGAGAAGCTGTTGGAAGCTTCCCCCAGGGCTGGCAGAGCCAGTCCCAGGTGGCTCCAGAACACACGAGGCTGGGCACATCAGCACCTCTGGGTAACACCAAAGAAGGGGGGAAACCCTGCAGAATGGCAGCCAGGAGAAAGGAGTGAGAACATGTGAGAGGAGCGGCTCTGCAAAGGCCCGGGCCAGGGCAGGAGGGGCAGGAGCTGCTCCAGCTGCCGGAGCCGAGCTTCGCCCGAGCCCCCGCAGCCCCGGGGCTCCGGGATGGATCCGAGATCCCCCTGCAGGGCCCCACCGCGGAGCAGGGGGATGCCTAAAAGGGGCTGTGGGAATTCCATACTGGAGCAGCTCCTGGCAGACGCCTGCTGACTATGGAGAGAGAAGCCCACACAAGAGCAGGTTTGCTGGCAGGACCTGTGACCCCGGGGGTGAGCCATGCTGGAACAGCCTGTTCCTGAAGGACCGCACTCCATGGAGAAGGTCCTGCAGCCCTCAGGAAGGACAAACTGTGGAGAAGTCCATGGAGCACTGCTGCTGGGGCAGGAGAGGTCTCCTCTCCACAAGGAAAAAGGAGCAGCAGAGGTGTGATAAACTGACCATAGCCCCCATTCCTGTCCCTGCCCCAGGGACGCAAAAATGAGACACTGGGGGGCTTCAGGTCCATCAGTGATCCAAGGCTGATGTACATAAAGAATGCCCATTGCAACAAGTTAATTTTGAAAAGGGAGGAGAGAGATGGAAGCAGCCCCAGCGAGCAGGGAATTAGGACAGTGAAAGTACTGAAACAGCTGCAGTGAGGAATGAGCAGTGGGACCTTAACAGCACAGCACATTGGACAACTGCTACATGTCTGGTTCTGAGACAATGCAGATTTTTCTATCTCCAAGTACTCAAGAAAAGAACTGATATTCTACAGGGCAAAGTCCTACATAACAGTCCTAAAAAGCAGACGCAAACTCCAGAAGTGGAGTAGGAAAGAAGTGGACAACTCTCATTTGTTTTATTGTTACTTGGATCACATTCCTGTAGCACTTTCATTTAACTTGTTCAAAAACTTTTGGTGGTGGATGGACCACAACCTTAGTGGTCACTTATCTATCTAGCTGGTCCTATTCTCTCCAAGATTTATTCTGGCTGTCTACTAAGAGTGGTCTGAAGGCCCTCATAAAATTCAGTAATATACAAACTAAGGTCTATTTCTTTTTAAAGGAACTGCAGCACATTTTTAGTCTTATATCAAAGGGTTCCAGAGCAAAACACATCCCAAACTAGTAGCCACAGCAGTCACTTGCTAGGATTGTAATCAGTACTAAACCAGTGTTTAACAACACCTGTACTTGCTGCCCCTGGGGCTATCAGTAAATAGTACCAGTGAAATATGTCACAACTAAACCAGGAGAGATTTCAAAGTACATATCAGAAGAAAAAATAAGACAAATAGAAATATCCTCAGAAAGAACTTGAAGCTATTTTGTTCAAACCACAAAAGTCCTCAAGATGAAGAGAGAAGCCTGTGAAACTCTGGATGAAGAATCTCACTAATTGGTTTACAAGTGTCAAAACAGCACAGAAAAGGAACAGCACAGAGCCACTGCTTCAGCTTCCACACTTGTTCCTATGCTTGGTGGAAGGATGAGGAAGTTCCCAGTCATGATGGCCCTGTGCACATTTGAGACAAGCTGCCAGACAGTGCTACCATCTAATGAGACTCAAAAACAGTCAAGTCAGAGGCTGTGTTTGGTCTCTTGCTGGTAGTACAGCAAAGTTATTATAGAAAGCAATATCAAAGCCTTTATTTTGCTATTATTTACTTGGATACTGTTTTCCCCAATTCTATCCCTTTGAAGAAGTGTTCTGTTAATTTTCAAGCACTTGTAGTCCCAGATTAAACTCACTTCCAATCTCTTTCTTCCCTTGTGACACTTTAGAGAAGAGTGGCTTTTTCCCTTTTGAGAGAGGTGGCAGCCAGCAGTCTGCTGCCATGCCTGATTAAGTCAGAGTTCCAGTGACCAACAGAGTGAGGGTGCAGATTTGCTGTGACAAGGGACTTAATCTTCAGCAAATATAACCAAAAGGCTTCTAAACACTTGATTTAGAGGACAGTGCAAAGAACTTAACCTTTTTTTGTTTTCCTTATATGACCTCCTACTCCTCTTAGGGGGTTAAACCCATTCCATTTAAGTCTCACTTCTCATATAACATGCTCCAAGTTTGAGAAAATTGCACAGCTGAGTCTGCTATAAGAAAATACACTTACAACACAAAATAGAAAGGGCATGTAAGGGTTAAGATACGGGGATTCACAGCTTAAGTATCCAAAGGTTACGTCAAACTCTAGAAAACACTTATGGGGATTACACAAGGATTGAAGAAAACATCTTTTATGTGTACTAACAATTATTTTATCTTTTACTTTGCATATTTTTAACTGTGAGAGTCCCTGCAGCAATAACAGAAACAAATGACACAGTGACTGAAAGGAAGGAAAGTTTTGTTTGTACCTCTGTTTCTTCTATAAAAAGGAAGCCCCAAAAATTAAGGTAGAACTCTCGTGACGAGTAAATGGCACTAAGGTACTACACATGCAAAGAAAAACACTGAGCTGAGTCCCTCCCTCATGATGAGAACATCAGATGGAATCAAACAACCAAGTGTTATCAAAAACATGTATTGTACTGCATTAGTGCTTACTGTTTAAATAATATATTGTTAGCCAACCAAAGGATTTTTTGGTTCTTCAAAACATGAATCCAAGTTAAAACCAAACAATTCTGTAGTACTTAATAAAATTAAAATGCTAGAAGTGGAATTAATTCCCCTACAAATCACCTCTGACCATCTGTGGTTTATAAGCCACAACCCCTGAAATAAAGTGTAACGTGAGTAAAGACATTAAGGGACATTTCTTTAGATGGTAAACTATTTGAAGTCTTAGTCCATACAAAATATGGTATGTTCATATATATATACACACCAAATCATAGCATCCTATTGTCACTGTATGTAAGGTTTTGTTCACCAGAAGCAGGTTTTGCCTTGAGCTACTGCAGGGCCATCCCCACCAGAGCTTCTCGCAGTTTGTAAAATGTGTTGTGTTCAAGTGTGAGGAAATACAGTAATTTAGTCTCTACTTACCCAATAATTTGTTTCATTTCTTTTTAATGTCTATTTTTAAAATATTGACCTCTAACTGTCTCCATCTCTAGACTGCAACATCACTGTAGTTTATGCACTGTCAAATTTTACTTCTTGTTTCCCAAATATTCTGGCAAAATACACTAATTTGTAGAAGTAAAAACAAAATTCACATGAAGCAAGACTTTGTCCAAACTATGAACAGGATCTAGGGGACAACACGAAGTCAGAACAATGTTGGTCAGTTTGGGTACTCCCACCTCAGGATTTCTGAGAGCAGGAAGAAAAAGCAGTATTTTGCCTTTTTGTCCTGCAAAATAACTGAAGACTGATGTGCAAAGAGAACGAGAGAATGTGTAAATCCACCAGGTGTTAGACTAACAATTTGGAAAGTGTAATATACCTGATCAATTAGTGCAAGTACAGAGGAATAATAAAGATATTAAACAGCATCATTTCTCCTTCCAATACTGAGGAAAAATTCCATTTTAATGTAGACATTCATACAAAAATTAATTTTAAAAGGAAAACAAATTAAGGTAAAGAAATACTGTGATTTTTTTCTAGTATTGACCAGCAAATACCACAATTCCTATTAACCAAGACATAAAATGCCCTTCCTTCTCCAGCTGTGTTTGCATTCCATACAAAGTTTGTTTGTCAGGGAAAAAGTGATAATACATTGAATGCAAACAAAACTTTGTTGCCTTGACATGCAAAGCAATCACACAAGATGAGAGATTTTCGCAGGACAGAGACTTCTCCGATCCAGCTCAAGCTGAGTCAGGGTAGAGAGCGAGCCTCCTTGTTTATTTCTTACATTTTATACATTTGTGGGTCTGGCAGAAGATTGGCTTCTGGGGTTTTTCACTCCTCAGGCAAGTGGCTAGACCAACTGTCAGTTACAATTGTTTTCAGGTTAGAAATATGCAAACAAAGGACAAAGAATGAAAAACAAAGGATTTGTTTATGTTACATCTGTGAGAAAAAGGTAGAAACTGCTCCTAATATTGTGCAGTAGCTAAAAGGTCTGACTCCATTTTATGAAAATTCAAAAGGCTTCAAAAAACTCAGAAAAACCAGGGTGACAAAACTTCACCACTAAAAGATGCCATTATTTTAGAATATATGTCATTGTGTGTATTTTTTTAATGACACACCCTGTTGTGCATCACCCTGTGTGAACACACATGGAAGCACACAGCTTGCCTTCCTCCACAATCTGGAATTACTGGTTCAGTGAAAAATAAAAGCCCTGGGTTGGGTTTACTTGCAAATTAAGGAATTAGGGCTAAAAAAGCCAAAATGAAGTGTACTTTTAATTAATTACTAACAGCTAAAACTACTTGAAGTAGGTTACTTAGGTGAACTGAAGGAATGGTGGGATTGTACACGTAGTCAATCTATATTCCTAAAATCATTGATACCTTACTGTATTACCATGTATTAATGAAAAAATAACAATGAAAAATTAATATTGCTCTCTACATAAGACACATCTCGCTCTCTTTAATAGGGCATAAAAAGCACTTAACCTTGAATAACATTAACAAAGTGTTGGATTTGAAATATTGAAAAAAATATATTTTCATCCTGTGATGATGGGATGTTTTTCAGTAGTACCTGTAAGGCTCATTATAACCTTTGATTAAGACACTAACATTTTCAAAAGGTGAAACAAAAAGAAAAACAAAATGTAGTCAACAGATACAGCTTCTAAGTTTCCACATAGATTAGTGCAGGGAATAAAAAGAGAATTTAAATAAAAAATAAGAATATTTAAAGATCACATAGAAGGATATTATGTTTTCCTTGTTAAAACCCAAAAATCTTGAATTATCCACCCGCCTCTCATTGTACAAAACCAGCCTCCAGGCATTTTACTGTAAAAATAACTTCCTGGTGTTTCCAAGATCCCTTTGTGTCAGGGCTGCAGCTTTCCCCATTTGTGCAGTGCAGCAAGGACAGTGGTTCCTGCTCCGTTGCATCCGGTACAGCTCTACAGCGTGTCGGCACTACATAGAGCAGGAAAAAGTGCAAATTCCTCAGTGATTCCATCTTGCCTGCTGCCAAAACACGAACCTCGGAGGCTGCAGATTCCCCTTCTTTAAAGGCTCGTGTTCAAACCTCATACAGAGCAGCCATAATACCATTTTAAAGGTAAAGCCCGTATTTCATCACAGCTATGGAATTTTCCCACGAGCACGTAGCCAAGCATGAAAATTGCACTTCCATTGACATCATAAGCGCTCAGGCTCTCCGAGTGACACGTAATGACTCCTCTGGGGCTGTTAGCACAAGGATGGAAGTCTGAGAGACACTTCATTGACACTGAAACAGCTCCAGTGTCTGCAATGTGACGGTAATGACTCCTCTGGGGCTCTTACTGTGTCACTAGAAATATGAAACCCTTCCATTAATGTTACAAAAGCATTTACTCCGCTTTCAGAAGTAAAACTCCAGGAATGTAGCAATAAAAAAAAAAAAAAAAATTATTAAGCTAAAAAACCTGCAAAAGCTGAAGTGCTCAAGGGAAACAAATTTTCAGGAGACCCGTGTGTTAGTTTCAGCTTCACTGAAACATACTCATACATAAATATACTGCCAAAACCCCAACAAACACATCCACCCCCTCACAGATAAGACATCAGCAGGCACAGATGAAAAGAGTGTCTAAAACAACTCCCCATCCTGAAACTATAACTGGTACAGGCCTTTTATGAATTGTACTTATAATAAACTTTGCCTTTACAGTACTTCTGTAGCAATAAAAGTGTTAATTAATGCTTCATCATCTCTCAAGAAAAGGAATGAATGGCTAGGAGTCAATAAGTGATATTCAGTCTGTGGTATTTCATTATTTACTTGAACAGCTTGGCAAACAACGGTTAAAAAATGTACATTCTGCGGTCCTGACCTTTAAAACATAATGCTCATGGGAGAACTGCAAATGTATTAAATTTATTATCTGAGGTCACAAACTGATTATCAATCCATGTGTGATTTAGTGAACTAAAGTAACAAATTCAATTAGCTTTCCCCAGTTACATATAACTGACAGCAACTTTGAATTACATTAAAAACCAACAACTTAGAATACTTTTATAAACCATGAACAAGGGGCTTTTTGTGTGTAGCATTTAAAAAAAAAAAACCACTTAATGTTTTTTTGAACCCACTTCATGGGTTCAATTTTTCTGACAAAAAAGTCCCCTTGAATAGATTCTCCAAGGACTGCTTTTGTGTTTTGTACTGAGTTGCCAGGATCACGGATGCAGTGTTAAGGTCCCTTGTTCTATAACCTAGAAATCCGCCAGGAAAAGTTTAGGAAAATTCACAACACACAAACACAAGTTTAAAAAGATAAACTAACAAACAAACCTACCTACAATAATTATTAACTAAAAGTAACAGGAAGGTTATAGCACATATATATTAGTATGCTGCAAAACTCAGAAACCATCTTCCCCACAAGAAATAAATCCATTTAAGACAGACCTTTCCCTATAGCAGAAAGACAAGAAAGGAAAGAAGGGTAAAAAAAAAAATCAGTAAAACATCAAATCAAGCAACCAAAAAACTCCACTAATACTAAAGGAATTATCAGCAAAGATTAGATTAGATGCCCATCAAGTCCTTGCCCTTATCAAGAGGTGTCACTTTTGGGACAGGTGGGGTCAAGACAACTCAGGAAAAAACTCAAAAGAAGGAAAATCAATTTGCAGTTTGTGGAAACAGGGACTGCTTGAGATACTGAACATGTGTGCTGCTCTGAAACTCACTGGGTACAACAATCCACATATTGAGTAAATATCATGATAGGTAGAAGGAAAGAGAAACCCAAAGTTTCTGAACAGGTGTACAGAAAAAAAAGAAAAAAAAAAAAAAAAAAAAAAAAAAAAAAAAAAAAAAAAAAAAAAAAAAAAAAAAAAAAAAAAAAAAAAACAACAACAAACACCACAAGGAAACATCTCCTAACATCTTCAGAGTAGGAGGAAAAGAAGGATTGCAGCTGGCCAGTTCCATGTATACTCAAGGCACACTTGGGGGCGGAAGGCAAAAATTGCAGAATTTTGTATGCTTCAGTAGCTGTGAAAAATGTTTTCTTTCTATTACTGATGAAAGAAAGGTACTAAATGTTCACACTGTTGTACCGAGTCAAAAGCTGCTGAAAAACTCCTCACCAATTCTGCAAAGCCATTTATAAGCTTCTAGGTTCAGTGAAGGTTTTAAACACTGGTTTAACTTTAACAGTCCCAAAACTTGGGAGAAACCAAGATTACTTAGTAGGCAACAAAGGAAAAAATAAGTTCCCTGACAGAAATGGACCAGTAGCTTTGTCTGCAAAAATGCCAGCTCCAGCACTTTCACACCTGCCCAAAGCACACAGCTCAGCTTGAAAACATGCAGTCAGCTGAGAATCACAGAGAGCTATCTCTGAAAAGCGTACCCTTACATCACTTGGAGTGCATAGCCTTTCCAACACCGGGACCTCTCTAGCTCTCCCAAGGGTGGGAACACGGTGTTAACAGGAACAAGGCAGGGCCAGCACTGCCACAACCAGCATGTCCCATGGAATTCACCACGATCAACACCCCAGCCAAGGAACACAGCCCGTGGCCCTGTGCCACCTGCAGCGCAGAGGCTGAGCACAGTGCATTTCCCCTCTGACTGCAGCTTCCCAGACCAAAGCCATCCCAATATTATAAATATATATTATAGCATTGGTTTTTCACAAGTATTAAGATAAATGCTATACATATAATGTTAAAATAACTTTGCTTTTATTCCTGCTATTAACAGATCTTAAACAAGGTAGTAGTGGTAGCTGATATAGTTTGTGTGAACTGTCTGCTTGGTTGGGATAACATCCAGTGAACGTGTGATGAGGATCCTGCTACTGACATGCCAACCATCAGCAACTGCCACCTGAAAAAGTATGGACCAAGGCCCAAACTGGAGGTGATGAAGACAGCAGGCTAAAACCACAGCCAAGAAACATGCTGCTCTAAAGAGGCAGGCCCAAGGAGTGGCCATGCTAAAGAGTTCATAGAATATGTAAACGAGTTTGTGGAAGTTTTTGAATATGCATAAGACTCTATGAAAATGCAACAGGCTGGTGTAATAGAAAAGGTATTTAAAGAACATCTCCAAAGATAGTAGGTGTGCTCTTGGCTGAACGCCAAACACTCAGCCATTTAACCTTTTGCTTTATCTCTGTCTCCTATTGTCTTTTTATCAAGCCTTTTAAATTTTACCAGGAAAATGAACCTCATTTTTCGCACCAAGCTGGCTCATCCCTCTGCCTCCACAGCCCATGCCGGCACCACTGCCTCACCTGAAGCCTGGACAAAGGGTCTCAGGAGGAGATGCTGAGATGCCACATGCCCCCACCAGACTGTGCCTTCCAGAAGGTTCCAGGCAGAGCTGAGAGATAACTGTGCTCCTATTGCACTACCACTACATGATAAGAGTGCAAGGACTTTTTCCTGCCCTTTTCCAAGGTGTTTTAAATAACTCCTAGGAAAGCAAGCAGCTTTACCTCCCACGCTTACCGTGCTAACAGCTGGGGGTGCCCTGGTTGTCACCATCCCCTGCCCTCTGGAGCTGAGCTCACCCAGCACCTGTGGCACTTCACTGCAGCCAGCTCCTCCCTTGCCCAGGAGAAACAGCTCCAGGTTCCAGCTTTGCTGAGGAGAAACCATCTCCAGGTGATTCTCCAGTGCAATTTGGCCGGGATGGGATGCACCTGTCCCCTGTGTGAGCTGAGTTCTGTTCTGCGTGAGGTAGGTGCTTCATGGCCTTCTCCTGGATGAAGTTTAAAGCCAGGGTTCTGATTTGGGATGTCATTTGTACATGAAAGAGATGGGAAATGTTGTTTAGTTAAATATTTTGTGTTTAATGAAATTCTGGATGTAGATTTAGAGATGGAGTTGGTTTCCTGCAAAAAGAGAAGAGAGATTTCAAACTCTCCATTTAAACTAGGAAGGTTGGACTTCACAGCAAATTCTAAGCATATTGCAGATTTGCTCTCCTTGAATATGAAGTTATACAGTTTTAAAAGCTCAGAAACTGTCTTAAAATGAATGAGTTGTCCTGTATTAGACCCATGGAAAATTTGAATGGTTTAATAATTTAGATACTTGAAAATGAGCAAATTGGGAAAAAGAGAAATGCTTTTGTTACCGGTACTGTTGATATAGGTGGAATGGAAGAGGTTGTATTTCTTTTGATGCTCCATACTTGGGTATGCACTGGCTGCTGCCTGGGCAATACAAGTTTATTCCCTATTGTTTATTGTCATAAACTGGACACTTCACTATCACTGCTCTGCTGTGGGTAAATTTTAACTTGACATTTCCCCACCAGGGCATTGCAAACTGCCAGGTCTATGCTACATTTGCCAGGGTATGCCTTGTATAATACTCACACTGACTTTAGATGGGTTTTGAAGGGGCTGGTTTTATTTATGTATTATTATTCTTATTTTAAATATGGATGTAGCTCAATGGGTCGTATTTGATAGCAGGTGTTATCTTAAAGAAAATAAAACAGTTGTGTGGCAACAGTGAACTTAGCATATTTCATGATCTATAAAAATCTTGGAAGTATATAGGTTGTATGTTGCAGGAGATGAAATAATCAGTTGCAGTTACACACTGGTAAAAAAAATTCAAGCTTTAAGTGTATTAGTTTTATGTTTCAGCACTACTTGGTCTTCTTCCACATATGCTAGGACATAGAATATTAAACTCTGTGACATTCTAAATAAAAACTAGCTTGTAGCTTTCATTCGTTTGCTAAGGTTGCCATAGTAGAATCTTTGAAAATTAAAAAGCTTTATATTAATCTGCTTAGGCTGTTAGAATAGCAATCTGCTGAAAAAACTTGACTATTTCTTCCTATTGTTGTCTTCCCCTGATATTTTTATTTTTATCCTACATTAGTTTCTCAAATGGTTTGGAGTTTTATTTAAGGCTCACATGGCAACACCCGTGTCCTGTTAATTCAGGGCAGCTCCTTTGTGATCTTGCTGCAATTCTTTCATGACTTTGCCTATCTAGATAGATAGATAGATAGATAATTTTGGGGCACAAACCAAGCTTGAACACAGCAGGCTAAGCAGTGGAATGACATAAACATTGGCAGGTTTAGAACTGTCATTGCTGTGTTTGCCATGCAGTGATGAAGACATGCAATTCTCCCCAGCACAAGTCTGGGGGCCTGTGCCAGCTGGCTGCCTGCCCTAACCTCAGGGAATTGTAATAAATGATGCCTGAGCAAATGGGCACCATCTGGGCAAAGCTCAAGTGAGCTTGTCTGGACAAGGCTCCAGGGTCATGTAAATGAAATGGACTTCAATGTTAAGATGCATCTGTGAACGAACAATTCCTCCTTCTATAAATCTGTCTGGGCTCAGTGCAGGTGCAGAGAGCTGGCAGTATTTATGGACTACCTGGAATTTATAGATTTTTAAAGATGCCCATTGTTTTACAGCTGTGTATAAGCAGCTAACTCTGATGCCCATCTTTCACAGCAGCCTTGAGAACAGAACATCAGCAGTGAAAAGAAGTGAAAAGGGAAGGGGCATGGAGCAGCCACAGAAGTGATGCCTTTGTCTGGGTTTATTCATACCTGTTGAATCTCTATGATTTTTACAAGCACAAAATCCAGAGCTTTGCTGTAGAACTGGTACATTTGGTAAGACTCCCAGATTTTTGAAAGCAAAACACAAGTCCTGCACTGACAATAGCAGATGAGAAGGAAGTGTAGCTTTAGCAGCTTACATCATCCAAGGCCTTCTATTTTGAACTCTTTGCTGTAGGTGATTCCAGATTCAGCTTTTCTGCTTCTGATTGTTGTACAGTATCTTACTTTTCTCAAGCCATTTGTCTTTTAATAGCATACGGTAGGATTTGTAGTTTTTGATCTAGTTCACTAATAGCTTTCAGAAGTTAATTCATTACTTTGAATTTTAAATAAGGGGTGATTCTTGGCGTGTTCAGTTACTTTGCCTGTTATATTTTTCTCCAGCCTGTGCTTGATGGTAAATGTCCCTTTGAAAGAAATGCTTTGTACTGCTTGGAAGCTTGGGAACCTTGGCTCTTTAGCTGTAGCTCTGAGTCCTGGCGTGACATTTTTTCTATACAAGGCCATTGGTCCTGGCACAAGTTGTCACTAATATGGGTATTTTTCATTTGTAATTTTGTCTTTATGAATAAATATGTTGCATATGCCAGAGTTGCATATTTCTGAAATACATATTGTAGTGCTGCATATTTCTGAAAAACATCCTCAAAACTTCATCTGTATAGTGCTGAAATTTCATAAACCACTACACAGTGAAGACAACTGTAAGTCAATGTTGTCAATTATGGATGACTCAAATATTACAGCCTTTCTTAAAAATATGAAAGAACTTGTAACTCCTAGTTCACAGCTTCATATTAAAGCTTCTCTGACAGGTTCTGACAGCCCAGTGACAACCACGATCAGCCCGTCACACACACACACCCCAGATGGATTTCTGTTTATGCTTTTCCCTTATTTTTAAATGACTTTACACCTGCACTGGAAGTTAGTTTTGTGTGTCTGTCCAGGAAGGGAGGATGTTGTGTTTCTGCTGAGTGCTGTTGAGTGTTCTATCCTGTGCATCCACTGCCTCAGCTGCTCTGGTGCTGCCCCTTTTGTTTACAGGGCTGAGCCACAGGAGAGGGCTCTGGGGGCTCACAGGCAGGGTTCCTCCAGCTGAAGCACAGGGCTCACCCTTTCCATGGAGCTGAAGCACAGGGATCACCCTTTCCATGGAGCTGAAGCACAGGGATCACCCTTTCCATGGAGCTGAAGCACAGGGCTCACCCTTTCCATGGAGCCAGTGGGAGCTGTGCTAAGCTGTTCAGCTGGAAGTCATTCTGCATCTTGCAAGAGACTGATTTAAAAATCATTCCTCCCGGGGCAGCTGGGGTGAAGAATTTGTTTGGGAATGAAGCAGATGCCCCTCAAAACTATGCACTTCCTTTTAAAATCCAGTTGCCATAACAACTGTACAGCAATTTTGCTCTCAAACAAAGCACTTTTTTTGTGTGTTAGGAAGCTTGCACTCCAGGAGAGCAGCTGATTTACTTTCACTGAGGAAATACACCACATGACTTGCAAAATGTCAGGCACTGAAGAGTACAAACTGGAGCTATAAAACCACATTAGAAATAAAATAGTTTATGTCTTCTCTGGGCTCTTAACTTTTTTTTTTTCTTTTTTTCTTAGTAAATGTGAAGATTAAGTCAAAATTTACCATTGACAGTATTGAGGCAATGTCTCTGATAGATTGTAAACTATGAAAGGGTTGAATGCCAGATCTTGGAACCCTCAGGCATCTCTAAATAACTATAACTAAGAAACCTACAGCTGCCACATTTATGTTCTCTATTAAGATGGTGCTGATTGGTAAATACCATGTAACACTGAGCAGTGTCGTTCGTACCAAGCTGCTGAATTCCATGTGCAATAGTTTAAGGATCAGGTTCTTGCCCACTGACAGTTGGGTAAGAGTTGCATTTTTTTACCTTCCTCTAGGTTATATGAGAGAAACTATTTACAAGAGCCTCAAGTGCCAGGACAAGGGGGAATGGCTGCCAGTGCCAGAGGGCAGGGCTGGGTGGGATCTTGGGCAGGAATTGTTCCCTGGCAGGGTGCTGAGGCCCTGGCACAGGGTGCCCAGAGCAGCTGTGGCTGCCCCTGGATCCCTGGCAGTGCCCAAGGCCAGGTTGGACACTGGGGCTTGGAGCAGCCTGGGACAATGGAGGGAAAAACCTTACAGGAGAAGTTTTCTTCTGGAGAGTAAATCAAACACCTGCCCTGAACTGGTTAAAACTGTAAGACTTATCCTTCTCTTCTAGACTTAAGGCCTCACTAGGTCCCCAGGTGAATGGACAGGGACCATGGCAATAAGCATGGAAATGAGTAGATTCCAGCTTTGTGAGCCTTAGTATGTGATAGCAGAGGCTGGCGATTCGTTTCTTACATCAGCAGTGGTATGTGCATCAGCACTTTCCTACACTTATATTCTAAGCTTCCTTTGCACTTCCTCATTTTTCTCTAGTCACACTGTCTGCATAATTTCCACTTGTGCTCCCCTTCACTCTCTATTCAGCACAGTATTTTCTTGACCAGGAAAAATAGCTTTCCCACAGAGCTTTAACTCTGACAGAAAGCAGTAATCACATTTCTAGAAAGCAAACAATATCAGATACTTTTGTTTGACAGAGTCGGAGCAGAATTAGATTTGCATGTATTATTTATAAAATAATATCCAGAAAGAACAAATGCAGAAGGTAGCAATGACCCTGACATCTGAAGGCATGAGGATGCCTGACTTGCACTGATTGGAAGCTCTTTTCTGGGTTGCGGGGGCTTCAGAAGGCTTCAAGTCTGCATTCCTAATAAATTTAATTACCTGGAGATCAGAAGTTAAGTGCTGCTCGTGTTTGCCTCGGAAGTCATTTGGCACTTGGACTGCATCTTTACCAACCCTGTTAAAATTCCCAGTGTGGTACAAAAGGGATGAGTCTCATCAGGATGTGCACCCTGTGTGTCCATCACCTAGAGAGCAAATATCTGTTTGTGCTTTTGGCTCCATTTGTTTAATTGATAGTCATTAAATGTAGTGACTCCATTACTTAGGAGAGCTATTGTACTCCTCACACATGCTAATTTAATAATTGTGGCTGCTCATGTTTTCATATTAATTTGT
This sequence comes from Hirundo rustica, assembly GCF_015227805.2. Classification (NCBI taxonomy): domain Eukaryota; kingdom Metazoa; phylum Chordata; class Aves; order Passeriformes; family Hirundinidae; genus Hirundo; species Hirundo rustica. The sequence goes on from NC_053460.1 coordinate 17,834,133, forward strand.
TATTAGAACTTTACTAAGCCAGGAGTGGAGTCCTCTTCCTCCTGATACGGTTTTTGGGAGCACAGCAAGGTCAGTGCTCTTGTGTGTGAAAGCAAATCATAACCTGCAGCCTGTACTGTGCAGTAATCCACCAAAATACCCACATCAAATCACCCCAAAACTCAGCTTTCCCTGCATATAAATGTCTACAGAATTGTATCCCCTCTTGCAACACAGCTACAATATTTCTGTTTTTTAATCCATGAACAATGGACTGGGAGGGACTAAATGGGACATGCAAAAGAGAGGAAATGGTTGGGAGTCTTTAGTTTTCAGGGAAGAAATATCTTGTTTAGTATCACAAGTGAGCAGGCACCAAAACCTTATGGCCTCATGCAGAGACATTGCACAAGATCATGAAGCACTTAAAAATCCAATTTTATAATTAATATCTTTTGAGAAATGCATCGTGCAATATTTTGTTTGAGTAAAGAAAAACATATTTAGCAGTTAATAATCTATTCAGATGAACTAGAGTGTCAGTAAGGAAAATTTTATTCACTTTAATCATGATTTTAAAATTTGGGGGGGGTTAATTATTACATTTCTGAGCGTGTCATCTCCCTGAGGTAAAAAGGTGCGTTGCTTTCAGTCTCCTAATGAAAATGGCTCTCAGCAATAACACCTAATACTACTTCCAGCTCGTTTAGTGCTTCAGTTAATAATGGGTATTATTACAAAAGCAATAAAGACTCAAAAGACTGAAAATTCAACAATATTTTTAATGATTCTCTGGAAACTAAAATTTTGAATGACCTGGTTGTGGGTCATTGTTTTCGCAAGGTTATTGATGCAAATAGAATTCAGGAGTCTGTAAATTGTAAATTGAATATTCTTCTCCAGAAATGTCAGCCACTGGTGGTTTACACCAGTGCAGGAACAGGAGCTGGACTTGGATGATCCTTCTGTGTCCCTTCCAGCTCAGATTATTCCATGATTAACAGTTATCTTCCAAGGAAGATGCAAAACCAAATCAAAACCCAGTATTTCTATGATTTCCAATAGACCAAAGATTGCTAAAACACAATGTGAAGAATTATGGGTGCAGATTCAAGAGATGTATTATCACCTGCCATTTCGTGTGTGGTGAAAAGAGAAAATAGATTTCACAATTTCAGTACATGTGGGTTTTTTCTTCCTTGAATATCTTAAAAGCAAATGATGTTTTTCTTTTTGTTTGTTTGTTTGGGTTCATTTTGTTTTGTTTTACATTCTATAAGAAACAATTTAAGTTCTTTGAACTCAGGAAAAAAAAAATTATATTCAGTATCAAACTGTGTCTTGAGAGATAGAGCTATTGCTATTAAAAATCAAGACAGGCAGTATAAAAAAAAGTGTCTGATTGCTTTCTTAGCAATTCCATTGTTTTCTTTCTGCTTTCAGAAAATTGTCTTGAGATTGGATTTCCCTTTATTCCCCTATACAGTAGCATGCAATATAAAGTTTTTTGGTTGTGTTGTGTTTGGTGGATTTTTTGCTTGTTTCAAATACATTTTCTTTTTGGCTCTAAGAAGGCTTATTACAACAGAGAAACATTTCACTTTCGCAGCACAAGAAGGGTGCCCAGCTTCTGGGCTTAAACAAAACTTTTAGTTTTTATTCACATAAATAATATTATATATATCTTCTCTTCAGATGATGGGACCATCTAATTTCTTCACATAAAAAAAATATTAAAAACTGAGTTCACAGTGTTGTGGCTCTCAGTATATTAGCACAGAGTATTCCTTGCTGAGGAAAAAAGAAGTGCTACTTTTTCCTTGAACTTTTAATTTTCAAGATAAGAACACCTGTTTCAGCAACAGCTCCTCAGAACTCTGTGCTCACCTTGTCCTCAGTGCCTGTTGGAAGTGTGGAGCCTCTGTGAACTTCTGTCAGTACAGTTAATTGGCTTTAAAGCAACACAATCAGCCTCTGCAACTAGTTAAAAGTAAGTTGATGTGGAACTCCCTGTATTTGTCTGTTCTACTTCAAATGAAAAGGGCAATGACTTAAATATCGGTATAAAAATCTGATTGGGACCCTATGCTGCAAAAAATTTCTTGATCTGATAAATGAGATAAAATTTCATAGTATTTGACAGGGTATGAACTACAACCTGGGGTAGTGCAAGGGGGCCCTGCACAAGGCAGGGATTGGAATGAGATGAGCTTTAAGGTCCCTTCCAATCCAAACCACTCTGTGATCCTATGATCCATTCTACCTCATTGTGATTAAGCCAGACTATGTTAAGAAATATTGTCATCTGTTCCCTTTTTCTTAAGTTTCTCATTTGAGTGAAAAAGAAGTGATTTTCTCTTTCATCAGTTGAGATCTAAAAAAGACAAGTATAATCCTGGTCATGAATTGGGGTGGAAGACTTTAATCTTTTAAACAGCAAGATTTTTAGTGTGGTCTTTGACATTTTGGATGAAAATAGAAATATAGTCTCTAATGACCGTGAGTACCACTAATATCAGCAATATCACAAGCTACAAAATAGATTTAATGAAGAGTCTTACCCAACTACTCTAGCTGATTATCCTGGTTCAGCAATTCCTGATTGTGATAGTGAGGTAACCTGGTAGCTCCCATCTCAGTGTGGCAATTTAATATAAGAAAGCTTGTCTATAATGGGATCTGCAACTTACTTTAACAACTGGGTTGACTGGCTTCTACATTAATACTAAAGATGTGTAATTATACCATTCAAAAAAGAAGAAAAAACTTTAAAGTTACCTAGCAAAGGTAAAAGAAAAAATAAATCCACCAGTCTTGTCTCTCTTATTCCAGTGCACCTGCTTATGTTTAGTATCTATCATCACCTTTTAAAATCATTTTGTACCTTGCATCCCCTTGAGAACAGAGAGTGTCTTCAATGGGAAATGTAAAAGTCAAATGAACTTTTAACTTCTAAGTTAAAAGAAAGGGTTCTTTTTTAGCTTTCTTGTAGCTTTTAGTGCTCATTTGAAGCTGGCATTATTGGATAATGTTGTAATGCCTGTGTGCTTCTTGTTAGCCCTGTTATAAAAGAGGCAATCTTAAATATTACATCAATAATTTCAAAGGCACAGGCAAATAGTAACAAAGCTGTTTCCGTGGCAGATAGTTGTAGTATTCTTTGCATGCTCCTCAAGGGATCTTGGTGCTTTAGTGCATTTCAGCTCACATAATCAGTATCTTTGATATTTTTACACCATGAGACCTTTGCAAAGTGTTACTCACTGAGGCCATCACGATGTTGCTTTAAATGATCCTGTTATACACCAGGAAATGCCTTCTACCTTCTTTTAGTGCTAAGTCTTCAAGGCCTATATTTCTGTTATTACCACAAAATAAAAGTCCTTACTAAGCTTTCTGAAATCACTTTGCTTAGAGTGCTTCCAGCTGATGCATAGAAATTTATTCTGAATTACTTCAACTGTGGTTTGAAATAATAGTGTGTGTTGTCAGAGTTACTGAGAAAAAGAGAGATTGTGCTTATGTCTGTGTGCTCTAACATTAACAGTGGAAAGAGTGCTCAGGCTTTGGCAGGGGGTGCCCAGGGATGTTTGGAGTCCCCAACCCCAGGAATAACTGGATGTGGCACTCAGGGCTCTGGGTTGGTGAACAAAGTGATGATGGCTCAAAGGCTGGGTTTTGATGCTGGAGGTGTTTTCCAAACTCGGTGGTTCTGTGGTTGTTGTCAGCAGCCGGTGGGGTTGGCATAACCAGCTCTCAAGTGTAACTTCTGCCTTTCCTGTGTGCCTTACTGTGACATTCCATTTGGAGTAAATTACAGTGTCTGTAAAGATCAAATTGAGATAATTAATGAATTGCATGTCAGTGGATTTGTTCTGTAAAGTGAATATTCTAGTGATTTCTTGTTACAGACTAAGTTATTTATTGCCCTGGGTGTTCAAGAGGGCTCAGCACAGCAGCTCTGTGCTCTGACACCGGCACACTCACACTTCAATATTCCAGCTACTTCCTATTTCCTACAAAACGGTTTTATTTTTCTAGTTTGCATTGTTAAACAAACAGGGGAAAAGCTGTACTAAAACCTGCTTGCTTATGAGGGGAGTTATTGAGGAGCTCCTGAAGCGTCTGGGTGGGTGGGCTCCACTGGGCACCAGCAAGAATTTGATTGATTGATTGATTTAGAAAGGGTGAACATGGTAAAGTGACGGTACTTGGCTGGCAAAAGAAAAGGAAATGAGACATGAAGCAGGTGACATGGTTGGGGATGCAACTCTTGAATAGCTCTGTGCTACCACAGTATATTTGTATTTCCAAGTATACAAATATACTCATGTCTGCCTTGGTTTTCCACTTGGGAGAGACATGATGTGTTTTCATGGAATCACAGAATGGTTTGGGTAGGGAGAAGCCTCCGAGTTCATCCAGTGCCACCCCAGCCATGTGCAGGGACACCTTCCACTGTCCCAGGCTGCTCCAAGCCCCAGTGTCCAACCTGGCCTTGGGCACTGCCAGGGATCCAGGGGCAGCCACAGCTGCTCTGGGCACCCTGTGCCAGGGCCTCAGCACCCTGCCAGGGAACAATTCCTGCCCAAGATCCCACCCAGCCCTGCCCTCTGGCACTGGGGGCCATTCCCCCTTGTCCTGGCACTCCATGCCCTTGATAAATAGTCCCACTCCATCTCTCTCGTAGGCTCCTTTCAGGGACTGGGATGACATCAAAGGATTTCTCTGTCTCAATGTATTAATTAGAGATGTTTTGGATATGTTTAGCCACTCTCATGGTTCTAAACTAGAACTCCATAAGTCTTAAAAAAAAAAATCTTTAAGTAATTGCTTGTGGCTATTCATAACATGCCACTGGAATACCTACAAATATTGGCAAGATTTTCCTTCCTGAGAGTTTTGGAGTGGAAGCAGCCTTATGATTGTGGGAAAATCATGCAAAAATATGGGGAAAGCAGCTGAAGGCATTCAGCATATCATTCTGAAGTCCATAGGAAAGGTTTGAGAGACTCTTAAGCCTTCTATAGCACAAGTGACTTTTGCTAATGTTAATCTGTTCTGCCAGAGAAGACAAACCCTGTTAACATTCGATTGTTGTTCATCTCAGCACAGCAAACGTGTGTGTGCTGCAGGGGAGCTTCCAGAGCAGCTCAAACATCACTGCTTTGGGTGAACCAAACCAACGGGCTGGAAAGGGCTCTGTGCTGGTAAAATTCACTGCTAAAGGATTTTGGAAATGGGTTCTCACTCAAAAGAAGAACGAATGTTGAAATTATTATTGCGGGTCTAATAGTAGGAGTGTTTGATTATTCAGCTCTCTTACACCATGAGGGGAAATCTTTCCTCTGACAGATTTTTGTACCATGATATTCAATCTAGCATATTGCTACAGTGAAAACCTCTTAAGGCTGAAGCCAGAAGGAATTAGATGAAAACCAGAAAACTCTCTTTTATTAAAACCATACTGCTAAGTCTTATCTTTAATGACTTTGTGCTTTTATTTTTACTCATTATTTAAACCCTCTAAATTATCAATCCTAAAATGTTGATTCATATTTATTAATTAAACACTTTTTTTTACTTTATTCTGCTAGTCTGATAATGAAATGATAGCTATTGAAGTAGGTTTAATACAACAACCTTATGAAAACAAAACGTGGAAGTAAAATTTTCACTTTTTTCCCTTGATTATTATAAAAGGAATTACACTGTGTGCCTGTCTAGTTGTCTTGCACAGAATAAAACAAAAGACAAAAATAAAACAAGAATAATTTCATTAACTTAAAAGGGTTTACTTAATATAGGCAAAAGAAGTAGGGAAGGAGAATACCAATTGTAGTCAGTTCTTAAGGACTTTTGCTGAGTTCTTCATCCAAAGGAACAGATAAAAAGATAAAATGTGTAAAACTGAAGTATCAAGTAGGAAAAGACCAAAGACATTATTGGCTAAATTGCTGAATTCATTGACTAAGGTGAAATCTTAGAGTGGGGTGGGATTTTCTGGGGTTTTTTTCCTTATTGATAAAGTATTTTTGAGAAATAGGTTTAAGACTGTTTGGGTAAATATTACAGAATTCAGGGTCTAGAGATGGTGATTTATTATTCCACCATCCTCTGCAGGATACTCTAAAATAATCTGTTTTGTTTCCTACCTTTAGAAATGAAGATTTACATAGCGCTGTGTGCCCTTCCCGATTTTGGATGCTGCTGTGACAGATTTCTGCTCTGGGAGAAATTTATTCCCAAGAAATACTGATGATCTTTCTTGACATGTATCAAGATGCTGAGAGCATTCTTGTATTGTCCCAGATTTTTCCTGTAGCATTTGCCTTTCCCCTTGCTTTAACACTAATGTTAAAAATAGTTTGGTATATTGTGAATTCCAGCCGTGGTGATATTCCCCCCATTCAGTCCATAGGTCTCTTGTCATGGCACCTGGCTTCTGTTCTGCTGACAACTTTTATCATTTTAAAGCTGAACATTTATTTACAGGCCACCGAAGAAGAAAGTCTTGGTGCAAAAGAATGAATAAAACTTTCACATGAAAGATATTGGAACAGGAGATAAAATTTTTAAAGCCTGAGGTTTTCATAGCAGGTGAACTTCTTGAGCAATCGAGCTTTAATTTATGTGAACAGAGTGGATACTTCTGCTGGTTTCACTGGCAATTGTTGGGGGTGGGAAGCTATTTTTTCTTTTTTTTCCTTTTCTGTCCTTTATATTTTACATTGGGGTAAAGGACTAAGGCCAGATCGATCTGTTGCAGAGGAACTGCTCATCCTTTTATTTTGTGGCCCGACTCCTTGCATTGCTCCCTAACATCACACTTGTTTTTCTCCTGACAGTCTACTTTTTTCCCTCAGCTGCTTTCAGGCTCTTCCCTGAGTGCTGTCCCCAGCCACCACTTTGCAGAACCACTGTTTTCTCCTCCATGATCTCTCAGTCTCTGTTATGCTCCTCTGGTTTTAGCAAGTTCTAAGTTGTAACTCATTTTTCCCTTCCTGTGTGATAGAAACCAGCAGCACAGACACCTCCACCCTTCCCTAACCCAGTCCTGGGCATTGCTAGAATTCCTTCTGGGGTTATGCCACAGGATAAATCTGCTCTTCTGACATATGCTGACCTGTGGCTTTCCTTGCACCTCCATCACATCCTCCAGAGTGAAAACCTCACCCATGACTTCAGGGGGTTCCTTCACACGCAGCTTTGTCTTTGCAAGTCTTGTATTTATCATTGCTTTCCCACAGGAGACGAAAGAATTGTATTCCCTCCTTTCTCCTTTTCAGCAAGTGCTGGAAATGCTGGATTGTCTGAATTCAGGGCTTGTTTCCAGGGATGGTTTTCATATGGGATCTTCTCTCTCAAGCTGTGCAGTTGTTTACACCCTCATTCTTTCTAGAAAAGGGGATGTTAGAAAAAATGATCAATTTATTTTCACACTCCCCACCAAAGAAAGAATAATCACTTTTTTATGCCATGGAGTTACATGTGAAAGTTACCTAATTTTTAGTGGTAAACAACAATTTACTTATTATATGTATGAGCGATTATTTATAAAAATCATATTATTTATTGTCTCCAGTACCAAGCTGCTATACTGTGAGATATTGTGGGATTTGGGGTTTTTTGAGGGGTTTCTTAGAGGTTTTTTACATCACTTCAATAAATTTTCAAAAATTAGAAATCAGTTCTTCACTTTTCCACAGATCAAGATAGTTCTTTACTATTTGCTTCAATATATTCTCTATCAGACCCATGCTGGAATGTTGGATAGTACATCCTGCCAAGATACCAGATATTTTATTCTGTTACACCAGGGGGAAAAAAATCATTGGTTTTTTACATATCATTTAGTAATGATTAATCTCATGTTGAATAATAATTTTTAATTTCAATTTCTTGAATATATTTATTAATTTACCTCCTGCTAATATGCTGGTTTAGATGCCACTATTTTGAATTTATTTCTGTACTTAAGTATCATTTGCATAATGGCATTAAGAGGTCCACTCCTGAGTATTCGGTGGTGGGATGTTGGACAGAGTGAACAGGTTGTAATTAGTGCCATCTGACCTTCAACTTCATTAATATGCAAATAGAAATACCACAGGGTGCAAAAGCATGATGCTATTAAAGCAGTCCCTTCTGTTTGTCAGATTTCAGTCATAGTGGTTTGCTTTTTATTTATTTTATATAATGCATAATGTTATGTGATTTTATAGAATAAAATGCCCGTGGAGAGGTGAATATACAAAACTGTACGTGAGCAGAGGCAAAGGGGGTTCTTGTATTCCATAGAGAAAATGGGGAAAGCTAAGTAAGCACAGCATGGACATAGTTATTTTTGGCTTTTCTTACATGTCTTCTCTCCGGAGATCCTTATTCATCCAAAGCCTTACCATGACTACAATTCTGCCACAGCTTTGTACAAGCAAGGTTGGGAGTGGATCACATTGCTTTGTTAACTTTCCCCAGCAGCAGCTCCTTACAGAGGATGGAAAAATACGTTTTCTCAGACTTATTTTGGGGTTTTATCCTCTGCATGTCATTATGCCTTCTTGGTAGATAAGACATATCAAGAGTCCCGGGATGGGTGAGGCTGGAGAGACCCCCAGGGGCTGCTCTGGTGCCCCCTCCGTGCTCCAGCAGGGCCGTCCCAGAGCACAGGGCACAGCAGTGTGTGCAGAGGGCTCTGCAATATCCCCAGGGAGAGAGGAGCCTGCACAGCCTCTGGGCACCATCTGCTCAGGGCTGGGCACTGCCAGGGCAGCAGTTGTGCCTCCTGTGCAGGGGCAGTTCCTGGGCTCAGCCCCTGCCCCTGGCTCTTGTCCTGCTGCTTCATCTTGATGCTCAGGAGAAATTTAACTGAGGGCACTGAAGGCAGTGTGAGCAGCACCTAGAGAGGGGATTCTCCCCCTCTCCCCCTCCGGTGAGACCTCACCTGCAGAGCTGTCCCAGCCCCGGAGCCCAGCACAGCAAGGACCTGGAGCTGCTGGAGAGAGCCCAGAGGAGGCCATGGAGGTGCTGAGGAAACTGGAGCACCTTCCCTGTGGAGCCAGGCTGGGAGAGCTGAGACTGGTCAGTCTGGAGAGGAGAAGGCTGTGTGGACACCTCACATCTCCTTCCAGGGTCTGCAAGGAAGCCAGAGAAGGATTTTTCACCAGACACTGGAAGGACAGGACACAGGGAATGGCTGCCAGTGCCAGAGGGCAGGGCTGGATGGGATCTTGGGCAGGAATTGTTTCCTGGCAGGGTGTTGAGGCCCTGGCACAGGGTGCCCAGAGCAGCTGTGGCTGCCCCTGGATCCCTGGCAGTGCCCAAGGCCAGGTTGGACACTGGGGCTTGGAGCAGCCTGGGACAGTGGAAGGTGTCCCTGCCATGGCTGGGGTGGGACTGAGTGAGCTTTAAAGTCCCTCCCAACCCACAACATTCTGTGATTCTACAATGAGAATTACGCCATTCCTCAAAATTTCCTGTCCCTTGAGTACTTCATCTCCTATAAACTTATTTAAATGCCGAAGAAGTGTCAAAAGTGTTTGGTTTTCATTTTTAATGACTCTATTTTTGGAGGGTTTAAGTGACACATTCACATCCATTCCAGGCATTTCTATCAATCATCTGTATAAATCACCCTGCCAAGCTCGCCCTTATCTGCGTGCACAGCAGAGTCACAGTGAGTTCTTTTGGATCAATAAGCAACTTTTCCCTGGAAACACTCCTCTCCCAAGTGGGTACAGCGAAGTTGCTAAGTGACTGCTCTTGCTGCAGTGTAGCTGTACTCACATCAGCCTGACAGAAAGCAAAGCTTGGAGAGAAAGCAAGAGGCAGCCCTGCTAGAGGATGATGATGTGCTTGCTCCCTGAGAACAATATTATTGCCATTTAGAACTTCTAACTCAGCTCTTGCTGAGTGCACTTGCTCTTTAGCAGGATCAGCAAAGGTGTATTTAAATGTTATTTCATGAAGCAGAATCCCTGTGCCTGCTCTTCCAGGCAGTGGCAGCACCACGTGAGAAACAAACAGCATTTGTCTTCTCTCCTGTGTGAATGAATTCACAGCCCATTACTGGTCTGTACCTGGCATTTTCCTTCTCGTTTTTCCACTACAACATTAGCTATAATTTAAATTAACTTTAAATTAAACATGATGTGTGAGGAGAAAGACAAGACTTTAAAAAATACCATATTCTGCTAATAATTGAAATTCTTTGGAACTCTGAAGGCAATGTGACATCCATCTGTCTGCATCACTGAGGAGCAGCAAAGAACTTGTTATTTTTTTTTCCCTCTGACACTCTCTCACCCCCTCCTCCTTCAGATGGTTTTGCCTCTGTATGGAATTAATAATTTAGAAGTGTTAAGAAGGGGTAGTTATCTTTAGCAACCAGTTGTAGTTTAGGGGACACAGTATTACATGGCAATGTCCATTGGAAATTCCTGCAGCAGTCACACAGCCCAGATCCAGAATCCAAACCAAAATACTGCTGGAAGGATCTGATGGAGAGTTCAAGTGACAGATACCAGGAGTCATGTCCAGGGAGACAAAGTTTCTTTGCACCTGCCAGATAAATTGCTTTTGGATTAAAAGATGTTGATATCCCATGATCACAGATACTTCAGACACATTTTATACCTGAAGCATTTTAATGTAGATTATCAAATTATGGGATTTGATCAAAGCCAATTTTCTATTTTTACTATAAAAACAGAAATTAGACCGGATAATCTATGGTGAGCAGTTCTTGTGAAATTCAGTTCCCAAACTGGCTGAGTGAACTCTCATTTCCAAGCTCCTCTGGTTTTCACTCACGAGAAAGCAATTTAGAAGTGGAAGGTCTGCAGGATCAGAGACTATATTTTCAATGCAATTACTTCATGCTTCATTGCACAAAGGGTATACAGATTTCCTTAAGACTTTTTCTGTCACATGATGACAACTACCCATTTCTCCAAGTTACACAGAATATGAAAATACAGAACAAAGCTGAAACTCTCATCTGCATAATGCTTTATTCCTAGGAAATATCTGCATTTTATATATGCTTTTAATTTTATTTTTTTTTTAATTTAACCTTGCACATGTCAAACCCAGAGAATTACAAAATTAGTGTAGGAAGCTGCTAAGAACCAAAGTTCCAAATTAGAGTGTCTAATTACTCTGAATATTTAATTCTTTCGAACAATATGCTTCAGAAGAATCATCCTCACACCAAAATCCCCAACATTATCTACTATTTGCACAAGTGGCCATTCATGCCACGTAACCTCTGGCATGGGGTGGTAGTTCCAGAATGGATGTGCCCTTTGGGAGGAAAAGAGAAGGTTGGTGTCACTTCAGACACTGAATTCTCCGATGGCCTTGATGAGGCTCATCATGATTGAAGAGATTATTGCAGCATTTCCTTCGTGCAGGAAAGTTCAATATGGGTAATAAAAAATAAGCATATAAGTAGAAACACGGAACTATTTTTATGTTGTGGGTTTTAGACATAGAATGGACTCCCTTTTTTTTTCCAAGTCAGTAGTAAATTCCGGTTGCCTTCAGTTTTGCCAGTATTTTATATAAGGGGTCTGTAAAAATACAAACAGCGTGAAAGTGCATAAATAATATTTCACATATATTCTCTGAACATGTCTTGTGGGATTAGCAATGACTATGCTTTTCCACTACCCTTGTATTATAAGTGTTCCTCCTGCATGTCTCTCCAAATATCTGATGGTTTTTTGTTGTTCTGGTGTAAATTGAGGTTATCTTTGTTCAAGGAGAATTTACGGGTTTCCACTAGGAATCACTGATATCAAATTTCATGGTGCTTTCTCATATTTCACAGTGTTGTTGCCTAATATGACATAGTCAAGAGTGTGGTTTTATGCTTTAAAAAATGTGGGCTTTTTTAATTTTAAGAATTTAAAATAAAGAATTGTTTAAAAATTTAAAAGTTGCTTTTTTAGATTCTGAATATATGTAGAATTCTTATTTTTGAATCATCTTTTAATATATTAAGAAGAATAAATTATAGATTTAGAACTGTTCAAATTGATTTTCTGTGTCTAGTTTTATCCTATGGCACTGGCAGACTTCATATCAGTCACACAGCAAAATTCTTTTTCGTGATCCTTTAGATCACTAGAGATCACTTAGGCCACTATATATTGTTTAAATTATTTTAAAATTAATTATGAACAAGGTAGTTTGTGGAGTAAGATGAAGTGGTAACAAAATTAACGGCCTTATTCTCCCTCCCTGGGAATTTGGAAAATTTCCTTTTGGCTACCTGTGCCTTTAATTCATGTAATGGAATTGCAGAAATCAAGCAGGAGTTTCTAAAATGTTGAATTAACTTTCTGTTACAGTCTAGCCTTCCCCCAAAGAACTGGGACAGGTCAGAACTAGTGGGATGTAAATAATAATGCAAACTATAATGTAAATTGTAGAATTATGGAAGGGTTTGGATTGGAAGGATCTCATCTTGTTCCAGCCCCTGCCATGGACAGGGACACGTTCCAGTACCACAGGTAAATGTGAAAGTGCAGTTTAGAGTTGTTTTTCTGCTGTGATCTGTTCAGGAAGAGATTGCCTGGATGGTTTTTCCTGTTCCTCATAATGCTCTTCCACATCTGATGGCCATTCCAGGGACGTTCCTCCCTCAGCTCAGCCAACACTGAGGAAGTGCCCAAGGAATCTTAGAGTACATTTGGGAAAGGAGAGAGAACTAACAAACCTAGGTTTCATCTCTGGGAGAAAAACTGTGGAAAAAAAGGAGAATTTTTGTTGGTGACGAGTGTTGAAGTGTCAATATTCCCAAGCTAATCCTGTCTGGCACTGAGCTGTGGGTGGGGAACTCTCTGCAGAGTCGGTTTTGCTAATGGGAGCAGTGACAGACTTCAGGGCTCTTCATTAGGAGACAGTTTCCTGCCTTTGATTAGTTTTTTCCTGTAGCAGTCTCCATTGATTTCAGTGGAGCTCCAGCACATGCAGATCAATGACAGGATCTGTGCTGGTGATGGACCCACAGAAAGCAGCAGTGGGGAATTTATGGTGGCATGGCTGCTCCCAGCACTTTTCTCATGCATTTTCAAATTGCAGAGGCTTTAGAAAACAAAAGAAACAAATAGTTTTGAAAAAGCCATCATTGTTTTTTTAGGGAACCGCAAGAAGGAAGCAGTAAAGGAAAAAAATTAGTTTGGGGGAAAGAATATATAAGGCAACATAATAAATTTTCCTGAAAAGAAGAAGGAGATGGTCCTGATTTCCTGAAGTATCTTATTTTTAAAGAGCATGTCAAATTCGTTATCTGCTTCCTAACAACTAGCAATGAAGACTTGTGATAATTTTGCAGTAATTTTGCATTAAACGTCTGCCATAAATGCCTCTACTGGATATATACTTTTTTAATATTTTATATAAATATAAAAATATTTTTAAATTTTAAGGAATTGCTATATGTATCAGACCAACTTGGGAAAACTCATCTTTTCAGAACAATAACTTGCAGTTTATGTAACTACAGTTCCATGTTCACACCATACAGGTGTGAATCTCTAAACTTCTAGGCATAGAATCTCTAAGAGAAATAGTAATACGTATGGCCATGGGATCTTTTGGGGCACAAGTTAATTCTCTTTTCAATTTTACACCATTCTGTCATTTTCTGGTAATATAAATGTGATTCTCGAGGCGGCCTTGTGCAAGGCCAGGAGCTGGATTTCAATGATCCCTGTGGGTTCTTTCAAACTCAGGATAGTCTGTGATTCTGTTCATTCCATTTTATAAGTCTGTCTTTATTTCGCCATCTTTGTGTTCACCTTACAGTGCACAGAATCCCTTATTTAACCCAAATTCCCACTGAAGTCATGGTTGCCATTCACAAAAAAGCAGCTCCTCATCACAAACCAGTGCATGGCATGTGAGCTGCACACATTGAAAACAGCTCCTGGTCAGAAGGGCAGCTGTGCACTGCATAATTAACCACCCCTGGCCTCAATTGAAGGGCTGAGATGAGAGTTTATTACAAAAATTCAGGAGTAGATTTGAGACATACCAAGGTAGTGTTTTTAGAGGCACTCTTTGCACCACAGCAACCCGAGGTTCAAGTTTCCTGCCTGCATTAGGCTGTACAGGAGGGAGAAATAATTAATTAAACTTTTCCTTGCTGTGCAAATTTTGGATTCCATCTTCTCTGTGGATATGTCCTTGGAGGAGCAGAATAAATCAGATTCAGGTGATTCTGGTAACCTAAGAAGGCTTTTCATCAGCTCCTCTCCTGGCTGTTAATAGAATATCCAGTTTTTCCTTTACAACGTAAAGAGGTTATAACACAAGTCTCGTGTGAACAATTGCTAAGTGACAGCATTTGTGACATGAAGTATTTCACCTCCAATTCCAGCAGGGAATTGCCGATGACAGAAGGTTTTCAAATACACCTTACAGCACTGTCAAGCCATCTAACAGATCATTTTCTGGCCAAGAATACAGCGGGACTTTGTCACCTCTGTGGGATCTCTAAGTGAAGATGCCTGAAAGAAAACTAAATCCTCAAGAGATGAATATTTGGGAAAGTAAATCCATTTGGTATTGCCACTGGGGTCAAAGCCATTGCATGAGGGTGGATCCTTTGCTTCAAAAGTGTTCCTTTTTCATTTCATTGGGAAAAGCATCAAAGTGTGCAAGTGCTCATTGTGGAAGGATGGAACACTCCTGAGAGCAGTGTGCTTACATTTCAGCCTGCAATTGGTGTGCTTGATTAGGAGTTAGAACCATGTCAAGCCTGAGGTGTTACCCAATCGCTTTCACTTGCCCCTCACCCGAGTGGTAACGAAGCTCAGACGCCTCGTTGTGGTTCTACAGCCACGATGAAATAAAACATCACTGTTCGTGTTAAATGTAGCTGGGGGGGATTCTTACAGCTGTTTGGCATTATTATTATTTTTGTCCTAAAACACATATGGTGCTGCCAGGCTGCACAAAAAGAAGCATTTGGGGAATGTTTTAGTTGCAAATGGAACAGAGAGCGATGTGCACATGGAGCAGGTGTGGCTGTGCTGCCTGGTTTGGCCACGGTCCCCTGCCTGCCTGGGCCAAGGCTGTCTCCCATCAGCTCTGGGAGCTGAAAGCGTGTGGTGCAAGGAGAAGGAGTAATCCAACAATTAAAACTGGAAAAATTGGTGTCAGCAACAATGAGCACAGAGTAAGCCACTTTTTCCTGATCCTACAACAGAACGGACTGGGTCAGGACCTGAATAAGCACAAAAGGATGTGTATTATTAATTGTTCTCTTCACTAAACTATTGTTTATAGATTTAATTGCTGGTGATTCATTTCCCACCTGTCTTTGGGACAAGTGTCTGGGACTATTTCCTGCATGCTCTTAAACCTTTATTCTCTGGATGTCAAAATCTACAAACTGCTGTTCTATGCTCAGAGCCATTTATATTCCTGGGTGTGACTTTAAAACCTACAGATAAAAGAGCTTTTGTGCCTTTTTTAAAATGTTTTGCATTGAGAAAATATTGTATATATTGTGTATACAGCTAAAGAAAAAGAACATGCTAATAAGAAAGCCAGTAAATAAAATTTATTTTATATATCTAATTTTAAAGGCCAGAAATGTTCTAAATTAATATTATAATTGTTTTTAGGATATATCAGATATCAAGTATAATAAGAAATTTTATTAAAAGTCATTGTATTTGTGACGGTAAGAATAGGAAAAGTAGAAATTGCAGTTTTTGTTGAGAAGAGAAATGTTTCATGATATACACAGAAGAAGTAGCCTTGAGGGTAAAAGGGAAGTTGAAGGAAATTTTAAAGGAAATTTTTAAAAATCTGATGACATAGTAAACTAAAATTAATAAAAGTTTCCCTGCATAATTTCTGATTTAAAAGTATTTGAATAAATACCTAAAAATCCAGGTCTTATCTGAAATATTTAATAATGACAATGTTTGTGCTAAGGACCAGCACATCCAAACTAACATTACACATTTAATGTCATTGGAGAGAGTATCAGAGGCTGTGTGCCAACAAAATACCAACAGACCTGCATCAAAAGGTGTCCAAGGCACTTGTTGGACTTTTTAAGGCCAATTGGACTCCGAGTTCCAATAAAATGCAGGTCTAACCCCATGTGAGGCACACAGTTGTCCTCCTGAACTCAGTGCCAGCTGGAGAATCTTTCCAGGATAACAAAGCTCTTCCTATAGAGCTGCCTTTAGGTTTGAGAGGGGAGCTGTAAATCATGGCTTCAGCATTGATTAAGAAGATGAAGATATAAGAAAACTGAAGCTGTTGAAATGCAGAACAGCTAAATAATTTATAAATTGCCATCTCTGTAGCCTTTATTAGGCAATTAAATTCATAACAATAATACTCTCATCTGAGATGCCACATATATCTTCAAAGGGTCCGACAGTGGCGTCACATGGCAGAATCCTAAACTACTTCTGTCTGTTCCCTGTTGCTATTTCAGGACTCTTAATTCCTTGTCTTACTCCCATGATCTGACAGGATAAGTTACATCTCTGTTGCTCAGCTGTTAAGTGTATTCCCCCTGCTAGAAATTATTTATTTTACTGGCACATGGTATATCATCTGTCATGTCCAAGTGGAGGAAAGATCTTCCTCCAATGTCTTTCCTGCTCTTTAATCTTTTTATGGAAAGCTCCAGCTTTCCCTTCAGACTGCTAAAGAGAATGCTTGAACTATTCTTTAAAGCTGAAGAGTTCTTTCCCCCAGCACCATGTTGGGTGCACAGGAGTACTTTTGTGTGCTTTGGTTTTAGCACTAAAAGTCAAATATGCAACCCTTTCAGGTGTCTTGGGTTTAAATGTAGTGACTAAAACCTGAGCTGGGTATGAAAAGCTGGTCAGTTCAAACTTTTCTAGAGTTCTACTGGAATTAAAAATCAAATTATTTTAGATCTATAACATAATAGAAGCCACACAGACTTCTTACTGATACTATGACGTTAGCAGTATCCTGCTAATGAAGATTTCAATGGGTTTGAGGATGTTTTCTTGCTTTTATTCACAAAATGAATGAAAGATTATTTTGTCTAAAGGCAAAAGATCTCCCAGAGGTCTACTTAATTTTTTTGGTGGAAGTTTTGGTGATAATCTATTTTCAACACTAGATTTTTCTCCATAATACTGTTAAAATCTCTATAACTGCCAGCCTCTTTACTGTAATAGTACTGATTTTGGACATTGTGACCTGCTAAAGACACAAATATGTTCAGGATATTACTCAGAGTACTATCATTCAAATAGTACTAAATTTCTGAGCAAATTAAATTAAAGTTTGGTTGGATTTTCCTATACCCTTTTGTGTTTCTTTATTCCCTGTGATTCTGCTTTTAAGTTGCTGACACCATGGGAATTACTGCTTCTATTTAATGAAATATTAGCCTGGATAAACCATTTGTAGTATTTTATAATTTAATAGTTCTATATATAGGTCAGGGGTTGTCTATGGTCTTTATCTCAGATGGTATTTTGGTTTTTAATTCTTATTCCCCAACACTCAACTTGATAGAATATATTATCTATCCTTTATATATATCTTTTTAGATTAGATAATTTTAAATATAAACAAAATGCTCAAACTCTAGTTCAATATCACCACCAGTTAAAAGGTATCTTTCTTTCCCAAACTGATTGAAAGGTATTGTAAACCTCCAACTCTTCAGGACAAGTTGGAATAACTCTGACACTGTAATACTGATGTTTGAGCAGTTAATTTAATTAAACATGACCAAGACATATTTTAAAAAACAGGTTACCAAAAAAAAGCACAAATCTTAGTTTATAGCTGCAGTTGCTCACAATGGAGGATATTTTTTCAGGCACTATATATATATATATATTTTTTTTTTTTTATTTTTTTTATATATATATATATTTTTTTTTTTTTTTTTAAGTAAAATCACATATAAAATCACATGTGTAGAATCTCAAACAAATCAGCAAATGCTAAAACAACTGGGGAAAAAAATCATTCGAATTCATTGCTATTTCATAAAATATTATCCTTGCCCAATTCTGACATGAGTAATTTCTCTGTTTTATGTAATTTTCCCTTCTTATCTCTAACCTTGTGTGATTTAAGATTGAAACTTAGTCAAGCCCATTGTTACTCTCTTGACTGCAGGAATTGGTTGATGTAGTGATTTCACACAGTGTTTGGGCATTTCCTGGTTGGGAAACTTTGGCTGCGCACTTTGTGGCAAAATCCCCGCATTATTTAAGCATATCTTTTGCCTTCTGTTGACATTTCTAGGTACAAAAGTACCTCTTCTAAAAAATTAAGATTCTCAGTGCTTATCTAGATCAAAAGTTAACTTAATCAAGCATTATACTTGCTAATTTTGCCCAAACAAAAAGAAATAAAACAGTCCAGAGGTTGTGGTTGTTTGTTTTTTTCTTTTATCCCAGTCTTTACTTCTCTTACATTGCTGTAGGTTTTTTGAAACTAACACCAGAGTTTCCCCTGCTTCATGAAAATGTGAAATTTCATGAGCTGATGTGATCAGGTTGTCCACAGAAGTTTTGAATGTCCCATCCCAGGAAATGTCCAAGGCCAGGTTGGAGCACCCTGGGACAGTGGGAGGTGTCCTTGCCCATGGCAGGGGCTGGCACTGGATGGGCTTTTAGGTCCCTCTCAACCCAAACCATGCTGTGATCAATGTTTTGATGATTATATAATGGCCACACAAGACTAAATTTAGCTTATTCTGACATCTCGTTCCAAGAGAGGGGACTAGTGGAATTTAAGGGAAAGAACACATCATAGCTAGGGTCATGTCTTCCCAGCTTCCAGGAAATATGGTGTCTGGTACAAGATCTTGCACACAGATATCAGTGTTTGATAGTTAATGCTAAATCTCGGTCCCCTGAGCTTCTGTAACCCCTCTTTGAAGCCGTTCATCCTTTTTTCTTCACACCTTCATGTAGCAAGGGCATTGGTTGCATTAGTTCTTTTGGTTTAAAGCTGCTGCCTGATGGTTCTCCTGAATAACCCAGGTTCTTGTGTTTTGAGGAAGAACACACATCCATTTGCTCTTTGCATCCTCAGCAACTTTCAGATCTCCATTATATTCCTTTCCCAGTCTTTTCTCTAGGAAGGGGAAGTTGTGTAACCCATTTCATTTCCCGCCACAGTGAATCTCTTGCATGCTTCTGATCCCACCAGCTGTGTTTGTCTGGACTTGTTCTAGCTCGCTATCAAACCCACTGGCAACATAGTAAAAATAAAGACAAAGTCACACAATTCCTTGACAGAGCCAAGCAGAGTGTAGACTTCATAATCATCCTTTCTATATGTGTTATATTTTTGGAAGAAATGCAAAGTAAGCACCAGTTAGGGCTTTGCCTGCTGTCTTCAATCTGTAATTATGCCCTGCTGAGGTAGATTAGATACCTAATTTGTATTCTGATCACTGGAGTAGACATACATTTCACAGGATTTGGGGTTTCTGTGGTCTGGCATCTGGTTACTCAGTGAGAAAATAAAGCAATGAAAGTTAGAATACCCCTAGGAGTATCAGCAACATCTGCTGAAGTGAAATAAATGCATAGCCCAGGTGAAAATTCACAAGGCACCCTATTATGAATAACAAGACACATTTCAAAGATTATATTTACACTGGCCTGATGTTTTCTTGGTGATATTTAATGTTCTATAAAATAATGGTGTAGTACACAACAAAACTAAACAAAGAAGTAGCAGTGCCCTCAAGGAGAAGCAGATTGCAGAGTAAATCACAGGCACCAAAGGAATGCATTTGGAGAAGACTCTACTGAGATTAACTTTTTTTAACTGTACTACTTATGTATTTTCTCAGAAGACATAAACAGACAATAAAGCAGCTGCATTCTGGAAGCCATAAGCTGAATTAATAACATTAACCCATGCAGTGTTCTTTCATCTGAGTGTAGAATGAACCACACTGAGCAGCATCACACATCTCTGGGATATCAATGCTTCTGGTCTCTGAGTTGATCGTGCTGTAAAATGAAAAATCCAAAACTTTAATCAAACTTTAGATTGTTGAACTCAGTATGAAGGGAGGTGACAATAGTGGCACTGTTGTGTTCCTGGT
Source organism: Hirundo rustica (assembly GCF_015227805.2). Taxonomy (NCBI): domain Eukaryota; kingdom Metazoa; phylum Chordata; class Aves; order Passeriformes; family Hirundinidae; genus Hirundo; species Hirundo rustica. Next base: position 17,854,213 of record NC_053460.1, read on the forward strand.
ACTGCAGCACTTGCAGCCCTGTGCCAGCAGTGTGACATGGGGTCACTTAAGTCAAGGCACTCCCACATGAGCTGCTCCAGGGCTGGTGAGTTCCCAGTCCTGAACCTTTCCCTACATCCCACTGCTCTGTTCATCTCCCTGTACTGTCTTATGCTAACAGGGTCTTTCACAGTCCATTTGGTAATACCTACTGTGTTTCCAGTGCTGAACATCATTTGGCAAGAAGAGCTGGATTTCCATTCCCAGAAGTATCCTTGTACCTCCTGCACGTCTGCAAGGCTACGCTGACAGACTCTCAGTGTCCAGGCACACTGGGTACACCACAGCCAGGCAGTACGGTCAGATATCACACAGATGGGGTTTGGCCACGTCTCCATTCAATGGTAGCTTCTCCCATGAAGAGCAGTGTGCTGGGTATTTGGTATTCCTTATTTGCACTGTTCTTTTCACCTGCCAATCACCTCTGAGTGACAAAAGTCAAGTAAAGATTTACAGGACCATTAAGTACCCCACGGAGGAAAACTGGTCAAATATGAGAATGATTTACATTCATAGCAAATGTAAATTTACTTTCTAAAGAGAATTAAAAGTACAGTTGTCTCCATAATTTGCTATCAAACCACTTTGGAAAGGTTTAGCACACACAGTGTGGTGAATACCAAGTCGACCTTGCAAAGATAAGATTTTGGAAATATCATTCCTTTTTACATTTAAATGAGTGAGATGATTAACAACAGAACACTGCAGACTATTTCTATTATCAGAAAAGCAGACCTGTATGTTACAGGTGTCCAGAAGTAATTTGCTCAGAATCAGAAGACATAATTTGTTACTGCATGTTTGTAATTAATTACAGCTCTGCTGTCAGAGAAGCTTAAAAAAACCAAAGCCCCAAATATGTGAAATGAAAGAAAAAAAACAATAATAGAATGGTCCCTGATTCTCACTCTGCTGTGGTGTCAGTTATATAAGTGGTCTCCTCTTGTTTTCCTATAATTATTGATCATATTTTCCTAGAGTTACTAAAATTCCACCTGCAATTTACATGTCCTGCCTTGAGTGATTCAAATATGCATCAATGGACTCAGTGTGTGTGGCAGGAATTAAACAGTGCTGGAAACTCAGTGTATGGAAAGCATTTTAAGAGAAAACCCAAAGGTAAAGCGGATTTCATGTGAACTTTCACAATTTACAATATGACAAATTACTGAAAAATATATTACCTACTGCATTATTTTCTGCAATGGTCTAGGCACAAATTTACCTGCCTTGGGTTGTGCTTGAGTTCATATTGCTACAAGTACCTGAATTTGGTGTTCTACTATTACAAATACAGTGACCAAAATATTTGTTTCTGATGAGAACAGATTTGAAGGAGGATAGGATTTTTGGGAAGGAGCCCAAGTAATTACTCTATACCTGGTAAGTGTGTTGGAAACTTAATTCTGATTCCACTAAAGTTTATGAGTTGTTTATCATTGAATTCTTGAGGATTAGAAAAGAGCTAGACCAAGACTGAATGTTTTTAGAAATCTTAAACTCTAATTACTTTTGTATGACATCTACAGCAAAATTCTGCCATTGGATTATTTCTGAGTTAACTCACTCTCACTAGTGTCTCTGAAATACCATATAATTTGGCTCCAGTTAATATTGCAACTAAAATTCCATTTTTTTTGGTGAGACTAATTTTTATTTCTATTTTTTATTTATGTTTTTATTTTAGTTTAGTTCTAACATATATTCAAAGAAGCCCATAATTTTTAATTAAGTATTAAAATCACATTAAGGAAAATGAATACTTTCAAAGCAAAATATTTTTGCTGCAGGGAAAATAGATTATTTATCCTTTAAAGGAGAGGAGAAGATAAATATTTCATAATGAGATAAATATGTTGCTCAGTACTTAATCTTTAACATGTGCTGAAACCTAAGGGATTACAAGGGGTTGCATCAGTACTCAGTCTATTACTGTAAATATTTTGAACCATGGAAGTACAATTTGTGTTTATTTTTTAACTCAATTCTATTATACTCACTTATACATAATTCAAAATAAATGTGGATTTTAACTGGAATGTGGTAGTGGCTGGACAGAATCCCAAGTACAACAGGCTCAGCTCTGTTCCATATTGCTCAGCCTGACCATGGGCATTAGAAAGTTTTTTTCCTGCTTTTTGCCCTCCATCCAAATGTATTGGCAAGTAAAGCAATAACAACATACCAAAAAGAGAAAATACTTTCAGTTGTTGGAAGGTCTTTCATTCAAAGTAAGCTCGTGCTTTTAGACGCATGTCATCCTGACAGGTCTCTTATTTTCTGTCCTGCAGTGAGACAGATAATATCACAGCCTGCCGTAAAGATAAGGGATTCAGGGGCATCAAAGGACCAAAATATGGGACTTAGATTATTGATGCATTTAGAAATGATTTTTTCCTGGTACAGTGAAGGTGAAATGGATAGGTTTCATAAAGAGGGGCCATACTGAACTTAAAGCTTCCTTCTCCCCACACCTCTGTGGCGTGACTGCTGTAGTAGCCAGTGTTTTGATCATTATTAAAAAAGTAGAAATAAAAATATGAAATTAAATCAGTGTTTACATATGTTCTTTCAAGGAAGCAATGTTGCATTATTTTTCCTTACCTTTTTTTATTAGGCTGTCTTTTAGGTATTAACAAGTTCCTATTTACAACTCCAAGTCCCTAATTAATCACAGTGACAAAAAGAATCTTTCTGTGCAGGCAGGGTTTACCAAGTGGGACTGCTCAAGATTTTTCATTAGATCCAGCAGCTTGCAAACCCAAGCTAAGCTGAACTTTCACTGCTATTCCCAAATGCTTCGAGGTTTTGCATTATTTAAAATTCCTTGGCACTTCAGGAGGCGTGGATTCTGTCTGGCAAGGTGAGCCCCAAGATTGCAACTTCACACTAAAATGTGGGATTTTGGTGCAGTACATCTGAGTCAAACTGAGCAGGAGAATATCAGTGTAAATGAATTTACTGCTGAGGGATCAGATCTTCCTATATCACTGCAACTTGCATTGCCAATGGTTCTTGAGTTAAAATAAAATAAAAAGCAAATTTTTCTCTTTTTCTTGTCCAGACTCAGAGTATAAATTTTGCAGATTTCAAGTGGATGTAGAATTAATTTTGTGCCCATGGCTTTTCCAGTCTGTCAGTTCCCCTCAGATAGAAATACAAGGGGAAAAGTGGGATTTTACAACCTTGATAGAGATGTTCACCTTCTTCCATGATATGTTGTCCGCATTCAATCCCAGAGAAGGTCATCAAGGGCACAGAAAAATGAAACCAGGACTTTGGTAGCTTTAATTCACAGCTTCTTCATGGAAAATATTCAATTACAAATAGGAGTTTCTAATGTAAATTGATTTTACCCTCAATTAATCTCTAAGAAGACAATTCTAGATTGCCATAAACCCAGAAAAGTATATTTCAATAGCCTTATATGCTGTACTCTAGTAGTCTAGCATTATTTATAAATTCTGCATAACTATTTTTGCAGTTCATATCTCACATACTTGTTGTATTTAGAAGACTAATAGATAATTTACTCTGAAATGTCAGTTTTCTGGCATCTAAGAGACCAAAAATAAAGAAAACACAAAGATGCAAAGGGCTTGAAAATGGAAAAGGTTCATAAAGTTAAATCCAAACATTGGAAATCAGAAGTTTTTATATATCATGCAGGCTTTGTTTCTCATTGTCCTTATATAAAACTTTTTTTTTTTTTTTTTTAATTGTGTGTATTTCCAAGGACAGGCTAAGAGAGGATTTCTCTTTCTTTGCAGCTGGATGTGTGTGTTACATATTATAAGTCAAATTCTGTGATTGGTTCTAGGTTTTGACACAGATTTAAGAGAAGATAAATTTCATACTTGAATCAATAAATACATTTCCTGGAAAGCATTGCCTTATTTTAGTATGCTCCTGTCTTTTAGGTCTTCACAAAAGAATTATTCTTAATATCTGTGTCATGAAAAAGGAATAGCATATCTGAGCACAGACATGATATTCTCATGAAAAGAGAGCTGTGCCTAAGCCAGCAAGTATGACTGCTTTCATGTCTAAATAAACTGAAAATTACCTGTTTCTCTACTCTCTGTGTGGGTATTGGGTGGAGTCAATTTGCAGTTGATTGTATAAGACCTTAAAGATATGTGAAAAGTCCCTGAGCTGCCTTGACCTCTCATTTGTAATGGTGGAAAGTTGGGATGGCTCTGCCAGAGGCAGTGGAACTCTGCAGATACAGAGTTATTAAGAACAAATGAAGTTTTACTATCTTTAAAAGACAGTAAAATGATAAGAGCAAGGATTTGCCTTTGTCTGGAAATCAAGCTGGGTTCTAGTTCGTAACAAAAATTTCACCTGAATTACACACTTCCCTTTGGACGCCTCTAACGAAATTAAATTAATTTGAAACCTCTTGCCTGAAAATTGGAAAAACCAAAAACTCTCTTTCTCTGTCATACTTATGGGTGATTTACATATGTATTAAAAATATGTTTTGTGTATATCATCTCATAAAATTTGCTCCACCAAAGAGTAGGGGTTCACAGTTTTTTCAACCCTTTTGGTGACCTCATTACTTCTACAAAATCATTTCACTGTAATTTATTCCATGTAGAGGTATTTAAAGCTATTGTCATGATTGAAAACATGGAAGAAAAGGAGCTGGCACAAGTCATATTTCACATTTACCTCTTCAGTGGCTCCCTGTGTTTTGTCACCGAACACAACTTGGGAAGTGAAGCAAATCCATATCCCTTGCCCAACAAAAGTGAAGAGGGATAACCAGCTGCCTTACTTCACTGTGAGAAATCTGGAATCTGCTGCAAAATGTGATGATGTGAAGGAAAAAAAAAATAGCATGGCAACCTACAATAATTTAGAGATATGGAAGAAGCAGATGGAGGGTGCCGAGTCCATGCACTAAAGCTCATGATTCCCAAATTACCCATAAATACCTAATTGTGTGTAATAGCAACCAAGGGGGGCCTTCTTAGGGGTTACAAAAAACTGAGTAATTATATTTTGGTTGCTAATAGCTTAAAACAATACGTTATGTTCATCAACATTTATTTTAGAGCGGTATGTGTTATGTTATTTATCACAACTCCCTGGAGGACCCATTAATGCTGTTCATAGTAACGAAGTGCAAATAATGAATGTGGAAGTCACACAAATGATTCCAAAGACAAATAGAAATTCATGCAGCCAGGCAAAGGGAGAGGATTTCCTGAATTTTGCTTGATAATCAGAAGTCTGATGATCATAGCTACTCTTCTCAGATATAAACTTTCATTTATGCAATATATTTATGGCCTTTTTCTTATTGTCTTCTGACACAGAAGGTGCTGACAAATTTAAGGGCTAGGAAGGCAGTTTTCTTCCTCAGAACACTGAGCTAATGAGCTGTTAAAGCATTTTCTGCCAGCTTTGGGAGAGAATGAAAAACTAATTTGAGATGCAAGAAGTGATATAACAACTTGTTAATTTACCTAGAGGACTTGTTTCCTTTCCTCCACCAAATGTCAATTTTTATTGGCAGCTTAACCCTGGATCAAGGCAAGTACATGATAATTGAAAATAATTTCAAAAATAAAGTCTTGGGATCTGTTATAAATAAGATAGACCAAATTCAATAAATCAAAATTTGGAATTTTACTGAGAGACAAAATGACAGTCTCGGACCACCACAATTAAAAAGACAGCGTCGAGCCCGGGGTCGGCACTGGGTGAACAACGATAACACACTCTGCCAGTCTGTTATCCCCCAAGTTCACATTTTCAGTTTGCAGCAGTCTCTTTTTATACACTGGATCGCGGAGAGAGGGTCAGGATTTCGACAGTCCTTCCTCTGAGGCATCTTCATTAATCATGCAGGTTTTGGTTCTGAGAGTCGGAATAGATCGGCGGAGGAGGACAATGCTGTTTATGGTTGGGTCCAGGTGTGGTGTGGAGATGTTAATTTCTGACGGAGACGATCTAGATATTGATCTGAGGTAATCATCTGGTTCTCTGGGCTATCATCTCTGTTTCCCGTTGCCTTTTGTTCCCTTTCAAGGATTCCCGGCAGCGGCATTTTTCTTGTTCCCCTTTCTGGTAATTCCAATCATGTTTTCCTCGTGTCCCTCCCATGCCTTTTCAGGCTAGAGAAATTCCTGTATTTGGTTGAGCCACCTTCCCCTGAGTTAACTCACAATATGCTAGTTTAAACAAGATTTAACTTATAACATGCTAGTTTATACAAAACTTATATTTATGTGGTTTGTATTACATTTTATATCCTATTAACACGAATTAACTTTAGGACATATATCACAGGATCAAAGTGGCTTGTGCTGGAAGGGACCTTGAAGCTCATCCAGTGCCACCCCAGCCATGGCAGGGACACCCTCCACTGTCCCAGGCTGCTCCAAGCCCCAGTGTCCAACCTGGCCTTGGGCACTGCCAGGGATCCAGGGGCAGCCACAGCTGCTCTGGGCACCCTGTGCCAGGGCCTCAACACCCTGCCAGGAAACAATTCCTGCCCAAGATCCCACCCAGCCCTGCCCTCTGGCACTGGCAGCCATTCCCTGTGTCCTGTCCCTCCAGCCCTTGGCAATTGTCTCTCTCCATCTTTCCTGCAGCTCCTTCAGGCCCTGCAAGGCCGCACTGGGCTCACCCCAAAGCTTCTCCTGTGCGGGTGAGCAATGGCAGCTGTGCCAGCCTTTCCTCCCAGCAGAGCTGCTCCAGCCCTCTGCTCATGCTGGTGCCTCCTCTGGGCTCTCTCCAGCAGCTCCAGCTCCTCGCTGTGCCGGCCCGGGCTGGGGCAGCTCTGCAGCTGGGCTCTCACCTGAGGGCCGAGGGGCAGAATCCCCCTGCCCTGCTGCCCCTGCCGGCTCAGCCCCGGGCAGGGCTCTGCGCTCCCGGCCCGGGCAGGGCCGGCTCTGCCCCGCAGCTCCCCGGGGCTCTCCCAGGGCCGCTGCAGCCGCTCGGCCCCGGCCTGGATGGATCCCGGGGCTGCCCTGAGCCGGGCGCGGCCCCGGCGCTCGGCCTCGGGAAACAGCAGCAGATCCCCAGGGGCCACGGCTCGAGTGTTCCGGCTCCCACTGGAATGTCCCTGCCCCCTCAGCTCTGTGTCGCCTGCAAAGAAATTCAGACCAGTGAAGAGGTAGATATTAGGGCTCATTTGCGTCTTTTAAATCCTTTATCACAGTTTTCACAGCTTTAGTCAATAATGTCAGGGAAATGAATAATTGCCTCAGTGTCCAGTATCAACTAAGGCCAGACGCCTTTGTGCTATTCATGAATCAGCTGCCTTGAGATGAAAAGGTGAAATAATGGCACTTTTAATTCAGTAAATGGCATTCTCAACACCCTAGCAGTGCTCACCCCTGCTGCTGATCACAGAGATCAGATGAAGGGGTGAAAACCAACGTGGACTGGGGGAAGTTGAAAAGATTCCTGCAGCAGGAGAGTTTGTAACTGAGCTTCATTCACTGCTGCACCTCAGTTTCTGAGAAATTATCCATTCTTACTCTGTGGGCTTTTGGAATGCCGCTCCTATTTGCAAAGTCTTCAGCTCTGGCTCCGTTGTTTATGAAATCTCTGTGTTCGTACACTGGAAGAAAAGTGCAAACGCTGAAACTTTTTTGAAGAATACTTTAGTACTTTTAAATCTACTCATGTCCTTGTCTAATACATCTTAAATCTTTAATTAAGAATATATAGCTAATGCCAACTTTATTATAAACACAGGAAATCAAATTCTCATCATTAGTGTTAGGCTCTAAAAAAAGGATCAAAAGGAAGCAGATATAATGAAAGTCTTTCTCAAAATCAGGAAACATTGTATTAATCTGTTTTACTGGGCAAGACACAGGTTCTCACCACAGAAGATTAGAAGAAAATTTGTATGAAACTACTCAGCTGGACTTTTGCAGGGTTGTTTTCAGATGTAGGGTTTGCAGGTCACTGAGGAACCTCTTATTTGCCAGCTGAGTGCATCATTATTAGCATTATTAATTGCCATTTTTATGTGTAATACTTAAGAAAGTTATGTCCAGCGGAGCCAATTCTGAGTTTCCCCATCCCAATCCATGCTGGGATTCCTCACCCTGTGTTTCTGTCTGCTTCAGTCTGATGCTTAATAACTTTCAACAGTTGTTTGTGAATGATTACTTCTTGTCTCTCTGTGGAGATGCTACACCAAGTTTTTATGTGCTAGAGTATTCCTCACTTCCAATCTGTGTTATGGTAATAGAACATTACAGTAATTATTCTGAATATTATGAGTTTCCCATAATTGTTATATTACTCTTTCCATTGCTATTATGTTCTTCCCATTATATTTTCAGAATTAATTAAACTGAGCCTACACATTTTCTCAATGATCTTTTCAGGTGAAAGTCCATTCTCACCTCATCAGAAAATGAATATACATGTATTTGTGCCATACCTAAGACTGAAAGGATAATTGTTTCCACTTGCCTGACCATTGGATAAAATTATTTGCAGAGTTAAGGCAGCTCCAGTGAATGCTGAGAAGAGATTAGAGGTATGACTTTCATTTGAAAGGTATTCAGGTTGTTTATGGGGAGGTTTGTTCCAATCTATTTTGCAGAGGATTTGTCTTTTTAAAATGTCAAATTCAAGAACTTCCTCAGCCTTTGGGCAGACTGCAAACATTCCACGGAGTCTCTAAAACTCACAGAAAGATGAAGATGCACATAACCGCTTTGAATTCCATTTCCACACCTTCTTTTATTTTAAAGATATTTTGACTTTTGTTCAAACATGTTTTGTTTCAATTACTGTATAACCATAATGAACAGCTCATGCCTTCTCACATCTCTCTTCACTTTGTTGTTCTTTATTCTTCCTGTGCCCTTGGGTGGTTTTCCCCACATGGCCAGATTCATACCAACACTTGTGATTGAAGCGTGTTGGTTGCTTTGCAGTCCAATGCTCTTTTTGGCTTGGAGTTAAATGACTGGGATTTGAAATCAATCAGGCTCCTTCTCAAAAGTTATTCAGCACTGGTTAGGTCATGTTCCTTGGGCATAATAAGGCGCTGAACTAGTTCAGGTTAAATGGATTTTTAAATCAATAAATGCAAACCAAGAGCCAACACAATGTCACAATTTTTCCTTCTACCCCTTTCTTTTTAGAACAAATATTGATGAGAAGTGTTTCAATAACAGCCTTTCCCATGGAGAAATCCTTCCTGATGTCCATCCTTAACTTCCTCTGGCACAGCTTGAGCCTGTTTCCTTTTTCCCATCTGTTGTTCCCTAGAAAGAGCCCAGACTCCACCTGGCTGTATCCTCTATGACTTTTTACCTTTTTTTTTTTAAACTTCAGGTTTGTTTCGAAACAATCCTTGGCTGAAGCACAACATCAGCACAAAGTGAATTTGGTGACTATGAAATAATTAAAAGTAAAATAATGTAGGCTAAGGCATTTTACTTAGAGAAGTAAAATAATTCCCAAGATTACTGCACTTAACTTTATTTTCTTATACTAAGTGTAGACAGTTCCAACTGTGTTGATTTGCTGCCAACAGTGTTTTTGCCATTTCAGCATCTGGAAACCTTGCTGTTAAATAATCAATATTTATTATTAAAAATGGAGAAACATTTACTAAACTTTCCTTGGAGATTTTCCTGACATGCCTTTGACATCCCTTTGTTAATGAAAACTCTCTGGACTGGTTTCAAAATTTTTCAATGTATTTGCAGTAGGGAAGAGGATAGGAGAAGAGGCATTTCTAGTTGCAAATTTCTCAGAATTAACCAGGTAGGATAAATAGTGTTTAGCAGGTAAAAATGTTGAATTTACCATAAGATATTATAATATTGCTTCTCTTAATGTTCTTTAACTTTTTTTGTTGCTGTGATCAAAGGAACTGAGGATTTCTCCAATGCCAAAGGAAGTTCATGGGAAAAATCTCATTTCCTATTTTTAACAACTGTTAGTAATAATTTTTTTGTTCCAAAATGTACTGAGTGCTTTTGAGTTTTTCTCTGTCCTTTGTTGTAGATTAAACTCTTAAAAGCTTTCTAGATGCAATCTGATGCTTTATAGGCTGGAATTAAGAGACTTGTCATTAAAAGCTTTTTAGATGCAATCTGATGCTTTATAGGCTGGAATTAAGAGACTTGTCATTACTTCAAATTTCACAATCCAAGCAAAACATTCAATGTTTTCATCTTTTTCCATGAAAAAAAATTTTGTTTATTAAAAAGAAGAAGGATCATATAGTAGATTTCTCTTATTCAGGGCAGATTGGTGACTTCTTATTGTCACACGAATACTAATCTTAGCTTTTGTAAAACTTTGTTCCAGAACATGTTAACAATATGTGCTATGTCCATTTCTTTTATAAAACTGGAAAAATGTGGATTTTCTGCAATAGTCAAAGGGGACACACAGAGTATGCCAATGGTCTGTGCTTCCTGTCAGACAGTTTTGTTTATCCAGTTAAATGTTGTGTTTTGGTAAATTCTGGGCTTGATTTTATTTATGGAGGAAAAAAGTATAATAAACCATGTTTTATAATGTGAAAAACCTCTTTTTATATCAATCAAGTTTCTCTCCTTGTATGTTGTTTATAGTTATATTAAAAAAAAAATAATTTCCTCTCTAGAGATACAGATTTAAGAAGCTGAATTTGTAATGTATGTGAATCAACATTTAGACGTGTTCTGTAATTTATGTCTTTTAGAGTTGAGGATCCTTAGGAATCCCATTCTCACCCTAAATAAAGCTAATTTAGATAATTAAAATATAGCTAGACATGGACTAGATTGCATATGTGTAATTCCTGAATAAGTTCCTTATTAAACCAACCCCTTTCAGATCATGATTTTGAAGTCAGTTTTCCCTATATTTTTCCCACCTTGCTCAGATGAAGTTGTTTTGTGCTGGTATCTGCAGGAGGTGAGCAATGGTGGGATTAAGGAATGTGGGACTCTAAAGAACCAGCTGAAGACAGAATTGACTGAAATATGAGGAATGGCTTTGTGTTCCTGTTGAAGGTGGAGGGAACCCACCGACTCATCCTTAATGTGCTTTGGCTTCTCTTTGCAGCAGGAGAGTTTTTAAGGTAAGCAATGTGGCGTTTGCTGTAAGTCTCAGAGAAAGAAAGTCAAAATGTGGGATTGTGTATTTACTGGAAATCCAAAGGGTTTAGTAACTTTACTAAGATATGAAACCTAAGGAATTGTACTGACTCTCCAGTGATCAAGATAACCTGTAAGTAGTCTCGCAGATCTATCATGAACTCTTCCAGCTGAGACATGAACTTTGCCCATCTATAGTGTCCTGTGGTTGCTGATGGATTTTGAAGAAAATCCATTATGATATTTTAGTTAGCTCTTGAAAGGAAATCAATTATGCAGCTCATTTGTGGGGGCAGAGTATTGTCTTAGGTTGCAATGTAAGATGTAACCAGCAGTATGTATTCTATCACCAGCTGTTAAAACCAGCTGGGGCAGTGTTCTTTATCTCTTCCACAGCCCATCCTCCCTCCAGGGGATATCTGCTGTTCACAGGCCATCAAGGCTCACTGCATGGCTGATACAATTCCATCATCACATTGGGAGATGCTCCACCCAGAGGGAGGAGCCAACCATTCCTACGTGGATGTAATTTGACGTTTGGAGCATCACAGTCAGCCTTTTTCCACTGGATTCCCAGAGGAAGACTGGACCCAACTACACCACCACTGGACCTTCAGAGGAAAACTACACCCTTCTACAGGATCTTTGCTTCAGCAGAGCCATATCTGTCACTCCAGGAGGACTGCAGCCACCATTTAATCAGACTGCTAACAACACCCTGACCAATAGGGTGTCAGGTTGTATTCTGACTCTCTCAGTGGTATTGTACTACTGAATTTATTTTAATTTTCTTATTAAACTGTAGTTTTGACTTGGAGGCTCTCACTGGTTTGCTTTCATACTAGTACAAGTGTTTTCATAGGATTATCATAGAATCATAAAATGGTTTGAGTTGGAGGAGACCTTAAAACCAATCCAGTCCTACCCCTCTGCCATGGGCAGGGACACCTTCCACTATCCCAGGGTGCTCCAAGTCCCATCAAACTGGGCCTTGGGCATTTTCAGGGATCGAGAGGCAGCCACCGCTGCTCTGGGCAGCCTGTGCATTTTGCAGTGGCCTTGTATTCAGCCATGGAGATACTTACTTATTTTTGAAAGGGAAGAAGAAGTACCAACAAGTACCAAGTACCAACAGGTTTAGTTGGGTATTTGGTGGCCTTCACATGTGACCAGTGGAGGTGAGTTTTCTTCAGAATTAAGGTTCTGATTAGAGGGGTCCAGCTAGCTAGGCAGGTCATTTAGGAGGGTGTAAAACCCCATTTTGAATTATAAAGCCTTAACAAACGCTCCTCATGGATGAGGAACACAATTACTCGAGAAGCATTTTGCAGGTTTTTTCAAACACTTCAGTACAGGAACATTTGCTGCCTCCCTTCCTAGTCACAGGTGTGTAACACTGGGATTAATCACTCTCAGCTAAATCCTGTGCTCACAATCTTGTCTTTTAAAACTGTCCTTACATAGCAATCCCAACTGAATTCGCCACAAGTAAGAAAATTTCCTACAGGGAACTCCTGCTAATTCATGTGACTCAAAATAGCTCATTCAAAACAATTGTATTGTTTATTCACCCAGAAGAACACAGGAAGGCACATTCCTCTGAGAGCTACGTTAACTTTCCCAGTTTTCTGAAAGTTTAAGAAGCTCAAGCTTGACCCAAATAGCTTGAGTTCAGAGCCAGGAGACACAGCAGCTCTCTCGATCCATAAATTTTGCTGGAATATGTCTGTGCATCCACTTATCCCTTCCCAGTTAGGGGTTGCTCTGTCCAAGAGGCTGATATCCCTGAAATAGGAACCACGAACCACGATCAATTTCTGCCAAACTGGCAAAAAATAGCATAATTTAGTTTAAGAAAGTGAACAATAGTTGAAAAAAAAGTGGTCAGTTTTAGTTTATCAGGTTATTTGTTAGCAGCTTAAATTTAGAATTAGGAGTGAAAAAACATCTTAGACACAGGATTTAATCTACTATGATTACTGAAATTGTGTTTATTTTAGCAAAGAGAAAGTAGAGGTTTATGTCAGGATAGTTTTTAAATATTTTAATTAGAAACTGCAGAAACACTTCTAGGCATTTTTACTGCTTAGTGCACTTTTGTGTAATTAAAGGGCTTAGATAAAAGCAAATATTGTGGTTTGCTCTTCTCCCAGAGTTCACAAGCTTTAGGGCATGCAGATATGCGTTCATTCTGGAGCCTGTGCTCTAGTTTGTGCTCTCTTAGGAAGTCAGGGCCCCTTCTCTCTGGAAATTCCAAGTTTTCCAGGGTTTGTCACCCTGACAGCTGTGTCATACCATCAATCCATCTACTGCTGCCACGTGAGGGTTTTGTGTCGTCCTTCATACACACCCTTTGGCTCCACTATGACACTTAATTGTTTTATTTTATTTGATTTTGCAACCCTAAAGTATTAAAGGTGCCAAATTTCAAAACATGACTGACAGTACCAAGTGTAAACTCCTTAAAAACATTGTTTCTTGTAGAGAGTTTCCTTTTGATGTTAAATCTTGCGCCACCCACCAGCTTTTCTTTCTCATTTCGGCTAAGATAAATATTATTTAAAAGGCAGTGTTTTTAAAGTTTGGGAGTGAAACATAATTTCATTTTACTATTTTATACTTTTTTAAACTTTAAAAAATTGTGCTTATCTTTTCTTCTGTCTTCCACAAACAAGTCTGATGCTAGATATAGACAGGAAAATGAGATTTTGAAGATGTTGTATCCAGACTTACTCTATGGAAAAAATATATTTTCCATTTTAAGTGGTGGATTTGTTTAAGTTAACTTGATAAAACCTGGAATTGGTGACAAGATGATTTAATATAACCCTTGCTAACAAGTTGCAGACATTACCAGTGTGTCAAAACAACACTGCCAGAGGCATTCTGGCATCAGGCTGGACTGGTAATTCCAGTGTACAGAAACAGCTTTCTTACAGCTATTTTATTCCTGGCTCCTGCTGATTAAAGACAGATTCAGTTACTGTTCTCTTTCCTTCCGGACATTTTCATTCACTTTTATTTTTCCTCACAAATAAAAAGGTAAAGATTTTAAAATTAATAAAAATGAAAATGTAAAAGCCTGTGTCTTGACTGGATGTGAACTGGAATTTTAGAATTCTTTTTTCTTCTACAGTGAGGCTGCTGTGTCTCTGTCGTGATGCACAGCTCAGATGCACTTGGCACCTCAGGAATTTCTGGATATTTGCCCTTTGTCTTTGTCCACGTCCTTCAGGAGATCGGTCTGTTATCAAAAAGCTTAGAACTGCTAAGAGAATGAATACTCTTGTCATTTCAATAGATATAAAGTGACATTTGCTGAGAGATATATATGTTTGGGGGGTTTTTTAATGAATAATGTTGACTTGAATTTTACTCCTTTGATTTTAGGAACCTGTTGACTAGACCACAAATGCTATGCAAAGCTTTCAACTTTGGTCTGAAATAAAAGTGCTATTAAATTTTAAAGTGTAGTTTATCCTTTCCCATTTCTGTTCAGGGTGTTGAACATGTCCAAAGACTTGTTCTGTAAGCAAAGAATTTGCTATTAAAACTTATACCTATCCAGAACTCATGAAGAATGCTTTCTGAAACACTTGTCAGCTTTAGATTAGGTTTTCAAATTATAGCAGATTTCACATCAAAGGTGTGATGCTGAATTTTACTCATAAAATCTGCTATTTTGATTACTTATTTTTAATTGTTTTACATCTCTTTTATATAGGCAAATGTGGGGGAAAGAATTGTGTAAAATGAGATGGGAATTTTTGTCTGCTGGCACTTGAAGCTCAAAACCCAACACCCTGAGGTTCTTGACAGGGGAGTTTGTTCACATTGTTCTCATCCCTGGAAGGACATGGAATGGTGAGCAGTGGATTTTGGGAGTATGTAGACAACTGCTGCTCATGATGGTCCAGCCCTTGCTCCTGGTGAGCTGGAGCAGCAGGAAACATAAATATTGGGTTGTCTGAAGTGTTTAACTCACCAGAGCTGCTTCTCAAAACTGAGCACAGCTGCTTTTGAGCTATGTTTGTGCATGGTGTGTGCTACCTGAGCACAGGTACCTGGTGCTGTTTTGGAAGCACCTGTGTAATCAGGACATCCAGAGTAGCCTCAGCAGATGCAGGGTGGGTGAATCATCAGCTGGATATTTACACAGAAAAGTGTCTCTGGATATCCGTTTTAGTAATCCGAATTCTTTCTCAAAACTCATTCAGAACTAACTTGGGAATGTACATTAGACAGGTCTGTAAAATATAACTCTTTATCAGTCACCAGGTCCATGCCCAGTTCTGTGCCCTCAAAAGAGGGACATGGAGGGGCTGGAGCATGTCCAGGGCAGGGAACGGGGCTGGGGAAGGGAATGGAGCCCCAGGAGGGGCTGAGGGAGCTGGGAAAGGGCCTCAGCCTGGAGAAAAGGAGGCTCAGAAGGAACTTTGTGGCTCTGCACAACTCCTGACAGGAGGGGACAGCCGGGGGGGTCGGGCTGTGCTCCCAGGGAACAGGGACAGGAGGAGAGGGAACGGCCTCAGGCTGGGCCAGGGGAGGCTCAGCTTGGACAGCAGCAGGAATTTCCCCATGGAAAGGGCGCTCAGGCCTTGGCAGGGGCTGCCCAGGGAGGTTTGCAGTGCCCATCCCTGCAGGTGTCCCAGGAAGGGCTGGAGGTGGCACTGAGTGCTCTGGGCTGGGGACAAGGTGGGCATCGGGCACAGCTGGGACTCCATGGGCTGGGAGGTCCTTTCCAACCTGAATTATTCTAGGATTTTGTTACCTCAGTGGTGTGAATGCAAAAAAGAGTTAAAATCCATGAGGAATTGAAGTCACAGAGCAAACGCTGCAGTGAACACAGGGCAACTTCTATTTTGTGCAGGTGGACAGGCCTTTGTGTTTAAATTGTGGGGACACTGGTAATATCTGATACGTGGCTCCAGATGTTGCATCAGTAGTCACAGATTTAAAGATAACTCTTGATATTGTCAAAGGGCTTAATCATCTTCATTTTCCATTCTCATTACTATTTATATCAAATGTCCCGTTTTAACACTGCACTACACATTTGTGTCCTAAAGTTTAATATACGTGTAATCACACAGCCAAATGCAAAACGTGTCAATTCTGAGGCATATTAAAAAAAACCAAAAAATAAATGAAATGGGCTCTCTACTTGTATTCTTGAATTATCCATTCAAGCATTTTACCTGGCAGACTTCTAATCCCCTGACAGCACCTGGAGGGGTGCTGGTAGAACACCAAAGGGATGGTGGGAGGATATGACATATGACACTGGGGCAGGATCTGAACTCAGACAAATGAAATCTGTCAGGCAGCTTCTCAAAGCCTGCCACTGTTCTTATCACTGCTTGGTTGAGCTGGCTTGATACACAGACTTATTGTATTATTCAGCTGGTTTGATTTTCCTTTTTATGACAACCTTACCCTGGAGACCATCCATCTCTTTGCAATGTTGGAGAATGACTCTAACTGAATGATATTTCAATATAATTTATAATTCTATACTGTAAACAGAAGTGATGGTTTCTTCTAACTACTGTGAAGAATTCCAATAGGTACATTGGACTTTTGTTTTCTCGGAGGGTTGGAAATACTTTGGAGTTGGGAAATTTTTCACAGCTTAGTTTTATAGCAGAAGAGCTATGAAATACCCTGCAAAGGACAGGAATTTTTTTCCATATATGCCCTGGCAGTTAATGGTGCATGTGAACAACTACAGCTGCAACAGATTATTTGCCAAAAATTCAAACGGTAGCTATTATCAGCTTTCAGCTTAAAAACACAGCTACGATCAGACATCCTGAGAGGAATATCCCCCACACTGTGCCCAGTCACTGTCCAGCAGTTTCAGTTTTCACTCCTCCCCATGAGCAACGTCCTATTTTTACCCTGATTTCCTTTGGGTCCGATCAATAGAAACAATGATCTTTCAAATTGCAAATTTGATTGATCTGTCTATTATAACTACACAGCATAAATAACAGGTTTAGTGTTTACATAAGTTATGGCTGCCAGTAGATCCCTGCCAGTGTCCAAGGACAGGCTGGACAGGGCTTGGAGTCCCCTAAGATAGTAGACGGTGTCCTTGCCCATGGCAAGGGTGGAACAAGATGAGCTTTAAGGTTCCTTCCAAGTCAAACCACTCTATGACACTTGGATTCTGTGCAATAATTTAAAAAAAAAAAAAAAAATCATATGGAGTTTACTTTTACCATGATTGTTCAAGTTCAAAATATTTTTTAAATATACCATATAAATATTTTTAATGAAGCAGCTTGCTCTTCGATGTTTTATTTTTCATTTTAATAATCTAGTTACATGTGTAAAGTACAAAGAGAGGCAATGTATAAAGACTGTAAGTGAAATGGAAATGTACAAAATAACTCAATCGTAATCCTATTAAGTAATTCTATTTGCTGATGCAATACAAGGCAAGTCAAGAATGCAGTCTTTTTTGTACACATGTCAAATGGCTCTATAATAATTCAAATGCTGACGACTGACATTGTTCTCTGGCAAACAAAGCAACTATTTCAGTGTTCGATCAATTTTTATTTTTTTTAATGTGACTATGTTAAATGACATACTGCATCAAACATTCACAAAAACAAGGGAAAAGCGTTTTTTCTATTCTATATTTGAATTAACTAACAAGTGCTGGCAATTCACAGGTACCAACAGCTAATCAACAAGCCCTAGAAACAACTCAAATCATCCCCTTGCCTAAATTCGGGAGTTTTTGTGACCAAAGCACAGCGAGGAGCTGCTGGAGAGAGCCCAGAGGAGGCACCAGCATGAGCAGAGGGCTGGAGCAGCTCTGCTGGGAGGAAAGGCTGGCACAGCTGCCATTGCTCACCCGCACAGGAGAAGCTTTGGGGTGAGCCCAGTGCGGCCTTGCAGGGCCTGAAGGAGCTGCAGGAAAGATGGAGAGAGACAATTGCCAAGGGCTGGAGGGACAGCACACAGGGGATGGCTGCCAGTGCCAGAGGGCAGGGCTGGGTGGGATCTTGGGCAGGAATTGTTCCCTGGCAGGGTGTTGAGGCCCTGGCACAGGGTGCCCAGAGCAGCTGTGGCTGCCCCTGGATCCCTGGCAGTGCCCAAGGCCAGGTTGGACACTGGGGCTTGGAGCAGCCTGGGACAGTGGAAGGTGCCCCTGCCATGGCAGGGGATGAGATGAAATGATCCCTCCAATGCAAAATATCCTCTGATTCCACGGAAGTGGAAAGTGTATATATTTCCTAATGTCTCTTTGTTTGATCCTGGTTTAATTAACACAAGCATCCCCAAAACAAGATATTTCCTGAAATACTCCATTCTAAGCTCCTTGCCCACTGCCTGTTGTCATATATTAAGCACCTAGATGTCACTTAGCTCATGCTGTAATTAAAGAAGCATTTAAAATATTCCTAAATGTCTGAATTCTCTGATTTAACAAAGTAAAATGCTGCTAAGAGAGATTTCTGATGTAAAGATGGTCACAGAATGCTACAAGGTGGTATTCCAACATCACTCTCAGTAGGTAGTGTGGTGATGCCAGTCAGGCTTTGAAAAGTTAACTCACTGAGTCTCCCGAATGAGACAGATCTCTTGATTATTTGACATTTGTATGTATTTGGATGGCAAAGTTCAGCTATTAGTAACTGTTACCTGTTCATGCATTTGCCTGGTCAGTATAAATCTTTTTCAGTTTTCATAGTTTTATTCTGGATTTTTTTTCTCTGGATTCAGTCAGTGCCAGCTACATCCAGACTTCAGCAAAACTGTGTTCAGAGAAAAAATAATTAATTAGTAAAGCAGAGACAAAATCAACAAGACTGACAACTCCCTAAAGATGATGATTTCGATTCCGTCTCCTCTCTTGCTCCTCCTTAGACTAACTTTTGAGCCAACAATAAAATACAACCAGAATTTCATCTACCCACAGTTTAAGAATTTTACCTCTTTGTTTTCCTTTGCTTTTCAAAGAGATCCCTGAAACAAGATGGGGTCATTTCAAGTAACATAGCAAAATCAATTAAACTTCAGAAGTTCTAGAATTGATGGAGAAAAAGTGGCAAGTTTTAGTTTTAATTTGATCTGCATAGTTTTTCTTAGTTTTTACTGCCTGGTTCAGTACCTGATTCAAAAAATAAATCATTCAAAGAGCTTTAATGATACTCTTCTTCAGAAGTGAGATTAAGCCATACTGATCACTGAAGCGGTACTAACAGCTGCACTGCCCAGGAATGGGAGTAAGCCTTTCAAAATTAGGTATTATTAGAGAAAATAATATGTTAAAAGGACACACCCCCTGGCTACTTTGTCTGGAGAAGAGTATCTATATAAAAATAAAAATAATTGTATTGCTTCTCAGCCGGAACTTATCAAAGGGAAAGTCCGTGTATTTTGTCTTTTCCATAAAAATCCACTTATCATGAAACAACTTTTCTGAGGAAAACTATTTGCATCTTGTCTGGGAGTGCTGGTGCATTCCTGCATAAGCATTCCACACCTGTGAATAAGCAGCAGTTTCTATAGCTTGGAGTGGCATCTCAGCAGTAAATAAATACAATTTTATGTCAGGCTTGGGGGTCTTTTTCTGCACTGTTTTATTGCTATCATGGTTTTACCTGTGAAACATATCTGAAACAGTTAAATCATTTTATATGTATGGAAGAATATCATGTGAAGAGATGCTTTATACAGGACGTTGTAGGGAGGGCATTGAGCATGTCAGGAATATTTGAGACAAGGATAGGACTTGCCCTGGATCCCTGGCAGTGCCCAGGGCCAGGTTGGACACTGGGGTTTGGTGCAGCCTGGGACAGTGGAAGGTGTCCCTCCCATGCCAGGGGGTGGAATGGGATGAGCTTTAAGGTGCCTTTCAACCCAAAGCATTCAGGGATTCTCTGATCCTTGCAGAGCTTTACTGCTTCAAGTTCTGAAGACTGGCACAAGTTATTTTGGACATCAGAGATCCAGATAAAGTTGATTTGATAAGCAACCAGAGACTTTCCTTCCTCCTTACCCTATCATAAACCTTACCCTATCATAAATTTTTCTCTGTCCTCTGAGACCACCAGTTAGTTCTGTCCTCTTTCTTTCTCATCAGATTTCAAATTTTTGAGGCAGGGATCATCCCTTTCTAGTGCTCTTCTGTTTCTTCCCTTTCCTCCCCAAAACTGAGAATACAGTCAGAACATTAAAAAAAAAAAAAAAAAAATCTGTAGGAAAGAATGCAGTAGCAAATATTCCCTTTTCAAAATAGAATAATTACTATAGCACAGCTATCCTTCATCTCCCAGTAACTGCAAATGGAACAGGGAGATGTTAGTGTTCACTTCCACTGATCTCATTATACAAACCACTAAGAGGAGCTAGGGAATACATTTGGAGAGCTTTCATGTGGTTAAAGTGACAGGGGAAATTCAGCCTTTGATATCCCCTTGTTCAGTATATCTGCTTCACTTTGTGCCTGCCCCTCAAAAGGCAAGCCTGAAAAAATATTAGAGGGTTGTTGAAAGGGACTGGAAAAATGAGAAAAGGCTCTAATTAAAAGGACAAAAATACACTTGGAAAGTGTTTCTCAATGTTTTTAAGTTCAAGACCGGACCACCTATCCAAATCTCCTCATTAAAAGTCAGATTCAATTTTCATGCTGAGAGCTTGATACCAGGTTTCTACCCAGCTAGACAAATACTTAGTGCTTTGATTTCTACATTACCAAGGTGCCTAACAGGCACTGATTGATACCTGTGTTTGTGACCTGATGATCTAGGTAGGGAAAAGTCAGAATCCACAATCACTAATTTGGTAGGGAAAGCTCAGGGATGAAGAGATTTGTGACTGCCTCGAATGCAAAGCACGGTCCCTGACTCTGGAATGCCATGTCACCCAATGGAAACCTAAGAATCTTTATCTTTTCTTTTCTTTTCTTTTCTTTTCTTTTCTTTTCTTTTCTTTTCTTTTCTTTTCTTTTCTTTTCTCTTTTCTTTTCTTTTCTCTTGTCTTTTCTCTTGTCTTTTCTCTTTTCTTTTCTCTTTTCCTTTCCTTTCCTTTCCTTTCCTATCCTTTCCTTTCCTTTCCTTTCCTTTCCTTTCCTTTCCTTTCCTTTCCTTTCCTTTCCTTTCCTTTCCTTTCCTTTCCTTTCCTTTCCTTTTTTCATTTCATTTAATTTCATTTCATTTCATTTCACTTCTCTTTAATTTTTCATTTTCATTTTAACACAACCATCTCTGTGGCTTGCTGACTTGCTTCTCTATTGGCAGGACCAGAATGCTACATGAGAACTGTGGAAAATCTAGGATGGAAAGCAAAGTTGATACTAGCCAAAGTTTTCCTTGAGTAGCTGTGGCAAGGCTTGAAGAAAAAAAAAAAGTACCAAATCCTGTAAAAATAAATATGTGTGGAGTCCAGCTAAAGAGGTGTCAAAACACCCCAATAACACTCTAGAATTCATTGCCTTCAGAGTATGACACTGTATAGGGCAGAGTGTATATGAAATGTGGCCCTGCACATTTCAGGCTGCTGCAGAAACGCATTTCCTTTTGGTTTTGTTTCCTGTCTTCCTTAGAAACTGGAGTTTGTTAAGTCCCTGCAGAACTGATTCCCGCTCTCCAGAGAATTCAGGTGCACAGCAACTCCTTGTGCAGCGTTCCCAGCCTGGGGGGATGTTCTGAAATGTGACAGAACAAGGAGAGGTGTGCGTGGCCACTGTGCTGGGAACTCCAGAGGTAGCAGCGTAAATAGCTGTGTGCTTCCCTTAAGAATTTAATTCATCATTTCATTTGAATTATTCACATGGAAAAAGATGCACAGGGTTGCTTTTAATCTAATTAGGTTATTAGCTAGTAGGAACCATATCTAAGTAGAAGGTGAAGATTGTATTTCAGTCAATCAGGGTACCAGTCTGGAAGGTAATGCACAAAGTTGGGCTCCTCCCATGCCCATTAAAACAGGGTAATCTTAAACTCCAAAGGAACAAACCTGTAAGTTAGGCTACACTTTGTGGAATTTAGATATACATTGAAAAAATGGAGTGAAAATACTTATAGAAGGAGAAATTTGTCTCTTGATATAAGACACACACACACACACACACACACACATATATATATATATATAAAAAACAAAAATATATAGACAGAAGATATATGAAAATATATTTATTTATGTACTGCCTGAAAACATATCCTTTAAATAGTGCAATTGTCAGCTCTCACAGGATAAAAACAATATCTGCCTAAACATAATACACCTGCTGGAAAATTTTGTAAGTACTAGAATAATGAGGCTATATTTTAATTTTATTAAACTATTGGGTCTTGATGCAAAGATTTATTTTACAGAATAAAAGCATTTAGGAAGGACTTAATATTACTGTTACGTGTCAGTGATAGTAACACTGGGACTTCAGTCTGCGTTACTACAATGATTAATTAAAGTCCTTGTTCAGGATGAGTGAACATCATTATTGTTTTTAAATAGGAAAGGCAGATAACCATTAGTGATTACTCCTCAATTCCCAGTCTCACTTGTTAAGGACTAAAGAATACTAAAGTAGGTTGTAGAGTTTTCATGAAGCTATAAACGGAGCCAAGAATAATATTACTATGCAACACATACGAAGGTAAAGAGTGAGAGCTGGATGAGCTTAAAAATTAAAGCTACAAAAATTCTGCACTGCTGTAAGTGCAAACACTACTATTATTTTTAGTCATAAGGTAAGAGAAATGTGGGCTATAGCTTTCTTTTAAACAATTTTTGGTAACTGCAGAATTTTTAGAATGCATCCCTGGATGCAGCTGCATTACTTAAACCATGTAAATAAACTACATTGCCTTAAAAAACATGGAGAGGAATCCCACAGTCTTGGATATTTTCAGTATATCAATAAGAATACAAACCTGGCTGCCAATGAACTGGCCATTAGAATTTACACACATTGGTTAAAATAAAAATCACTGAGAAATGCTTCTGTTGACTTGGCTGAAATCAGGAATTAGAGCCATAGAAAGGAAGGGAAGGGAAGGGAAGGGAAGGGAAGGGAAGGGAAGGGAAGGGAAGGGAAGGGAAGGGAAGGGAAGGGAAGGAAGGGAAGGGAAGGGAAGGGAAGGGAAGGGAAGGGAAGGGAGGAAGGGAAGGGAAGGGAAGGGAAGGGAAGGGAAGGGAAGGGAAGGGAAGGGAAGGGAAGGGAAGGGAAGGGAAGGGAAGGGAAGGGAAGGGAAGGGAAGGAAGGGAAGGGAAGGGAAGGGAAGGGAAGGGAAGGGAAGGGAAGGGAAGGGAAGGGAAGGGAAGGGAAGGGAAGGGAAGGGAAGGGAAGGGAAGGGAAGGGAAGGGATGTGCATCCTTGTAGCATAACAAGAGCAGAGCTCTCTTTTCTGTGCTGTCCTCTGTGGAGAGCCTCCAAACAAATCACAAAAGCATGGGAGGTCAGAGCTATTTCTATATTACAGTGTTAATTTAGAGCCATCACTAATTCAGAGAAATGCTTCCTGAATGAATCCATTTAAAGCGCACATGGTCTGAAAAGATGAAATCCATATTTAAGGAAAATGCATTCAGCAATAGCAAAACCTCTCAAATCATCTTTGGAACAAACAAGTATTTTGTCAAGAATTTTTGGGCACATGTTGCAAAGAATAGCAAATAATCTTTGTGGTCCACACTGAACCATTGTATTCTGTTACCTGTCTTTCAGAAAAATATGAAGTGGAGCTGAGCTGAAGCTGCATCACAACAATCTCAGTGACCAAGAATTCAAATTTCAAAGGAGTTGCAAGCAAACAAAAATATCATCAAAAGATGTAAGTTTACAAATAAGAAGAAAATAGGCAAGTGATAGAGATAATGTGTCCTCTCCTGAAGAACAGATTTCAGGTCATATAAAATGAAGGAAAGATGGAAGATTTTGGTGGTAAAATGATTCTTACAATAGGACATAAAAGATCATTAGGAAGTATTTAAATCTGGGCAATTAATAATTGATCCAAGAGAACATTTTTCAAAAAACTCAATATTCAGGATCCCACTTGGGTACTCAAAACTTATGTAACTGCAAGTGAAACCATGATATTGCCATTTTAGCATTATCCTTCTTTCAAATGGAAAATATTTGCTTCCTTCAGCAACACTGAAGAACTGGAAAATAGAGAATATGGACAAAAATCCAGAAATTTATCACCCCAGAGGCATGAAATCCTTCAGATATTCGGTATTATGTAGGAAAGGATGTTAATTTTTCAGTAGCTAAGGGATAATCTCAGACTTGTGTTGGCTCCAAGTTTGGCAGCAGCTGCAGTTGCCACCCAGTTTGTCTGTTTAATCTTTATGAAAATAGAGCTGAAGTGGAAATTGATGCAGAGAGCTGGATTAGGGGAAAGGTCATGGTCTGTTTTCTGGCCGATTTTTGTGATGGTATGCCTCATTACTGACCTGGGAGAAATAATATAATTTTGACCCTTCCTCCAAGATTGATGGGGAGCTCAATGAATTTTATGGGTTTTATTTCTGGTCTGCGGGGTCGCCTCGGAAGGAGCAGGTTTTATATGTGTTTCTGTGGGATGCTACTCAAAATTCAACCCTTAAAGGCTTACAAGTTATGTCTTTTCCTGATTTTACTCTTAATTTGGAAGATCCACATTTAGATTCTACAATTGTTCTCTCAGAACTTCAGAGAATCATGGAATCCCGGAATGGTTTGGGTTGGAAAGGTCCTTAAAGCCCATCCAGCGCCACCCCAGCCATGGCAGGGACACCTTCCACTGTCCCAGGCTGCTCCAAGCCCCAGTGTCCAACCTGGCCTTGGGCACTGCCAGGGATCCAGGGGCAGCCACAGCTGCTCTGGGCACCCTGTGCCAGGGCCTCAGCACCCTGCCAGGGAACAATTCCTGCCCAAGATCCCACCCAGCCCTGCCCTCTGGCACTGGCAGCCATTCCCTGGCTCCTGTCTTTGCAAGGAAAAGTTCCTAAGTCTTTATTATACACCCATGAATCTTCACGAAAATTTATGGTATATTTTTGGCTTTTCATTAGAAAAATATGGCCTGTTACCCTGGTTTTTCTGAGTTTCTTTATTAGCCTTTTGATTTTCATAAATGGAGTCAGATCTTTTAGTTACTGTAGAATATTGAAGCAGTTTTTCTACCTTTCCCACAGAAGTAATATAAACAAATCCTTTGTTTTTCATTCTTTGTCCTTTGTTTGCATATTTCTAACCTGAAAACAATTGTAACTGACAATTCGTCTGGCCACTGAGGCTGAGGGGTGGAAACCCCAAAAAGCCAATCTTCTGCTAGACCCACAAATGTATAAAAAGTAAAAGAATAAACAAAGGGGTCTCTTCTTCTCTCGGTTTTCAGCTGTGAACTAGGATCGGAAGGACCTCTGCCTTGTGAAATCTCGTCTGCGTGTGACTGCTTTGTGTGTCTCGGTGACAATGGCCATTATATGTAAATGAGTTCTCCAGTGTCCAGTGAAGCCCCTGAAGTCAGTGAAGATAGTAATCCATGGAATCAGCTTTGGTTTTTGGGGTTTGTTACCCTAAGTGTTTTGGGTTAGATTAGCCAAGTCTGCTCTCTGTTCTAATACACTTGTTCTTTCCAAGGTGAATTTTCATTGTCACCAGAATAGAAACTTACAAAATGTGGATAAATTTTGCCTTCTCTGTCCCATGCCCTGATATTGTTGGTTTGTTTGGCTTTTCTATTCAGCATCATGTGTGCATGAACAAATTCATCAGCGATACCACAAAATGAGTCATTTTACAGCACAAAAAAAGCATCTTGATCCAAACAAATCTGTTCACTCATTTGAGTAGACATTAGAATATTGCCTCACACTCTCAGTTTTCAGCACAAGGTGAACATTGCCTGTCATTCAAGGCCTTGCATCATTTGTCTCCAGCAGTAGTAAAAAGAGATTTCCCATTAGACTCTAGGATGCTGCCTGGCACATACAAATCGTTTTCTTTTTTTTTTTTTTTTTTTTTTTTAGTTTAAACAAAAATCCTTTACATTTCATTATTGGAAGAATGGGACATCCAGGAGGTTTTTTTTCTGGATTTCTTTTGCCTTTATACAAGCTCATATTTTGTTGGCATATCAATCAATTATACTAAAAAAAATAAAGGTTAAAATGATCAAGTTTATATAAAGATGAAAGCTGAAAAATGTAAATTCAAAGCCATTTAAGCTCAGTGACATCAGTTGGCTCTAAGTTATGTCTTTTTATCTGTAACTTATATATAACCTGCATCATACATATATACAATATGTATATATAATATATATACAATATATATCTCCAGTAATGTTCATAACTCCTCTCACATTTCCTGCTCCTAATTAGTTCTTTTAAAGTTCATAAACCTCTCCAGAAATAAGTAAGTGGTTAGTGATTCATCATTTGTTTCAAAGTTAAATACTGTATGAAAAAATTACCCTTTCAATTTAAGTATTTCTTAATTTCTTCCTTGAAACAGCATTTTTCAATGTTTCTGTGCAGTTTTTTTGCATTAAGTAGTTTATTTTGTGCTAAGTGATACATTGCAGGTTGCCTCAAGGTAGGGATGGTTTTCCCCTCACCATTTTCTCTCTCCTTTTCCATCCTCAAGTTCTGTTAAAAATCCTCCAAACCACTCCTCATTTTTGAAGGTTTGAGTACAGAACTGAAACATCCATTATTTTCCCACCTGTAGCAATGCTCACTCTGGAAAGCTAAGTTAGAGCTGCAGAAAAATGGGTTCATTAAATGCTATTTGCACAATAATGCACCATGAAGAACTTATTATTTTATATTTAAATTACTGTAAATTAGAGAAGAACCAGGATTAAAATATTCAGAGCAGCTGCCTGAGATGGTTTCAGCCCTGCACTGAGGATGACAAGATGAGGTGTTTGAGTCGTGCTGTGGTGCTTTGGAGCTGGCAGGGAGGTCTGTGTGATGCCAGTACCATCTTCAGGCGAGTCAGGGCATAACACAGGAATTGCTCAAAGCTAAAGGCCAAAGCATGAATCACTCTGAAAATCAGTCATGTTCAGATGTTACCCTTTGTTAAAGTCAAAAGTGCTGTATTTTGCCTACTCTCGAACCTACTCTTGCACAGCAGTAGCAGATTTTTAAACACATGCAAAGCTGGGCAACCTTAGTTTCAAAAAAAAAAAGGGGGGGGGGGGGATTAATTTTCTTTTTTTCAAGTACAGACTGAATGGAGACAGACTCAGAGGACAGAGCCAAACATTCCTCATCAGTACCCATATATTAATTTAAAATATAATAAAATTTAACATTTACCTTGTTAAGCACTGAAATCCCTTGCTGTAGGATGTGCAGCAGCTAATAATTTTTTTGGATTTTTACGTGACTCTGCAATGTGGAAAAGAAATCCATCAAGAGCTGTGAAAATCAATGTAAGTTGTTGAGAGAGAACTTTTCAACTATTTATTCTTTTTTCATTATACTCTTTCCTAAACAATCAGTTGGAACTAGGATAGCTGAGCAATTAAAATAAATGGGGCTTTGACCTGAGCCAGCACCACGTGGGAATGTTGCTGATAACCAGATTTTTGGAAAGCATTTGGGAAAAATGGTGATTTATGCATCTTTAGAGGGATAATTAGACAATACACTAATATTGGAAAACTATATTACATGACTTTCCTGAGGACACACTAGGTTTAATTCTGTCAATTCAAATATCTTGGGTCAATTGCAGAATCAATTTTGTTTTCATGCTTCCTTTGAGGAAAACCTTTTTCTACTTAAGCATTTTTTTAATTTCTTAATAATCTGTTGTCTCTTGTCTTAGCAATTTCTTCAAGTTTCAGTAAAACCACTGCTTAAATGCTGCTTCTAGAAATAGCCTGACCTTGCCAATCACTTTTTGTTGTTGTTGGATAGTGTTGGAACACTAACTGGAAACTTTCCATTCTCTTCTTATTACCTGTCTTTGAAATGGTCAAAGGGAGGCTTGATTCACATTTTTGTCCTCCACCCCTCAAATTCAATATTTACTATCAATGTGCTGTGTGCTTTAGGATATTTACTACTCTGTATGGAATAGAGTAATTTTTAAATATCTTTTTTTTAAGATTAAGAGTCAGAAAGATTGTACATAAAACATATTTGATCTTCTATGGCCAAGGCTTTATTCTAATTAAGAATTATGGGTATGATGGCTGTTATTGCTGTATAAAATTGCACTGCAATTCCCAGGAGATTTAGGGAAGCTTTTCAACAGTTGGATCTTGAAGTTTTATTTTCTGTTTCAGAAAGGGAAAACTCATTTGAGCCTTTCAGGCTTCAGTGATTTTGAAATTAAGCTGCTATAGAGAACTATCACAGCACTTCTTATCCATGTGTAAGCTCAGGCCAGATGATCCAAGCTGGAATTGAGGTCTCATTTCTCAGTTGCTGGTATGTGGATTAATATGTCAGAGAGAAACTGTAGCGTCAATATGAAATGCCTTTGCAAAAGCATTTGCCAGCCCTTCACACTGTCCACTGCAGAGCAGTTTCCTGAAATCCTGATTCATTTCTTCTGAACACCTGAGAACTCCTGGGCTCTGAAGTAACTCCATGCAAGCAGACTTGGAGTTTCTCAAAAGTCTGAAGATGCCAGACCTCTGCTGAGGGAAGAGTCTGCTTATTTCATGTCCCTGAGCTTTGTGTTCGGGCTCTGATGAGGAAGAGAAGGAAGTTTGTTGTCAATGTGATCCTTTCACCATCAGTGGTTTTGGCAGCCTGCTAACCTGCTCTTCCCTGCCAGCACTGTTCCTCCTGCAGCAGGAATTGGATGCAAATTTGCCAGATCTCATCCAGCTATGGTGGATAGTCCCCATTTTAGGCCTATGCCTAAATAATGCAAATTGCAGAGGGCAACTGGCAAGGAAACCTTCAGCTACTGCCACATTTTCAACTGGCTTAGAGGAGGATGAGGATGGGGAAAGGTCTGGAAGGGAAGCTGAATGAGGGATGGCTGACAGCTCTTGATCGATTCAGCTGGAGAAGAGAAGACTGAGGGGAGAGCTCAGGAGGGGATGCAACTTCCTCATGAGGGGAAGAGGAGGGGCAGGCACAGATCTCTGCTCTCTGACCAGGGACAGCACCCAGGGAGCAGCTGGAGCTGGGCCAGGGCAGGCTCAGGCTGCAGAGCAGGGAAAGGTTCTGCTTCCCCCAGAGGGTGCTGGCACTGCCCAGGCTCCCCAGGGCATGGGCACGGCCCCGAGGCTGCCAGAGCTCCAGGAGCCTTGGGACAGCTCTGCCAGGGATGCACAGGGGGATAGCTGGGTGGTCTGGGCTGGACTCGATTGTGGCTAGTCTCTCTCTCAGAGCCCCAGCTCTGTTTTTGCCTCAGCTAGCTTGAGAGACAAACCACAGCTGGAAGGATTTTTCCTCAGGGTCCCAAAAATCCCAGAGCGGCTGTGAACCTTTTCCTTTAGAGAGAGCAGGTCCCTGTTGATGGCAAAGGAAAGTCTGCACTTGATTTGGAGGGAAATCAGGGCTTTATTCAGCCTTTCTTCTGTGGTCCTGCCTCTGCCCCCTGGGTCAGGAGCCCAGTCCCTGTCCCCCAGCCAAGAGATTTCCACGTGCTTTTCTGGTTTATATCCAGGGGAAGGGGCTAAAGGCAGGGGACAGGCCACTACCCAGTCAAGGATAAAGTGGGAGTGGAACGGAGTTGGGTTACATTCCAGTGTGGGAGAATGGGCAGGGAAAAGGGTCAGGGTCAAACCTCGTGATACATTTTCCAGGGGAACAGGGGGTACAGAAGGAACCGTTACAAAACCCAATGTAAAAATGAAATACAATATAAACCCAAACAATGCACAGCAACACTCAATAAGCCTGGTGAGTCCTTCTAGGTTATTCTTGTATCCAACTGATGTTACTCTGTGATTCTGTAAAATGCTGCAGGAAGATAGTGAAAACAAGGCCTGTGTAGCTTCATTGGATCTAGGCTGGACTTTGAGATTTTTCATCCATATTCACTCACTCTAACCTAAAATTCACTTCACACTCAGAATGAATATGACTAACCTGTCCAGGAGAACAGTTTTTGATATCATGTGCTTGATTCTGCTCTATGTTAACAAGTGTGTCTTGTTCTCCTTTCTGGATAAAGGTAGATGTGGAGCAGTTTGAAGCCAGGCTCCCCAGGTATTTGCCTGGGCACTGCCATCTGTGGATTGTGCCATACTCTGCTGGAAGAGAGGGAATGGCAGGAGCAGCTATCAGCTGGACAAAGTGGCAGCAGAACAGACATTTAAGGATCAGCCAGCACTGACCAACACTAAGTCATCAGCTTGGGCTGTGGTTTTGTCATTGAGTTGTTGCACTAAGATTAAATTATTTTGAGAATCGAGGCATCTGAGGCTCTGCCATAGGAATCCTGGGGCTGAGCTGGTGAGGAAACCTGGTGTGGGTGTGGGGGAGCAGCTGTGGAGGGTCCTCGGTCCCAGCTTCAGAGTGGGTCCTGCTTGGCCGGAACGAGAAGTTTCCTTAAGTCAGCCCGTGGGTACATGGTAGCTTCTTGCCAAAATCTGGGTGTCTCATGCCTTTGTGGGAGCAAACACCCATGCCATTAGTAGAAAGATCCCCATCTGTTCTTTTAGGACCATCAGTTTCAAGCTTTTCAGATATTTATCTGTAGCTAAACGTGACAGAAAGTAATAGAGAAATACATCACAATTTGCCACTACTTGGAGAATGGATGAATGAATTTAAGATTTACAATTAGTACATTGGAAAAAATAAAGCACACAGTAATTTCCAGCACTATTTTTTTGGAGAAGAAGGGAGGAGGAGAAAAAGGCCACAGTAATACTTATATTTAATTAATATATATACTTATATATAATGAATTACTAAAAAATAAGCTAAGCAAATGTCTTCCTCAAAGTTAACTAAGAAAGACATAGGGAAGTGGATAGAGTGGATAGGAGAATTTGAATGGAGAACAGTCTTTCCATCTTTTCACAGTGGTGTTTAAGATGAGAGAAATCTGCCAGCGATGGGTGAGTATTTCCACCTGGTCAAAGGTAAATGCTTTCACATTGAGAACACTTCACCTAAGGCACTCAAAGGCGAATTGCAGTGGCTGCAAATAAGGCCTTTGGAATAAAAATATGAAGCAAGATTGACATCCAAGTCTATGATATTACTCACCATTTAAGATGATTTACAGTCCTAGAACGCTGATAGTTTCCTGTTATTAGATGATGCCATAGCTAAGCTAAAACAATGATGCCCTGAAGCCAAAACTAATTTTTTGCTTTTCTGTTTTGATTGCATTTCCCTTCCTCTGTAGAGAGGAGAGCTAATGGATGAAGTTGCAGGTTTATTTTAATACAGATCATTAACTGGAAAAATATGCAGGATGACTGTATTCTGTTCATAGTCGAAATCCAATTCCTCAGCCACACTGATCAGTGCAATTACATGGCATGCAGGGCAATTTTTCCTAAAAAGAGAAGCACTTGAATAAAGTAGAACTGCAGAGTTCTTTGATCTGAACCTGTGTAAGTATTAGAAAGAGTAAGAAAAGGCTGTCCTTTGCTTTGGGTCAGTACAAATGCATGCCCGGTGCTGGCTGTACTTCAAAGCTTGTGGGAAATCTGTGGCTGTACAGCACGGGCTGTCAGAATTTATTTGTCGGCAACATTTCATATTGCCCTGGATCACTGAGACAGCAGAGGACACATCACAACTCTGAGTGGTATTGTGGTTTAAACAGGGCTATAAACATGTCCTGTTACTACAGATTGACAAAAACATTGTCTTTGGTCTAAAAAGGAACCTTAATTGGGGTAGGAAGCCTTCTTAGATGGAAATTAGCACAAAGAATTAAGGTATAGACCAATTCAAACCAGTTTTTCTTTGTCAGTGTATATTTAAACTTTTCCAAAGCACCCTTATTCTGGGTGTTTCTTCCCCACGGGAACAGGCTCTGACTTAATTCCTGGTGTCTCTACCTGCCAGTGTGACAGAGTTGTCTCTGGGTCTCCTGGACTTGTTCTGAACAGGCAGAGACCATTGGTACTCCGGAAAGAGTCAGGTGTCTGATTCAGTTAATTAACAGATCTGCTTTTAGCATAAACCCTGGTTTGAAGGATAATAGTTGGAGTCTAAATTAGAAGATCTGATACTGAATATCTTTTTGTATGGGAGGTTTGTCTCACAGATGATATAAACTCTGCTGCAAAGCTCTTTGAAGTTACAAGAATTTTCTGTTGATGTCAAGAATCTTTGGTCCAAGCCTTTAGAGTCAAGCACACTTGCAATCATCTGAGTAAAGACGCAATAAATCTGTGTTAATGGGCAAGTACAAGAACAGATTTTGTGATAACTATGTGTTTTTTCTATTAATATATCCTCCCATGACTTTACATGTTTTTTCATTAATCTAAATCTTCCTTAACACCACTTCTAATCTAGTTAGCAGGAGCTACAATAATGTCTAAACACAGAGAAAAAGCAGTCAAGTATTTGGTTGTTTTATGAAATGCCTATTGCAGTCCCTGATCATGAAGGTATCTTAATGAAAACCAGTCCTAATTCAGATATTTTGTGGAAATATTATGAAAGCTCTGATTAATCTAGCAATGGAATGTTTGTTTAATCAAGGTATTACAGAAATACTTTTACAAAGCCTGATAAATTACACTGAAATCCAAGGTGGTAGCAGCTATAAATGATAGCTACCCAAATATTCAAGTCCTTTTATAAGAGATGTGTGTACAGAAAATAAGTAGAGTTGTTTCCTTTTTAAAGCCACTAAAACCATTATTTAATGCAAATGAATTACACAAAGTTCCCAAATGTGAAACTAAATTATTTTATGAATAAACATTTTTAATCATGAGAAAAAACTGTCTAGACTAAAATTCATTGTGATGAATATTGTGATGATATAGAGAACAGAAGTGATGACTCTTGCTATAAATGCTCACTAAATATGCACAGAATTATTTCCTGTTATAAGTGTGAATGTCTTTGAAGAAATGCTGAAATTCAAAGTTTTAGTCATGTGCCAAAGCAGAGATTCTCTTCAGTCTTTTAAAATGCAGACTTGCACTAGAACTTTAATTCATTATGTGAAATTTTCAGGGTTTCAGATTCAAACTCTCTGCTTTCCTTGCAGCCTGTACAATACAGCTGTGAGGTCATTATTGGTCTTACCCTGCTTTTTGGAATGACCCTGAGCTGCTGCACGTCTACAAAACAACTTAAGTAGATAGTCCAAGTAGAGACTTGTCAGAAGAGCAAAGGAAAATAATTTTGTTAAGTAGCTCAGGGTAAATCACACAACTTGGCCTGGCTGCTTTTATAAACAAAAGAGATGAATATTCCTGTTTTTATCCATCAAGATCTGTCCTATTCTTGCAAAACATTTGGAGCTGCTGGAGAGAGCCCGGAGGAGGCACCAGGATGACCAGAGGGAGGGAGCAGCTCTGCTGGGAGAAAAGGCTGGCACAGCTGGGATTGTTCACCTGGATAGGAGAAGCTTTGGGGTGAGATTTTGATCTCCTCTCAGCAGTACTTGATAAGTGATCTCCTTGTCTTTATTTTGACCCACAAGTTTTCCCACTCCAGTTCTTCCTATTTTCTCTCTCATCACACTGTGGGGTGGAGGACAGTGAGCAAGCTCCTAAAATACCTGAAGTTCCCTCTTTATGCCTTATTTTCTGGTACCAAAATTTCCTTTGCCTTCTTGCTACTTTAACTCATTTATAAATTTATTTACAATATATTATTCTGATAGAAAATCTAAAAATTCATGGAAGAAGGTGTCATTCTGTTGTCAAAATCTTCCTTGTGCAGAGGGGAAATTGAGGTTCCTCTTATTTGTGTATTCTGTCAACCTGACAAGAAAGAGCACGGGAACTTCTCACTGCCATAAAGGCATAAAGAGTGGAACTCTGCCTTTATTCTCAGAGGTTAATTCAGTCTGTGCTACAATTCTGTTTATTCCACAAAATAGAAGATGAATTGTTCTTCTCCTCCAGCCCAGAGGAGCCTCCAGTCTGTTTCAGGTCTGCAGGCAGTACTGCTGTGTAAAATTGTTCCATAAGGAGTAGAACAAATCAGTGAAGCAGGAAGAGGCTAAAGCAACTGAAATTCCAGTTATTTTTTTTCTTCCAGTTTATCCTTTGCTGATGGTGATTGTGAACATTGCAGGAATATGTAAATACCTGACAGGGGTAGGAAGCAAGGTGGACCCAAGCCCTTCTCAGTGGGATGGACTGAAAGGAGAGGAGGTAATCTCAGGAATCTGAAATGCAGGAAATTCCATTTAAACATGAGAAAAAAAACCTTTTCACTGTGAGGACAGCCAAACCTGGAACAGGTTGTCCAAAGGGATTTTGGGTTCTCCATCCTTGGAGGTACCAAAAACCTGACTTGAAGGCAGCTGTGAGCAACCTGCCCTGCCTGGTCTGGACTGGAGGATGGATTAGAGAATCTCCAGAGGTCCCTCTCAGCCTTATCCAGGCTGTGATCCTGTGGTGACCCCTCCAACTAGTCCCTCCCTACCCATGAATAACAGCACAGAAATAAAAAAAATAAATATAGTACCTGCAATTAACACAGGGCAATGTCACTAATGTCCATAAAAAGCCATCTGAAACTGCCTGAAATGATGGCTTGTGAAAATAAATTGCACTCCAATCACCCAGCTGCAGACAATTTCAGTAAAAACATTGCTGAGCTGATACGTGGGTTGAAGGTGTTTCCACTGCCCATGGTTTGCAAACCTCCTATTATTTTCTCAATGGAGGCTGCATAGTGTTTCATCTTTAGAAAAGCTATTGCAAAGATTTATGGAAGCATAATATGAAAATAAGACTAATGGATTACCTGGAAAGGCATTAATGTTCCTGTTACTCACAGCATAAATCAGAGGTCAAATGGTTATTCACCTTAGCATGGCTCAGGCTCCCTCAAGCCCTCATGCAACTTCTGTTTTCAGAAATGAGCCGAACTAAAAATTCCCATGGCCTGAACGTGAGAATATTATCAAAAATAACACCTCACAGAAAGACTGAACAGAGGACGGCAAATATACTGAAGAGAATACCTCATGTCTTCCCATGGGTTTGATCATCTGGAGGTAAATTCTTTTCTTGTACTCAACAAGGTTTTGTCAAAAATATTTTTTGTTGTGAGGAAGTGGAGCAACAAGAGTTTCTACAAAACAGCTACTAAGAATGCTTTGCATTCCTGGGAAGCCAATAAAATAGAGAACATAGCTGATAGGAGTATCAGGGTAGTAGAAATGGGATTAAGCACTCTAAATCCCAATTAGGTGAATCACAAGAAATTCCTGGAGCAGACTTTATTTCAGGTCTGCTGTACATTAAACTGTTGTAATTGGGCTGGTTTTGTGCTTTGTAGAATGACAAGAATTAAAATACTTTGAGAATTTATTATATAGAGATTAAAAACTTCCTCCAGTTTTATGTCTCTTTTGTTTTGACAATTTTGAGGGGTTTTTGCTTTGCGAGTGTACCAAGGGAAGACTGGTTCCAGCATTACAGAAATCCAGCCACCTCTAAGGTGAAATGCAGCCATTAGAACAGTGGCAAAGCCACAAAATGATTGTTGATAGGGATTTTAAGAGTATCATTAAAAAACGGTAGGTGTGAAATGCTAATTACCTCAATTGCAATGACAGCCAAGCAATCACAGAAGGAAAGAAACTCACAGAGAAGGCTTCAGCTTTCATATTTCCCATGAGAAAAATGCCTTTAGAAAGAATCTTTGAGACATCCAGGGGAAGAAGAGGCAAGCTAACCTAGGCTCTGTGTGGTGTAATTTTACCTATGTTCCAGGGTCATTACCTTTCCAAGAAAAATGTGCCATTAATGCCTGCAGACAGTACTTTTGCCATCTCCAGGTTAGGAATTCCCTCTCTTGACAAGAGTTTGTCACACAACTCTTCTGGCCTTTTAATGGGCCTTTTATTTAAACTGAGATATTAGTTTGTTTGTGGAAAATAAGTAGCTCTGTGAATAAATATTGGTTGCTTCTATTTCTGGAAATTTCCTTGGAGATCTCAGCTTAATGTTTTAGGAGCTTCCAAGTAATTAGTTCACTGGATATAAAGATGCACACACACTTCCAAGCCTGTTCTAACCTCAGGAGTTCTTTGTTCTAATAACAGGACCAGTATTTCGCAAAATGGAACCTTGTTTTTTATTCTTTTGACTGTCACATATACATTTCCAATACATTTCCA
Organism: Hirundo rustica; assembly: GCF_015227805.2. Taxonomy (NCBI): domain Eukaryota; kingdom Metazoa; phylum Chordata; class Aves; order Passeriformes; family Hirundinidae; genus Hirundo; species Hirundo rustica. The sequence continues at coordinate 17,890,564 of NC_053460.1, forward strand.
AATGCTCTTGCCATTTCTGCAGCTTAGGGTTATCCAAAAGGTCCTTTTTTTAAAAAATACTTGAAAAGATTAAAAATGTAAGTCTGCAAAAGGACTATGGGATTCATGCAAGTTGGCATGGATCTTTAATTTTACATGTTGAAAGTTTTAATTCTATATTTTTCAAGTATTATTTTAAATTTGACCTGAAATTAAAATAATCTCCCCCCAGAAAAGGTTACATCCTTCATCTTGCATTATAGAATCACATACTGGTTTGGGCTGGAAGGGACCTTAAAGATCATCCCATTTCACCCTCTGCCATGGGCAGGGACACTTTCCACTAGACCAGGTTGCTTCAAGTCCCATCCAACCTGGCCTTGAAAGAAATTGATAACATTTACACAGAAAACATTCAAACTTATGAGGAAAAAAAACCTTTTCAAATATTGATTAGGTACCAGCTTCAACAAGGAATCCTTTTCTATCCAGTTCTCAACACATTTCTTCAAAGGTACAAAAAATATAAACTGTTTTTGACTGCGTCTTCTCTCTAACAAGAGCTTAAATGAGGAAAATTCCTGGTATTTTGGAACCAGAAGGGACTGTACCAGAAGTGCCACTCAAAGGAGTGAAAAATGTGAAGGAATGAAGTTTTGTAGTCTGTCTAGGCCAGGTTTTGATAATAGTCAGTATCAGGTGCTCTTCAAGTGGGGCAAAGTGTCCTCAGCAGCATGCCTTGACCTCAGAGAACATTTCCTTTGACCTTCAAAGGCTGATGCATGCATCTTCCACTGGCTTTCCTTTGCCTCACATAGAATTTGGCATATTTTAAAAAAAATCCTCTTTAATTTTGTACAGTGAACATAGAATAGATTTCTGTTTGTATGTGTTTACCCTACTGCATTCTTGGGATCAGTTCTGTGTTTTCTTTCAGCTGCTCCCTTTCCAGCCAGGCCAGGCTGTGGGACACCAACAGGTCCCAGCCCAGGCTGCCCTGTTTGCAGCATTGCCTGAGGATATGAAGTCAAGAAGTGGCAAGAAGATGGATGTTTGGCTGACGTGACAGATTCAGTTTCCTGGAGAAAGCTGCTGACTGCAGTGTCACAAATAGAGCTGCTTATCTGCCCCTCCAGGTGTTGTGATGGTGGCAGCTGCTTTAGGGGGACCTTGAAGAGGTGAGGGAGTGAGTGGATTTACTGGAAAATTCAACTTGTTTGTAAGTGTCAGGATACATAAACACTCACTATGATTTATGCTGATATTCACATCTAGATTCTGATGGATTTCGTTGCACAGATTTCCAAGCAGAAGGAACATGCACATTAATAAAAATCCATAATTGGTGTGTATTTTCAAACCTGGAAAGTTATAACTGTATGTTGGCAGAAGGTTGCCTTAAAAGAAAAACATTCTTCTGTGAGAATTGTTCTCATGTCTATGCAAGGTTTTTGTGGGTGAAAAAGGTGTTCAGAGTCTAAAACACAATGTACAGTTCTTGTTTGGAGTGGTTAAACCATCCTATAAATATGTTATACATTGAGTTTTGCACGTCCTTTTAACAACATGTCTTTTTCTCAAATGGATGTCATGGGGATGGGATGGGATGGGATGGGATGGGATGGGATGGGATGGGATGGGATGGGATGGGATGGAATAGAATAGAATAGAATAGAATAGAATAGAATAGAATAGAATAGAATAGAATAGAATAGAATAGAATAGAATCATTTGGGCTGGAAGAGACCTTAAAGCTCATCCAGTGCCCTGCCATGACAGGGACACCCTCCTCTGTCCCAGGCTGCTCCAAGCCCCAGTGTCCAACCTGGCCTTGGGCACTGCCAGGGATCCAGGGGCAGCCACAGCTGCTCTGGGCACCCTGTGCCAGGGCCTGCCCAACTTCCCAGGGAACAATTCCTTCCTAATATCTCATCTAAACCTGCTTTCTATCAGTCTGAAGGCATTCCCTCTTGTCCTTGTACTCCAGGCCCTTGGAAATAGATTTGCCAAATTTCTGTTCTTTGGATTGTATCTAAAACCAGCAGAGTCCAAAAAAAAGTTATCAAGATGGTCTTGATAATATTAAAGTGAAAAGTACCAATCAGATACTTTTCTTATTAAAATTCTTAGATGTAGCTGCTGATATAGCTCCGTGTTCCTTCATGCTGTGCAGGTAAAAATTCAGCATCAAATGTATTAATTTTTAAATTATTTTGATTTGGTACAAAACTCACTATTGTACTGATATTTCTAGGAAGATTATTATTATTATGATAATACTATCTTCATTCTGGGAGTATCACTTAGTGATGAATCCTATGCCATTTAAATAATCATGAGTCTTTTCAGAAAATAATTACAATATAATGATATCTTCAGAGAACCATTTAAATTTTGATCAGAGGTTATCAGGGTCAAACATAATATATTGCCTATCAGCATTGTCCTGATAAGACCAAATCCGTAGGGATTTCTTGCTCCACTTTCTAGTTTTCTTTTTTTTTTTTTTTTTTTGAAACATTTTCATTTAAGTTTGGGAAAATTTCTGAAGAACTGCTTTTTCTTGTCAAACTGTGGCTGATGTATGAGGCGTTACTTTTTTGATTTTCAGAAAAGTATTCTATTTTCACCTGAAACTTGATGAGGCTTTTATCAGTAGCTTTAGAAGCATCCAAGTGTTATTACCAGTGATTTTTTTTTTTTCTTTCTTGCTTAAATATTTACCTTTCTGAAATTCAGGCACCAGTGAAATTTCTACAATTGAAACAATTAATCTCTTCTTTGGTCAACAAATGCAAAAGAGACACTCCAGGAATTGTGACTTCAATGCATAACATTGACCTTGTATTCATTTCTATACTCAGATACTTCCATCCGTGTGAATCTGATTTAAGGTTTTCATTCCCACAAAGTCAGGAGAACTCAAGGCCATATGTTTAAAGCTAAGCAGTCTGTTACCTGCTCCTCAATGAAGGACAAATGTGCATATTTAACTGTTTTCAGATGTTAATTTTTTCCTACCCTATTTTTAGGGAAAGGAGATACATCATAAGCTTTCTTCTGTTTGCTAAAGGCAGAGCAGAATTTTAGCACAAGGATCATTTTACATTACTATGAAGGTCAAGGTACTCTGAGAAATCTCCTTCCTCATTATGGAACCAGTCAGAGCTGGGAAACCTTTTTGCCCAAGCTGTGTCAGAATCCCAGAATTAGTAAAGTCAGAGGAACCCTCCCAGGCCATGGAGTCCCAGCTGTGCCCGATGCCCAGAGCACTCAGTGCCACCCCAGCCCTTCCTGGGACACCTGCAGGGATGGGCACTGCAAACCTCCCTGGGCAGCCCCTGCCAAGGCCTGAGCCAAGGCCTTTCCATGGGGAAATTCCTGCTGCTGTCCAAGCTGAGCCTCCCCTGGCCCAGCCTGAGGCCGTTCCCTGTTACCCTGGTTTTTCTGAGTTTCTTTATTAGCCTTTTGATTTTTATAAATGGAGTCAGATCTTTTAGTTACTGTAGAATATTAGAGCAGTTTTTCTACCTTTCCCACAGAAGTAATATAAACAAATCCTTTGTTTTTCATTCTCTGTCCTTTGTTTGCATATTTCTAACCTGAAAACAGTTGTAACTGACAATTCGTCTGGCCACTGAGGCTGAGGGGTGGAAACCCCAAAAAGCCAATCTTCTGCTAGACCCACAAATGTATAAAAAGTAAAAGAATAAACAAAGGGGCTCTCTTCTCTCCGCTCTTTCAGCTGGGAGCTGGATCGGAAGAACCTCTGTGAAAATCTCTTGTCTGCGTGTGATTGCTTTGTGTGTCTCGGTGACAATTCCCTCTCCTCCTGTCCTGGGAGCACAGCCCGACCCCCCCCGGCTGTCCCCTCCTGTCCTGACTTGTGTGTCAGGACCACAAGGTTCCCCTGAGCCTCCTTTTCTCCAGGCTCAGCCCCTTCCCCAGCTCCCTCAGCCCCTCCTGGGGCTCCATGCCCTTCCCTGGACACGCTCCAGCCCCTCCATGTCCCTCTTTTGAGGGCCCGGAGCCGGGCGCGGCCCTCGGGGTCCCTCCGCAGGGCCGGCACAGGGACGGGCCCTGCCCCGGGCCTGCTTTCATCCCGAGCAGATGTCAGTGGCCTCCCTGCCCAGCTGGGCACGCCCGGGCACCAACACGGCCCAGGGACGGCAGAGACGGAGAATATCAGCGCTCTGAGACATCTGATGCGCCAAATATCAGCGCAGTCACTGAGCCAGGGAAGCAGGAGAGCTGCTTCAGAGAAATCCTAATGGTAGAAGAAGAAATATTGCTTTTATTCACTGAGACAATCAGTACACTTTGGGGTTGTGTGGAAAGCCTTACGATGCTTGCTTATGCAATTAGCGTTGGCCTGCTTTATGTATTAATTAGCAGCCTAGTCTGGGCAGAAAATCAGTGTAGGACCTAACAGAATCTTGTTTCGTGCCGTTGGTATTTAATGATATACCAAAATACTTACGATGTGCTAATAACGCTCAATTTGTGTCAAACATGCAGCTTTGGTTCACTTCAATAGATAATTTTTTCCATATTCATTTCTTTTTGGTCCTGAACTGTTTCACGAGAACAACAACCAAACAAGAATATAGATAGGAAATATTAAGTGAATTCTTGGGTTTTGAATGAAATCCCAAACCAGCACCTTCCTTGTGAAGAGATAATGTATGTAAATAAAGGTGAACACAGGAACCAGGTGTTTTAAAGTTCATATTTATCGATTTAAAAACAAAAAAAAAAGGGAAAAGACGGGTTCCCCAGAAGAGAAAATAATAGCATGTTCATGCCAAATTAATGAGAAATTTTCAGTTATTTTAAAGGAAAATTGCCAGGAGGGGTTGAAAACTTTGAGGCCCCTTCCAACCCAAACCATTCTGCGATTCTGTAAAATGTCCTGATTTGGTTCTGGACATCAAAATTATTTCTACCCTTTGGCTACACACATCTGAATTATCTGCTAACGGATTCATATTTTGTGTCCATGGATTCATTAAAGCATCTTCTCACATTCAGACTGTTCAGATGTATATTTTATAGTTTAGCAGACCTCTCATAGCTGAAATTACCTTTTTAAGTTTATCATATGCTTACCCTAATGACTCCGCCTTGATCATATGAATTTCTGTGTGGCTGAATTTCTCTTGGCATGCAATCTGTATTCTTGAAGAGATGGAAAATTCTCTCTTTCCCTCAATAGTTTGCTGCTGTTATTTCTATCACAGCCACTGTTAAAGCCATTTGTTTTTAAGAGGTTTTATTTGCCAGCCTTCACTTTTCATGTTGTACTGTTCCTTGCTTAGTTGTAGAGCTGTTTTTAACTATTTTCTCCTCATGAATGTGCTTATAGAACAATATTTAATCGCTTTCAATCTTCCTTTTGAAAAGCTGAATAGAATGAGCCCTTTCAATCTTTCACTACAAGGATTTTTCTGCAACGCTTACGTAAGCACTTACATCAGTTCTCTGAGCCAGCTCCACTCTCTGAGCATGATTTTAAACATGTGAAGACCCAATCCACGAGAAATATTCCTCGGCAGAGGAGTAAAAATATTTGTTTCCTTTATGTTTGAACTGTGAATTGCTCAATCAGTGTGACGTTAAGATTAAGACCAGGCAAGTCTGTCTTTCCCAGGCTGCTCTCTTTCTGTCTTGTATTTCCTGCCCATGGATGCTCAGCACTATTAAAATACATCTTTGTATGAATTGGGCTATTTTGTCAGACATCAGGATTAACTTGTAAAAAAGACTGTTTACCACTTTTTGTGTACCCTATTGATTCTGTTAGATGTTTCCAGATGGTAGTAATTAGAATAAAACCAAAAAAAATAAAGCCAACCCACTTCTTCACTTATTCTCTTAGCACAGAGATTGGAGGAAATAATGCCTGCACAAACATACGACATTTGGAGATCTTTTTGGAAGAAATTGTATTCCTCTTTCTTCTACATCTGGAGGATGAAAAACCTGGTAAAAAGTCTAGTCAGGGCTTACTTTCTCATGCAGGTTCTCAAAACCCAGCAGAAAACAGGAAGGAGCAGTAACCTGATTTCAAGATCTGCCGAACACAGGTAGAGAATTTCATCCCCAGCTGCTGCTTTTAGTTCTACCAAAACACCATTTCTTCAGAAGATCATCTTTCTCAAGGCATTCCTATCAATCTTTCCAAGTGAAATACACATCTGATTTTCCCATCGTACTTTTCTCTGTAATGTTCCATTTTTCTCGTACTGAATAAACTTCTATGCATAATCTCATAATTTTGCCTTGGGCAATTCATTCTCTAATATGTAAATATTGTACATAATGCAGAACTTGGGACTCATGGATTGTGTGGGGTTTTTTTCCTTGATTCATTCAAAGATAACAGCAGCTTTTATCTTGAAAACCCTTTACTGGTTAAACCTTTGTGGGACAATCCTGTCCCTGGAGTTGAGTCCAATCCTGTCCCAGTTGACTTACGCATCAAGAAGTGCAACAACTGCTGAAATCTGAGAAAATCTCTGGTTAGGCGGGATTTCTCCAGTGGTGCTCTGTTGAAGTTGCAGCCTCCTCCACTCTGTGTCTCTAAAGAGACAAATGTTGATCTGCTGACAGCTCAACCCTGTGGATAATCTTCTCATGCTCTGCCGGCCAGGTAAGGGTTTTGGACACAGACAAAGGTGAAACAGCAAAGGCGCCATTACTGTAGGGAGAGCCCTTTGTAGCTACAGGAGAAAAGAAAAAATCAGCTTCACAGTCAATGAACTTTTTGCTGAAAAATTAAACCTTCAGAACTGGGAATAGGTTCTGATTCTTTATGAGGTGAATCAAAATAATATTCTGTATTAAAGAGGAGATTACAGGGTTAGTCATTTGAGTACACAATGCTGTTGCTCTATTTTGGCTTGCAAATAATTTTTTAAATGTGATTTAAGTATTTAGAATAAATCTCACTAATCTGTGAGCTCATGTTCTGAGTTTCCCCAGCTCATTCTGACCAGTGCTGCCTCTGAACTTTTTCCAGACCACAGAAGGACATCCACTGCGGGGCCAGAGAGCAAGGAACACATAAACATGGTTATTCACTTTATCTAAGTTGAAAGATGAGAGACAAATTTATTCTGTTGTATTGTAACACATCTTTGTGTGGCAAATTGAACAAAACCAACCCAAATCAATCTCAGTCTTTAATTTTTCTTCTGCCTGCCCAATTAAGTATTGTTTGTACCCAATTAGTTGCGGCTACCTTCACTGTGCTGTTCTAGAAGTACCACGTTCTCCTTGCTCACATGAAAATGTTCTTTACCACTGCTTCATTTAATGGGGTCAGGTTAAAATCCTGTGACATTCAAATCCTCGCTTTGCTCTAACTATAAATGAGGAACACACTGGTGATTTGGTTTGATTATTTATCCACAGCAGCTGAGGTTGTTACCAGGGTGGGTTATAGATATATGACATGTAGTATGAATGATCAAAGGCAGAATCCAAGAAATGCCATTTGGTCTTCCATAGGCTTTCAGCAGGAATTTTAACCTTGCAGTCACCCTCCAATGACTCGGTCTCTGTAATGAGTTAATTTTGTTATTCAACTTCTTTATTTCAATTTCCTTAGCATAAAAGTGTATGGTATGCCCTCAACCAAACCCTAATGAAATAGTTATATTCATATTGGTTATATAGATATACTCAATAGTTATATAGTTATACACATATATATGTATATTCACATACACATATAGTTATATACATATAATCAAATTATATTAAAGTCTACATACACTGTTCCTTTAGAATTGAAAGAACTGTTACCTAAATAATATTTCATTTTTTGAAGTGAATGATAATTAGAAGATTTAACTGGACTGATTCATTGATGAAAAGAAAATTATATGAAACCAAGGTTCCCTTTGAGATGAATAATTAGAATTGACACCTGTGATTTTTTTTTTTTTTTTTTTTTTTTTTTTTTTTTTTTTTTTTTTACCAGCATAAATTACATTTTTTGGATGAGGTTGAAATTGCTTATAGCAGGTGGTTATGAAACAGTTGGCACTCTGTAAAGCCTTGCTATGCATGAGCTCTATTCCTTGGAGTATATCCAGGAACAAGGTACCAGCAAAAGTAACTTGTCTCTAATTCCATATTCCATCAAATAAAATACTAATGTATAGTAGGATTGCACAGACAGCTTCTAAATGTAGTGTTGGCTACACTGAGTTACAAGGAGTGGGTACAAAGCTCTCCAGAAACTTGAAGCAAGAAGGATTTCATGATGTTCCTCTCTTTGAGGCCACTGGAGCTTAACTACCAACACAAAAGCTGATGGTCCTTTTCCAAGAACCTTTTAAGCACATAAATGAGATCCATGAGAATTGGGGTAGACCACAAGGGTGTGGGACAGCCTCAGAGCACAGGACCACGGTTTGGATGTGTTACATAAACCTGAAACACACACACCTAGAGAGCCCTTCCCACATCTACAGCAGCTGTGTATGGAATTCAATACATGGAATTCCCAAGGCCTTAGCTTCACATGGTCACTGAAGTCTTTGCTATCACAAAACACAGAATCATTGAAGTTGGAGAAGCCCTCCCAGCCCATGGAGTCCCAGCTGTGCCTGATCCCCACCTTGTCCCCAGCCCAGAGCACTCAGTGCCACCTCCAGCCTTTCCTGGGGCACCTCCGGGGGTTGGCACTGCAAACCTCCCTGGGCAGCCCCTGCCAAGGCCTGAGCACTCTTCCTGGGTTTTGTACAAAAAGGAAGTTTTTGTATTAAAGACATTCTGTACTTCTCTTATCACTTGTCCTATTCCTATGCTTGGAAATTTTTCTTACCATGGTTTGATAGACTCAATGATCTTGAAGGTCTCTTCCAGCCTAGTGATTCTGTGATTCAAATAGTCCCCAATTAAAAGAAAAAGTCAAAGTTGCTGATTCTTTCTCTCTTCTTCTTACATCCCCCTCTTAATTTCCATCTTCTGAATCATGCTCTTTATTTTCCTCTCCATCACACACAACTGTTTCTTAGTACTCTCATTCGTTTCTGTTCCCTATCTATTAATCAGCAAGCAGTAGAAATGAACAAATGGAACTGTATCTGTTTGGAATGCTATAGCTCCATGTTTTCACAGCATCCCTGGTAGTTTATTTTCTGTGAGACCATTGCCCATTTGTCAAATTCAAATGAACTGCTGTATAGACAAATAGATGCTGCAATTACACAGAAAACAGAATGTTGTCTCCTGGTGACTGAGTAGCAAATTGTTTTGGTTTTTTCCTCTCCTCCTCTTTTCACTATAAAATCATGAAAACAGGAAAGTGTAGGTGCTTTGATAGGCTTCAAGGACACCACTTTACCCATGTCCTTTCTATTTTAATTATTTATTATCTAATAATACAGAGATTAATGAGTAATATCAATGAATTAGTCTAACAATTGGCATCTTTAATGCACTGTTGTACACACTTGCACTAGCACCATGATTCAGTCAGATCCTTAGATTAAAGCTAAACCCTAACTGATGTCCAATGTGAGAAGAGGAAGAGTAATTCCCAGGAAGAAAGCTATATTTCCAAACAAAAAATTCAATACTTGATGAGCTTTCTGACAAAGATTAAGTGTATTTTTAATACAATGCTAATGATCATAGACAAGCAGGGCCATAATATATCAAAATGTAGCAGAATGGAAATCCTGCAGGTTGGTATAATGAGAACTATTATTGTCACTTAGAAGATTGAACTGTTTCATTTAAGCAGTTCTGAATGCCAAAATGCTGAAAGTAAAATATTAGGAGTTGTTAACTGTAACGATTTTTAAATCAGGATCATTAAACAGAAGGATTACTGCAGGAGCTGGTGATGAAAGCTCTGGCAATAATGTGTCCATTTAGCAGGCACTCAAGTTGTAGCAAAGAACATGAGTGTTAACAGTTCATGATTTAGAAAATTTTACTTCAGTCTTCAGCATTTTCCAATGGTTTTGTGCATGATTCAAGCAGCCTTTATTGGTAATGTGTGCTTAATATACCATGATGGGGTGGGAACTACTGTGCAGAGGGCAGGAAATTATTTATTCTCGCAGGTCCAGCTTTCTTCTGCAGTGAGCTATTATTTTTTTAAAAAAATACCAACTACATCCCCAAAGCCCCTGTTGTTATATTGCTCTGGCTTTTTTATGAGTCTGTGGAGCTGTCAAAAAAAAAAAAAAAAAAAAAAAAAAAAAAAAAAAAAGACATTGTACAAAAAATTTAGAATTTTGTGGCCATTTGGCCCTGTTTTGCAGAGTTTTGTATCTGCTTTCCAAGACTTGATGTGTTAGACTAATGGCTACACAACTGCTTCTCTAATCAAAGGAAAGCTCAATTTCTTGATAAAGAACTTCTGGTTTTAGGTGTCTTGCTTGCTGTACAGCTCCATGCCACAGATCATGTAATTCCAAATCACTCCATAGCAGGAAATTATTAAAATGAAGATGCAGCCTGCATTATCAAGGAGATAAAAGGCTGGGTTTAAAAGGATTCATTCTAGAAGGCCCTTGAAGTTTTTTTGAGCTTCCTTAGCAAAATAATTTCTCCGTCCTTGCTCCTGTCCCTTCCCTCTGCCTCTTTTTTTTTTTTTTAAGAAAATACAGGAACTAGTCTAATGAACAATGAAAGCATTACACTGTGTTCAGGACATTAGTTTAAGAGCTTGGGATATTTGAAATTGCCATAAAAGTGTAGCAGAAACATTCTGTATGTTGGGAGCTTCCATAGAGGAAGCAAGATGTGACCTTACAAGTCAGAATGAAAATGAGAAAAAAAAAAAAAAAAAAAGAGGTGGGGGAGAATCTGACAGCCACACAGTAACATCTCTAACTGGTTATGAGGAAAACCAAAGACATTAAAATATAAAGAAGGAAAGTAGTTGGAATGAGTTGTTTGGGAAATATGACAAATGTCCTCAGGAAACTAAAAAATGTGTCTAAATAAGAATCATTTTTTGTGAGCTATAAAGGCATCCAGGAGTTCCAGGACTCTGTTGCCATAAGCAAAGAAAGAATTCACATCCAGTTACATGGGAAACAGGGACACACTCTTTCAAAAAAACAAGGGAACAACTCCAGCTTGCTGTTGGCATTAAAAAAATTTATACAAAGGAAAAATTCCCAGTAAACAATAGAAAAACAGTAGTAGTAGTATGCTTGCAGTGCACAGATGTGAATCTTGCAAGGGTGAAGGAGAACTGATGGTTGGAGGTAAAAATTACTCTGCTATCTTTAATGTTTTCTTTTACATATTAACTCTTATATTCGGAATAAATATCCATCACATATGTAAATCATATGTAAATCTAGTGTTGTTGAATGTACATAGACTCCACAAGCAAAAAAAATCATTTTCAAGTGAAGTTTCAGCTTGCCTTCTTATTCCAATTGAGAACATTTATAGTTTTGAGCATATAAAGTCTGGAGAGTGAAGTACAGGCACAGTCTGTACCACAGAGTGTCTTTTTTTTATTAAAAGAATGAAGCCTTGACAGTGCCATTTATGACTTTATTTAAGAATGTACAGCTGGTGCTTTTGAGGAGAATATGTAAATGATGGATTCTTTATAGGTTCAGCATTAAGTAAATACAGACTGCTCCAGCGTCAACTTATTTGATGTTGCTGAAAGGAACTAATCAAATAGTCTATAAATATCTGCAGTGTCCTTTTCCCCTGGAGGAGCAAGTTACTTTCTGTGAAATTAATTTCCATACTGTGTGTGCTAAACAGAGTAAGTGACAGGTTCCTTTTCAAACGCATTGTGTCATTACCTAGCAAATGAGTTTTGCATCAATGTAATTTAAATAGGTGTAAATTTATAAATAGAGAGGTCAGTGGCCTGATAAACTCTTCTGGATCATGACAATGAATTGTTCTAATCCTAAGGATGGAGGGAGGTGAGAAGCTGAAAAGTAGCCAGTCTAATCACTGTGTCCATTTCTGTAAGAGTCTGGATCTTTTTTCTTTGTATTATGTTATTCCTGGAATACCTACAGGCACAATCCAATCTCTACCATGCCTTAAAATATAACCAACTGCCTTCAGCTCAGTAGGCAAAAAGGGAAAGTTCCTTTCTTGTTTAGTGTCCTACGGCTGTGTTTGTTAGTGAACACTGGATCTGATGCTGCCTGTGATGGGGAAAAAAGAGGTCCATTTTTGGCTGCTGTGCTTTCTGTCCTGGATTCCTGCAGCTTTCAATTTGGTTTGATATCTGAAAAAAAGGCATGTGAGTATTTTAAAGCTTTCTTGACTGAGCGAGGAACAACTCTGGATAGTTTTTCTCCTGCCCTATTGGAAGAATGGAACCTTTGCACAACGCTGACTGAATCCTGACTAACAGGACCTCAGGGAAGGAGCCTCTTTACCAAAGAGAGCAGGCATGGAAAACACATCCTTGCACTGCTTTCCAGATCTATAAACTCACTCACTCGGGCTTTCCAGCAGTCACTGGATTATTTTATGCTGGACTATGGATATAAAGCTGCAAATGCATTCCTTTCACACTTGGGTTGCCAATAGTATTATTTTACTTTTCAGTCCCATGTTGAACCAACTTGAACCGGCAGCAAAATATAATTTATTCCCGTATTGTGAATGTTGTAAGTGTTTGGATGGCTGACTCATTTGAAAAATCTGAACAGAAAGTTCATTCTGTCTTAATTTAAACCTACTCATTTTACAAACTCTCTTTTACACCTCTGTTTCTTATAAGAAAATATCCCATTGTAGAACAAAACCTTATAAATTATCAGAAAGATTAGATCTCAGAAATGGAAAGTTGACAGCCAATCTATGGATAAAATTCTCCAAATACTTTACATTTCTGTGCAGCATCTTATTGCTTATACTTTTGACAGGTAGCATGGCCTTTCCAATTTCATTAAATTTCACATCCTGCCTTTGAAAGACACTTTATTGTCCTCCAGGTGTAGGTTATGTGCCTGCTCAGCTAAAACACAGCTGTAGTTTAATTCTAGCAGTGATGAATTGCTTGGGTAAATTCATGCAAACAGGGAAATAGGAATTAAATTCATCACACTAGGAAAACAATTCTTCCCTCTGTAAATTAGTAGCTTTACTGCTAAAATCAATTTGTTTTGGGAAATTATGAAAAATTCTCAAAGGACTTAGGTAGTTGATTTATTATACTCTTACTGTTTCATAATATTAGAAAATGAAATTTATTCACACAATATTAGATGGCATAAGCTGAGAGCTTTAGAGACAATTTCTGTTTATTACAATTAATCTATGTTGTCTGTGGTGACAGAATTCCCACAATGTGTAGGACATAATCTTTATGACAGATACTTTTTATTAAACTATACAGAAGTGTTCTTCATTTGAATTGAACAGATCAATTACTTCTGTATTGCAAGGCCTTTCAATTGTTCTAATAATCCCTAATGAAATTCAGCGTTTATATGAAAACTGTTTGGATTCTAAATTCCTGAAATATCAGAACTTCAAAATGCCCCCAGAAAATAAACAACACCTTAGATCTTTTAAACAATGTAAGTGGGAGCTATTTAAAATTACTTTAGACATCTTGTTCAGGGTTCTAAAACTCAGTTTGTAGTTCATTCATGCAGAGTACTGCTGCTGAAATCATTGGTGTTCCTGTTAAATGCACATGGCTATCACTTGATAGGTTCTAAATCCCTAAAGAAGTACACAAATAGTGTGCTAAAGATCCTGGGGGCAAGAAAACAGGGAGTGGAAAATAAGATTTAATCAAGTGATTAATATCTGGGCAATAAATCATACGGCCAGAGATATACATTAAAGAAAATAAATATGCATTTATATTTTTTGCATCTTAATTATGGAATGCTGGGCTGGACAATATAAACTGTACATATGTTTGCTTTTTTTCTGTTGCCTTCTCTGGGCATTAACCAGTTGTAGTAAGTCCAGAAGGTTTGTTCTCTGTGAGGGGCCTCTGCCCATCTCCCTGCACGGGTTTAACTGGACAATGGGACCCCAGGCAGAAAAGCCATCACCTTGAAGGGAGAGAAACAGCACAGAGCTCAGCTTAACCAGAGTGCAATTATTTATATATATATATATATATATATATATATATATATATATATATGAATGAAAAAAACAAAAAAACAAAAAAACCACCAAAATGTTGCTTGCCATATTTCAAGATCTATTGCAAAGAGAGATCCCAGAATCACAGAATGGTTTGTGTTGGAAGGAACCTTAAAGCTTACCCAGTCCTACCCCCTGCCATGGGCAGGGACACCTTCCACTACCCCAGGGTGCTCCAAGCTCCATCCAACCCGGCCTTGGACACGGGAATCTTTGTTCCTTTCTCCTAGTAAACCATAATTCTAATGAACCGTAACAACTTTTTGCAGAAGGAGGTGTAAAACAACTTTTAAAGTGTCTACCACCACTCTCTTCAATAATTTCTTTTCTGGAGATAATTTTTGACATGAGTAAAATACATCATGCAAAATATTATGAACTTGAACGTTCGTGTCAGTTTTAAGCACCAGACAGCTTGCCTGTGTTACCTCAGAAGCCTCTAAATATCTTTATGTGAAGAATACCAAATTAATATTTTCAGACAAAATTTAAATATTCGTTTGAAGCCATGGCATCAGTTTAGAAAAAAAAATATATATTCTCTCCCAAAACTGTTTTACCTTCACTAACTTGTGTCTAGGCATGTTGCATTGAGTCAGGGAGAGGTAGCAGAAGGTCTGAAGGGCAAGAGAAGCTTTATGAATGTTAATTATAATGTCAGTGGGCTGGCAAGAGCCCCAGGCCCCAAGCGAGATGTTATATGGTGCCAGGTGACAAAATGCCAGGTGACCCTGGAGAGGGCCACATGAATTGACCACTGAAGCTGGCAGGTTCCAGTGTGGTTCCCACCTGTATTCCTAAACCTTGAGCTCCAGGATCATCATTGTGCAAACCTCAGAACTCTCAGTGCCCACCTTCATATCTGTTGTACCTCTCCAGGGGCCCTCTCTATCAGGAATCTTTCAAATCCGTGGGTGCAAGGTATAAAATTGTACATAGTCTATAAAACTAGACTGGGACAGAGGTACAGAGTTTTCTAAGTAACATGGACCTTCATATAACCATTATTATAGAAGTGATGTTGTCAGATACCACATGGTTTGCCCCTCTGTCCAAGTGCAGAAGAACTTCTGGGAGGCTCCTTCCACTCAGCAAAATTCTGAGTGCTCTAATTCTGACAGCAATGTTGAGGTACTCCACAATGGGTGTTGATTTAAAAGGATTTTCTCTCAGCCCCTCTTTCCCTGTATAGTGTTCTGCAAACTCACAGACTGTGTAAATAGGCACTGACTAATCATGTACTTACAGTGGGAAATTCAGAAATTACTGCGTAGGGAAAACCATATGGAAAAAACTACTTTTGTAATTTATTTTTAATGACAGAGTCTTTTCTTCTAAGTCTTCTTCAGAAGACTAGGAAATCTTCTTCAGAAAATGGCTGACAAAATAAATAGCATGATGCCTGAAAAGGGGTTGTCTTTCCTATTTTACGTCGTCTTCACACAGTTTCTACTTTACTCCTTGAGGTTTTTCTGGAGTCAATTTTTTTTGTCTTTTGAATCTTTCTATTGGCATATTTCTGCCCACGTCACGTCTTTAACATCTATAAAAGGTGCTCTATTTTAATATCCCCTTTCATTTTGTACCAACACAGTCCAACTTACAAAACAAGTGTCCTTCTCTGATTCAAAATTCTGCTGTGGTGCAAAACCTCACAGTATTTGTGTTATTTGGCCTATTTTTTCGTAGCTGTGGGTGGCCACAGGGGTAGATTCTGTCAGAAGCTGCTAGAAGCTTCCACCATGTCTGACAGAGCCAATCCCTGACGGCTCTGAAGATGGACACGCTGCTGGCCCGGTTAAAGAGGTTGGTAACACCTCTGCGATGACACACTTGAGAAGAAAATCAAACAGCGCGCTTGTGGTTTTTCCCGAGGTGGGGAGGTGCCGCAGCTGCCGCTGCCATGCCAACACCCCCACGCCAATGTGCCGTGGCTGCCGCCGACCCGGCCCGCCACGAGCCTTGCCCGCCTGGCCAGCCCTGGCCAACGCATTGTGGTGAAAAGGGCAGGGCAGAGGTGGCAGCTTCCCCTTCCAGCACACTGCGTGAGGAGAGGCGTTAGACAGCGCCAGCGCTGCCACAGCCGCCACCGCCCACGCCATGGCAGCGGGGCTGCCCAGGCAGCAGAGGAAACATGGCGAGCCATTCCCCAAGGTGCAACCTAGATTAAATCAACTTCTCAGTGCTGCCGGACCCTGCAAGAAGCTTTGAATTAGTGGAACTTGTTGGCAGTGGTACACAGGAGCAGTAGTTTTTCTTCTAGTCAGAGAGGAGGAGAAGTGAGGGCACGTGAGGGAAAACAACATGGCGGCACCAAGGTCAGTGGGAAAGAAAGAGAGGGAGGAGGTGCTCCCTCTGCAAACCGTGGTGAGAACCATGGTGAAAGGAACCATTTGTAATACATGAAGTCCACAGGGAATGCGGAGATCCACTCACAGCCCGTGGGAAAAGTGCTCACACCAGAGCGGGTGGATGCCAGAGCAAGCTGCGATCCACTGGGAGACCCGAATAGAGAGAGAGATAGACAGTGTGGGAAACAAGTTAATAGGAATTTCCTTTCACAGAATATTATATGAATTAATACCAAATTTGATATCAAATATCAAATTTTAATGTTGTTAATATTAAGATAATTAAATGCGTTAAAAAGTGTTATATGTTGTTATTTGTGAGGTTGGTTTTCACAAGAGTTATCACATGTAAAATGTGAGAACAAAAATTACTGGTCCACAATATTGCTGGAAAGTTTTTTATATATAATATAGCTCCTCCCACTGAGCACCAGGATCTCTGAGTTTTGCACAATCTGTTATACATTTGTATTCAAAACTTTTATCTTCAAGACTTTGTGACTCTGAATAGTCTCATGATTCACATAAGCCTTGTGCCTCAAACAATGGCTCATTCTTTTTCAGCACAATACAATCTTCTAACAAAAAGGGAACTATACAAAGGTAATTAAAACCACTTTTATGGCACAGCTGATAATTTTTAAAGTTCAGTTCACATACTACCACTCTTCATTACCTTACCTGGACAATGTAACTCACAATTTATCGAGACAATTTTAATTTTCTTTAATGGGTTAATTAAAATTAATAAATTCAATTATTTTGACATAAAGGACTTTGTAACTTTCAGTAATGGATTACCATGGCAATGTGGAATATCAGGAAATATTCCTCGCGAAAGCAGGATGAGGCCAAATGAGCAGCATCATGCTGCAGATCATCCACAAGATGGCAATAGCAGAATGAGTTCCTGGAAGTTCAGGCCTTTAAGAAACTGTGCTTTTTGCATCTGATGCTTATTTGGAAATTTAATTTGGATCAGAGCAAAGCTGGGACAGAAGTTGGGTGCTTTGCCATCCTCTTGTTCACAGAAATATAACAGGATTATTAAATATAAAGCATAAATTTGCATTCAAACCTTGCTGACCTTATTTAAAACATTCGATTTTTTCGCTGGTCATTGATACAGTAGAATTTCTGTTACATGAAATGCTGTCAATAACATCTGTCTTCTTTCCCTCCATCCAAGTTCTATAAGTCCATGAAGAGTCCAAGCTGAAATATCTTGAACATTCATATCTCTTAAAGGTCTGTATGAATGTTTGCTTGAAGTTAAGTGCTTGATTAAAACCCCTAATATTCAGTGATGCTAAACATGTCCCAGTACGGCAAACAGATGGCAAATAGGTGTTTCTCCAAGGAATTTGGATGATGTATTTAATACCTCTCACATTTAAAAATATATTTCTGAGAACTTATTCCTGTATGCTGCTACATTTTGAAGCTTTTCAATTGCCTCAAAAGCAAAGCAAATTTTAAAAAAAATCCACACAAACACACATTAAATAAAATACTTTTTTTTCTTTTTTTTTAAAGAAATGCCCTCTAATCAAAATTGTTTATCAAGTTTAGTTACTAACTGAAAGAACAGAGCTGGTAAGTCCCTCTTTACTTCCAGTGCCTGAAGGAGCTGACAGAAGAGAGGGAGAGAGGCTGTTTACAAGGGTTGGAGGGACAGGACAAGGGGAAATGGATTCACACTGACAGAGAGTAGGTTTGGATTAAGTTTTAGAAGAAATTTTTCCCTGTGAGGGTGGGCAGGCCCTGGCACAGGGTGCCCAGAGCAGCTGTGTCTGCCCCTGGATCCCTGGCAGTGCCCAAGGCCAGGTTGGACACTGGGGCTTGGAGCAGCCTGGGACAGTGGAAGATGTCCCTGCCCATAGCACGGGGTGGCACTGGATGAGTGTTAAGATCCTTTTCAACCCAAACCACTCCATGAGTTAATGTTTCATGATTTTGGACATGGATAGCGTTGGTAGATTGATGTTCCTGGGGTTTAGATGCCCATCACACCTGATGAGGATCTCAATCCACCTGTCCAAACACTGGATTTCAGCATCTGAGCCCTCATCAATCTCTGGTCTCCATTTAGCACAATTAGATGGAGGAAAGAAATGAAAACGCTTGAAAACAACAGCTCCCATAGTCAACAAACACCTTGTGGTGCTAATGAGCTGCGTCATCCCTGGAAGTCACCTTTCTCCGCTGTCCATACAGGAAGCCTCCTGTGACCAGGTATCTTGGGCAGAGGTCTTCAGCCAAGGCAATCTCCATGAGGTGTAAATATTTCACTGCACAAGACTGCAGTCCTGTGTCTGAGTGCTTTCCTGCAACACAGTTTGGCTCTGGAGGCATTTTTGCTTCTTTTCTGGACGTGTTCAGTGTATATCACTTATTTGTAAATGTCCAACAAGACCTTAATCTCCTTCACTCTGTGTTGATAGATTAATAGCAGATAAAGTCTACATCTCTTAAAGCCCATTGCTGATGTTCCATAAAGCTGACTTTTCTACATACAAGGAAGGTGAAGGTCAATAGTGCTGTAGTGAATTTATTATGTATTTGCATAGAGATAAAGCAGGTACCTCACTGATTTGGGAACAGAAGAAAATATTTCATCTGAACACATATTTAAGTGACTTTTATAAACACAAACTGTCATTTGGATTTCCACCTCTTTTTGAGGAAGCAAACATATGATAGGGACAGTGACATGTGAATGGTTACACAACTGAATAAATATTCATTCTTCTGTTCTTGTTCTTGGCTTTTTTACTAATCATCTAAGAGGTGACTGCCCAACTGAATTTCCAGCAATATATCCAACAATTCCTTCCTCTATGCACAAACGTTGAGTAAAAGTATTTATTCAATTACAATGTCACCCCTGACAAATTATCTATTGCATATATTTTGGTAAATCCAGCAATATTAAAGGTACAGAAGAAGATGATAAAATCCTAAGAGGCATGGGTCTTATCTTTAATGAGATTTGCCAAAAGCTTATAAAAGCGCCACGGGAACATAGGCACTATTTAAATATTGTATTTTTTATTATTATTCTGGCTCCAGAGCAGGACAAGGACATCCATGGACTATGCAGATGTTTAGACTCTCTAACCCCTTTTGAGACACCAGGAGGGCAAAAATGATCCATTACTTTCCATGAAAAAAGTATGAGGTGACAGTGATCAGCCTGATTTGTTTATTTTCTTGTTACTGAATGTCTGTAGCTCATAAACTCTCATGAATTGCTTTCTTTTTCTTGACTTTCATTAGATGCAATCGGAGCAGAGTGATCAGGGTTTGAAATCTGATTTTATCAGACAAATATCAGTTCCGAGTTTTCCATAATCAAGAATTCAGTCGAAGTCTAGGGCATTCCCAGAGAATTAGACCTTTTGATTAGAGATGGTTGCTAAAGCCAGACTCACATTTTCATTGTAATCCTTGCAGAGTACAATTTATGGCTCAATTTACCAGGGTTGTGCAAGGATTTCTCATTTTCTAAATTAATAGGTTATCTTACTCCTACCTTTTAAATCCATGTTACCATTGCCCATAGGCTGTTGACAAGAATGACTTTTGGGGTTTAGGTTTTCATTTAACCTCATGTCAGTTCTGCAACCTGGTCTAAACTAGCTATTTAAATTTCTGCTCCCATTAGATCAGATTTCGTTTTAGCAATCTAGAAGATAGGTGAGATGAATCCTGAGTGTGATCCTGCTATTGCACTCACTAGAAGAGCTAATAATTGCATTATACTATAGCAGAGCTCAGTCTTTAAATTAGAAGACAACTTTCAGGATTGCTAGTAAAATGCAGATTTTTAAATTTATATGTAAGTATCTATGAGCTCTGCTTGATGGAAACCTCCAAAAATTAAGTATCACTCAATACAATGAACAATATTTTTTTCCTCTTGTATTTTAATTTGGCAGAAAATATAGAAACAACAGACTCCCAGGTGAGTAAAAACAATTAAGTATTAATCAACTCTTATATATTCTAGCTTGACACTAATTACTTTGTTATAATTCATTAATAAATATTTAATTTGGCCTTGAGCATGGACTGCTAGTTTGTTCCTATAAAAACCAAGCATGAAATAACTTTTTCGTAAAAATTCCTCCCTGGCAGGGTGTTGAGGCCCTGGCACAGGGTGCCCAGAGCAGCTGTGGCTGCCCCTGGATCCCTGGCAGTGCCCAAGGCCAGGTTGGACACTGGGGCTTGGAGCAGCCCGGGACAGTGGAAGGTGTCCCTGCCCATGGCTGGGGTGGCACTGGATGACTCTAGATTCTGAAAGTATCTAAAGTTCCACCATCTAAATAATTTGGAACATTTGGGTATTACTTGCCAGGAGAGCTATTTTACCTGGTACCATGTTGAACATCCACGGAAGTTCAAACCTACTTCCAGTCAGCCTAGGGAGATTTCTGCTCTTTTGGTGCCCTCGCACCATTTTCTTTTTTAATCAGAGAGAAGTAAAGTAATTCCCAGAGTTCACTCACATTCAGATGGATCAGCATCCATGAATAGGGTTGATGAAAATTGTACAGTACAGGTAAAAAACAACAATACTAATCTAGAAAAGCAGGAAACTCTGAATACGGTTGTGTTAGGTTAACACAGCCTGGTTTTTAGTGAGGACAAAGGAAGCTGCACAATCTCTTTTTGGGCGCCACCCGCGCTGTTGCAGTGCCTCTGCGCTCGGCGCAGCTTGCAGGCTGGCTCAGCGAAACTCACTGCGGCTAACGCGTGGCAGGTCGGGGTGGCAGGGCGCGCGAGCCACCTCCTCCCAGTGGGATATTGGTTCCCCAAAGCGGCGACAGGGCCTAGGTGTCGGTACGACCACGGCGGCAGGAAAAGAGTCGACCCTCTGGTGTAGCACAACAAGATGGTTTATTGGAGGGAGACTGACAGGAAGCTCAACCTCAGCCAACAGCTGCACTCAGAGAGCCCCGAGCTGAGCTGTGCATTAGGTTTTATTCAGGGGAGGGTTCAGGGGAGGCGACAAAAGGTCAACCAATGGGGAAATGGAGGGGTGTTGCAAGGGGTGTTAACTATAGAACAGGGATCCAATCCCAAACTGGAGGGAGGGGGCTCCTTGGGCACCCACCAATCACTTGATGTCCTCCCTGGATCTTTCCAGAACTCAGGGAAGGGCCCCTAAGTGATGGACAGGGCGCCCAAGGGGAGAGAGAGGGGATTGACAATGGGGGTAGAGGGGGTAGGGATGATTGACACATAATGAATTAACTACCTAGCAGTAAACAAGTTGAAACCACTCGTAAGAGAGGGGGAGGGGTACAAGGAACGAACCATTTACATTGAACATTAAAATATACATAAACTCATCAATTAATGTAACAAACTAAAACACACCGCCACATCTCCGCTCCTTGGAGGGGTGGCGGGGCGCCCATGGGGCCGTGGCACCAGGAGCCATCCCAGCACCGTGAGCAGCCATGCAGCCAAGGCCATGCCGCCGGGGCCAGCGCTGGGACCACCCGTGCAGCTCTCCCCTGAGAGCGGCTGGGGCCACGGAGCATGTTCCATGGACACCCCAAGAAGGTGCCAAGACTGGGGATGGGTGAGTTCAGCTGGGAAAGGAAGGAAGTGCACAGCTCCAGTGTGCGTGTGCGTGTGTGAGCGAAGTTTGATTGCAGAGTGAATGGGTGTTTCTGAATGGAAATGGCAACCTCTCCCTCCTGGCACATCTGTGCATAAAAGTTGTAGCCAGAAACATCTCAATTTAAATTCAGGCTGCAAGCAGGACACAGAATGTGACAGTGCAAATAGCTGTGCAGGAAAGCACATAGCATCAGCATGTTTCAACAGAAGCATGTGACTTCAACAGAAGTCTGTGAGAAGAGATGGACACATGGGGCAAGAGGGCAGGTCAGTGAAAGCTTTCTGTCCTGGCACATTGAGCTGCTTGAAGTGGAATGGCTGTTTGGTTTCACTAAGGACTCTGTGACACTGAGAGGATGTGCTTTCCCATGTAGCTGAGAAGGAAAGTGGGAATCACCTGGATGTCTGGAAGAGTTTATAGGCTGCAAGGAGAAGGTGAAGGCCAGGCCTGGCTTTTGGCTGTGGGACTTTTTGCAAGGAAGTACCTGCTAGATGTTTTAAGCTTTTTGGTATCTGCAAGAGTGAAAGACTATGCTGGTACAAGAGCTTGAGGGAAGGCACACATTTCCAGAGTATGTGACTCACCAGGTGCTGATACCAAGATAATTTTTTTGCCTTTTCCTTTATATACCTCTTTTATACCTTTTATATACCTTTTGTATACCTTTTATGCATCCTCAGTAGTCTTAGCATGCTTACTTGTAATTCCTTAAGTCTGATAACTTAGCATAGTCCTAGTATTCTGTTAGGCCAGAAGACCAAACACGCTAAAGGTCTTGCAGTTGCACACTGGAAAGCCCCAAACAATCTTGAGAAACCAAGGTCCTCTTTAGAATACATCCTGTAAACTAAAAATTTGGCCCATCCAGGGGAATATTCCTCAGGATGGAAGGATATCATGCTATTCATTCAAGCCTGTCATTGGGGCATCTTTATTAGATATGCTAATTTTTAAGGTCTATAAATTGTACAGGCGATCTGTCGTGTGTGTTCATTGCAGCGCATTCCGCCTTGGCAAAGTGTTGCACCATAAGGATCCTTATCAAATACTGAGGTAAAAACCCCTTATCCCTTAGCTGTGTCTGGATCTTAATTTTTAGGACCAAGGAAAAGGCATCAGTAAAAGCTAGACTTTGAGCAGGGAAGATCATTTTCAGCCAACACCACTGGTCCTAGAAGAGACTGGTGCTATGCACTTTCCTTCTCAGCTCCAGGTACTGTGGCCTTTGGGCACGTCTGCAGTCTGAATCTAAACTGAAAAGTTTCCAGCAATCGCTATAGTGAAAGAGCAAAAAGTTAAGAATGTTTCTCTGTTACCTCTTTGAAGATTAAAGTTGCCTCTAACAAAAACTTTGGAAAGTACTTTTTTTTTTTTTTTTTTTAGAAAATGAGGCACCCTGTTGAAACTTATTACTAGAACTTTGTGGCTGATTTGGCCTTTGGATACAGCAGGCGAGAGAGCAATGAACTGTTGATACATTAAGCAAGCTGGCAGCAGACTTTCTACACATGAGGTGAACAAACAACAAACCCTGATACACCAAGTGAGCTAGCAGTAAATGTTTCCATACATCAAGTGAGCCAGCCAATGAACTTTGTGAAGTGGACCTGACAATTGCCACTCCAAAACTCTCCCTAAGCAGGTCCCCAACCGGTCATGCATAGCTGCACTGCTAGAATCTACAAAGTGCCAGAATCCTTGCTCTGCTGTGCTGTCCTTCTCTGTCCTGGCTGTTCCAGCAAGTCTGCTCGTGCTCCCCTAGACACCATCACCACCTCCCAGCACTGGTGCTGCTGCTGCTGCCCCGCTCCTCCACTGGCTTGCTTTACTGCTTTTGGAGGGACCAGAGAAAGATCCATCACCTTCTACATAAATCTCCCCCATAACACCTGTGGACTTATGTTGGTGGTAACCCAATTCTTGCACTTCTCATAATTATTCTGGATATTTTTCCTGTTTTTCTATTTTCTTTCTTTCCTCTCTTCTACAAAAAAAAAAAAAAAAAAAAAAAAAAAAAAAAAAAAAAAAAAAAAAAAATTGTATTATCATTTTGGATCCCCACATTTAATGTTGTTTGTGTTTTAATGTCACTTTCAGGCATGCTTAATGCCTAGTCCCTTTCTGCAGTTGTGGATTGAGGCAGACTTGCCTCTCCTCCCCTTAAATGGATCCAAACAGGCTCACACCAAGAAATGTGCTGGGAGAGAGTTTCTACTGACCTTGCTCTTCTTGATATTTGAAGAGTTCCATTTTCACCACAAGAAGGCACTACTAACTGTCCTCTGGACTAGCTGGAAACCCCACACGTACCCCGAGGGTCTGCTCTTCAAAGCACTTTCCCCCTTGTGCAGGTCCGGATTGCAGTGGTCGGTTGGAAAGCTCAGAGACAGAAGTACTAGTGCAGCAATCGCCTCTGCCCTGAGCCTTGCCTTTGAAGCTATCCCTTGTCTTGCATTACCTTGCTCACCCCTCCCCTGCCTGGAACTCAAGATCTCTATTCTCCTGGCATCTCCTGGACTTGCTTTGATCTGTCTGCTTCTTCTAGGACTCTCAATCCTTCACTTACCACCAGTACATCAGGAGCACGTGAGGCAGCCCAGGAGAGCTCGTGTCCAGCCAGACCTGCCTGTCCCAGCAGCTTTTATCTGGAGACAGTGTTTGAATGTATTGAACTTTGAACAGGCAATCCACATTTCACCCTTGGGCTTGGGACTAGAATTTGTATTTTGCAGTGAAGTTCTTTTGTATATGAAGGAAAACAGGTAGCCCAAGGGGTTTAGGTACATGTTAGAGACAAACCAGGTGAGACCGAGGATGGTCAGATCAAGTCTGTCCAGGCCACTTTGGTTTCCCCAATCCTTGAATGTACCTCTCACCTGCCTTGTCTTGTCTTCCCTTGGTAATCCAACACTTTCCTTGCCTTGCCCTGCTAGCCCTCCCTAGCCTTGCATTCCCTTGCATGCCCCTGACCCACCCTTGGTCTGGCTGCAGCTTTCCTCCAGAGCTCTGCCTTGCCTGGCCCTTCCTGTTTCTGGCTGATCTATCCACAACTGGACTCACCTCCCTATCCCCACAACTCCTGGGCCTTCTCTCACCTACCATTCCATCTGCTTTCCCCTCTCTTCTCTGGCCTTGCCCAACTCTTCCTTGACTTGCCTACAACTGCCTACACGTGGTTTGCATTGCCTTGCTTGCATGGAAGGCAAGGCAAAGAGTGGTAGGTGAGGCAAAGCAAAGCAAGGAAGTTGTAGGTAGGGTGAGGCAAGACAGATGTAGGCAAGGGAAGCAACAAGGGCAGGGAAGGAAAAACTAGGAATGGCACCGGAGACAAGGCAAGGTCAAGTGACCTGGAGTGCTTTTCCTTGGGAAGCAAAGGACATAGTACCAGCATTGCTGGAGCAGATGTTAAGGTACCATGGGGAGGTAGAGTCCAGCAAGACATTTTTGTCCTGGTCCCTTCTGTGTAGGAGCAATAGTTGGACATATGCAGTACTGGAGGTGGTGTACAACTTTGGCTGGGTAAGATCCTGCAGGAGAATGGCAATGCATTTTCATGGGAAGGAAAACACATAGCCCCAGCACTGCCTCATGGAGGTCAAGGGTGGCAGCAACTTTCTGTCCTGGCATATTTGATTTGGAAGCAGTGCTTCAATGCATAAAATTATGGCACAGTGTCCATCAGTATCCATCTTTGGAAGGCAGTCTCCCAAACGATTCAATTAGCAACTGGATCCACTTTTCAGTGGTGGCCTTCTGAAATTCTGGCAGCACACTTCTTTTGGATAAGGTAAGCAGCTATGCTCAGTCTTGGTGTGCTGCTGATCCATTGCCCCGAGCAGGTAATACCCAGTAACAGTGTTCTGGCACCTTTATATGGGATCAGTCCCTGGATGCTTTGCATTTTGGAGGAGGGGTTGCCATTTCTTTTGAGATGGGCTTCTAGTTCCTCTCTTTGGTGAAGAAAGCAAGTTTGGATCCACACATCAGTGAATTCACTTGGTAAATTTAAAGGCTTTCTGCCAAAAAAGGCAGTTTTCTGAGCTAGAGCTGTGGAACTGTCAGTCAGAATGCAGACACCAAGCTCTTGAGTCTTTGTACATTTAGTGTGGGAGCAGTTCCTGGTGCCGTTCCATTTAGATCCTGACTGTGAGACTGAAGGCTTAGGATGGTACCTAGAGCTGAGAAGGAAGGTGCCCATAGCAGGGTGTGTGCTGGCAGCTCCATGGGCTCAGCCGAAATCGTAGGCAGCGAGAGCTTTCTCAGCCGGCACTTCTGTGAGCTCTGTTCTTGCCAGATGTTTTCAGGTTTGTAGAAGGACTCTGCGAGAGTCCTTCTCGCAGAAAAGCTTCATTAGGGCAAAGGAGTTCGCGTTGCCCTTTGAGTGTGGCGCAATGAAGAGCATGCACTTGGAAGGGGAAGATCAGCGAAATCTTTTTTTGTGCTGGCGCAGTAGATGTGAGGGCAGGCACTTTTCCAACCCGGCTCTGCGCTCGGGGTGGTTTCGAGCTGGGCTCGGAGCGTTTCGTTCTTTGGCGAGTCGGCAGCGGCATCGTGTGGTTGTTTTGATGGGTGCTGACTGCCCAGGAAAAAGCCAAGAGCCCTCCTGGCCCGGCCCCGTTGATGTGGGGGCACTGCGGGGAAGAGCTCCGCTGCGCATCCCGGCTCCTGGAGACTGACAGCGTGTGCTCCCGCATGCAGCGGGGAACGAGGAGGAATCGTCTCATTGCTGGCTGTGCAGTTTACGGGCTACAAAACGAAAGTGAATTCTAGCACAGCCTCTTTCTCCTAGAACTTCTTCTGTGGGACCAGCTGCTGAATGTTCTGTTTTGTAACTCGACTCTGTGGAACTGAAAGTGCATGAGGAGCCAGAGAGCAGAGTGCACAGACCTGTGTGTGCTGCACTTCATAAGCTGCGAGGGGAAAGTGAAGGACAGCGCTTACTTTTAGTTCCAGGATCTTTGGACAGGGAGCAATTGCTGGACACAGCAACTTTTGAAGCCGGGCTTGGCAAGAACGAAAGAATGTGATGATACATACAGCAGATGGTAAAGTGCATCACTCCACAGAGTGTGTTGCTTTTCACAATGCGAGTTAAATGTGAAGACAGCAACAGTGTGCCGAGGAGGCACCTTTTTTCACCAGTATTTATACTTGGTACAGCTAGTTTGGGTTCAGGAGCTCTGCCTGATTTAAACAACATGATAGTACATAGTTTGCATGGTGTTGTTGATGTCCTTCAAAGTGGATGTGAGACTCAGCAGACGTTTACTCCTCTTTTGTTTCCAGATGAAGATTATGGATCTGGGCTCAGTGAGAGAGCAAAAATGTGAAGGTGTAGGCAGCTGAAATCCAAAAACATAGCACCAATGTGTGCTGTACAGCTTAAAGCTGCATAGGAAAAGTGATGCTCAGCACTGCCTATTTTTTGTTCTATGACCTTGTTTTAAGGCAGCAGACTCTGAATGTCTCTCTGTGAGGCTGAAGTTACAGGATGCAATATCCAGCTTCAAAGACTGATGTTTTGATAGCTAGTATTTGGTCTAAGAACCTAAGGATAGACCTAGTCTGGCATTAATGTGATTTTTGTCCTTTCTGTGATGCTGTAAGAGCTGTGTTGTTCTTCCTATAGCGTCATCAGAAGCATCTTGACACTGTTGCTGCTAAGTTTTGCCATCTTCATAACTGAAAAGGTTTTTTGAGTAGTTTTGTATGGAAAATCACGCTATGAAAAGTCAGTGTCCACAAAGCAGACATAGGAGTCCTGCACCTTTATTCGAATAAGGGGAGAGAGGCCACCGGGGCACAGCCTGAGGGGTTTTCTCTCTCGAGGTGTCAGAGGGCACAGCCTCCTTTTATCCCAAACTCCCAGTTGTGTGTTGTCCTCTTCCTCTCCCCATTGGCTGAGGTGCTTGGAAGGTACAGCCTTCCCAAACCACCTACCCCATATCCCCCCTTGAACCTGTCCTTTTCCCCCAAAGTTCAGAAACTCAGGCTTGTGCAGACCCTTTGTCTGCTTCAGGAGTCAAACTGGATTCTGTAACAAACCTTTGGCTTGAAGCTGGAAGAGACATTAAGACCCATTTCAAAAACATTAACACCCACACCTTCACCCATGGAATTGCTTGTAAAGATATTAAAACGCATCTTAGCTAAAAATTTTAATTTGGAAACAAGACACCATAACTTATTAACAAACAATTAAACCAGCTTTGCTGGACGCTGTAGTCTGGCTTAGAAATCTTTTATTACATACATATGATGCTTTGAAGTACTAAAGTGTTGCAAAACTAATACACCATTACAAACATAACAATTTAGCAAGTATATATGTGTGCCAAACTAAATTGAATCTACTTCAAGTAGTACAGCACTTAAAAACAACCTGGAGGGTATAAAATACTTCATTCAGTAACTTCATCTTCTGGAACAACTTCCAAAAGCATCTGGAGGTGCATCGTGATGGGCTCTGAGGAAAAGATCTATTGTTAGAGGCTTTATAAGGGAACAATATTTCAATTCAAAATATTTTTCTAAAGGAGAAAACTATCTAGTTGTTTATTTGCATTCCTGTTTCAAAATGAAAAATAAAGGGTGGGGAATAAAGAGTGTTAAGATCCAAACTACAGCATTCCACATTTCCAAACTTATGTTACAGTACAATGTTTCCAATTACATAATTAAAAATATAATTAATTGTAATTTTTACATTATAATTAATAGTCCTGGGGACAAGAGAGACAGATGATGGATTTTTTTTAATGCGTGTAGAACTACTAATGTTGTTGTATTCAGCTAATTCCAATTAGCCTTTTAGGAACACCTGTGTATCCTGTTTTACCTGAGATAATATCAGAGTGTCTCCAGGGACTGTACAATCAGTTCACAAATGGTCATACTGAGTTCTTGCAGCTTTCACTGTACTCAGCCCTGGGATTATTTTTTATCTTACTGCTATTAATATTTTCTTTAGTAAGGATAGTAAAATTAATTTAAAAATAATAAAATTAATAAAAAGGTGAAAAGCCCAGTGTTTGGTGGCATAAGAATTTATGTCTGCTAATCTTTAATTAATTGCTAATGTTTTGAAATACAGATAATTCAAAAATTTAACTTTACAGATTAATTAGTTCTGTTTCTTTGTGCTACTACGGTGATATGTTGTTTTTTGTGCATTAAGATTAATTTTTCTTCAAGTCAGACATTACTTCTTTTCAACAGGAAAGAGTAAAAAACAGTCTTCGGTAAAGCTCACTGCATGCTATCAACATTGCTTCCCTCCACATTCTGCTCACATGCTTAGAAGGGATTGACCAGATAGTGAGCATTATCATACTAATTAATCTCAAGTTTAGCAAAAATGTTCTGTTGGGTTTGGAGCAGGCTATACCCAAGGTATACTTACTTAATATTTTTTGTGTCCAGCTGAATTTAAAATGAACAAAAAGTGCATAAACGATAAGTCCACTAAGTATAAATAAAACACAGTACAAGTAAGCCAATTCAGGTGCGCTGATGATTGGTGCCAATACCAGTAAAATTGCCACCAGTGTCACTATGACAGGAATGATGATGGGTATCTGCAAAATACAAAGAATAAAATCACTTCTTCATTCTTTAGCTGTTCTTACAGAAGTTGCCTGTAAAAAAGAATATTTGGATTGCCTTATGCATTTTTTTACTTTAAAAATTTCTGGAATCAGACAGGGCAATTGACGAGTAGCAGAAATACGGATAGGAAAAACTCTTCAGCCAAATTATTCACTAAGATCTCTTAGTGAATATTTCAAATTGCAGTGTACAACCTGGTATTTTGATAAATGTGGGGACTGACTTAGATGCAATGACCTGGTGTCTTATTTTGGATATTCTTTCAATGCTAGTCTGCTGACTGCAATTACCCATCTCTGAAAATTTGGCTTGTGCCCTGTGGTCGGTGCAAGTTAAAAAATCAACATTCTGAAGTCTTTTCCCAGTCCTTATGAGCTTAGTCCAAGTGCAGATCTGCTATTAAATGGCTGGATTTCAGGTGAGGGGAGTAAAAAACAAGGATACTGCCTAAGGGTGCTGTTTAAATATCCAGATACTTAGTGTGAATTCATGCTACAACATCTATGGAATGGAGGAAAATCCATACAGAACTTACCCTGATAGGTCTCCTGAGTTCCTTCCTTGTAAACCTCATAACAATCAGTGCAAGTACAGTTAAACCATAAAATATCCAGACTGCAAAACTGAAGTAATTTATGAGTGTATCAATGTCACCAGGAATAATATAAATAATAGCAATGGCCCCCTACAAATGAAAACAAAAATTAGTGTCTATTATAGAAAAAAGGCTGAATTTTACTTTTGTTTCAAGACAGCTGCATGTTTAGTGTTCCAGAGTATGAACTGAGAATGCTTTTGCTTAAACATTTGAGTGCAAGTGTATTGCAGCACCTTTAAAGATTGTCACTACATCCTGCCAATGTGGTTATTTTTGTGTGCAATCTTAATTCCATTTTAAGTCAAAATGCTTATAATTTTTATGCATTAAACTGTTTTATTGTTGACTGAATATCTAGAAGATAAAAATATATTTTTAGGGGTTTTATGTTACTGGTATTGAGAGGAATGAGGAGGAGGTGTCTTTACAGACAAACTGTGGAGCTGATGGTAAGCCAAATAAGGCCATATATGGAGAGATGAAAGAAGCAATGGGGGAACCATGAATTCCATAGGAATTCCACTAATTGACACAGACTGTTGCTCACTCAAGACTGTGCTAAATCTCTGGATTTAGAGAAAAAGAACAGAGACACAAGGAAAAGGAAAAGGAAAAGGAAAAGGAAAAGGAAAAGGAAAGGAAAAGGAAAAGGGGGATCAAGGGGTAGGGTTTGGGTTTGTAATTGTACCACTTACTATCCAGGATATAAGAGGGTTGAAAAAGGGATTACCCCCATATTTGGATGATCCTATAGGGGAGGGGGAAAAGATAGAGGTATTTGGGAAATACATGGAAGGATTGGGACTTTCTTTCGGGGATTTTGTTTGGGTCATAAGAGAAATGAATGATTTTGCAGAAAGCTCAGGGAGGATGAGCATCCACAAGCAGTGAGGGGGGCTGGACCCAACGCACCTACAGTGGATGATGCCATCCCCAGGGGGAACCCAAATACCAAGGCCAGCCTGGCTCGCTTCCATAATCACTGGGCGTATTTGATTAGGGCAATCAAATCAGCAGCTCCCAGAACGAACATAGCTAAGGCTATGTCCTTAGAACAGGAGAAACATCAAAGCCCCTCCCATTGGCTGGAGAGGATTAGGGATGCCTTGCAGAAGCAAGGGGGGATGGATCCTGAGGGACCAACCTTTGACACATTGCTGAAGGTACAATTTGTTACTAAAGCCTGGCCTGAGATAAGGAAAGGAGTACAGAAAGAGTGGAAAAATAAGCCTCTGGAGGAACTGGTTAGAAAAGCAGATATATGTAAGGGATGAAGAAAAGGCAAAAGCAAAGGCAAAGATGATGGCAGAAGAATAAATTTCAGGGTCCAAGGGGTCTCCTGGGGACAGGAGGAACAGGGTTGGCCACAGGGAAGGGGCAGAAGCATTCCCTCCCCAGCAGGGGAGAGCCAATCCAAACTGCAACTGGGAGAGAATCAATATGCTGGATACTGGAAGCAGGAATGTCCCCAGAGACAGCTGGACCCTCAGGAGGAGGAAGTCCAGAGGATAATGGAGATGGATTGTCAGGGGTGTCAGTGGCTCCCATTATACCAGGACCCATCACACTGGAGCCCTTGCTAACTTTTAAGGTGGGTCCAAATTAAGAGGAGGTGTGTTTCCTGATAGACACAGGGGCCTCTGAATCCACCTTGTATTTTATCCCCAAGGGGGGAAAAATTGTCAAAAATATCCTTGATTATTGAGTGGATGAGTGGAAAGGATGAGCCAGGGCACTTTATTCAACCACTGTTAGTAGATGTGGAGGATAGGTTTGAAATGCATTAATTCCTGTTTGTTCCTAATTGTGATTTTCAT
Source organism: Hirundo rustica (assembly GCF_015227805.2). Lineage (NCBI taxonomy): Eukaryota > Metazoa > Chordata > Aves > Passeriformes > Hirundinidae > Hirundo > Hirundo rustica. Next base: position 17,922,682 of record NC_053460.1, read on the forward strand.
TTACTGGCAAGGGTTTTGATAGCTGAAGTGGGAATACAAATTAGTACTGCAAAAAATGACACAGAGTCCAACACTGTGGTGACTTAGTGCAAAATACCTGAGAAAGCTTATGCTGAAAGAAACCCAGAAGTGTGGCCAGCCCAAATAATTGGAGCAACCAGGACAAGAGGTGTCTAAAAAACAATACCCTCTTTCAAGGGAGGGAAAGAAGGGGTTACAGCCTGTCTTTGAGTCCCTGCTAAAGGCAGGGCTTTTGGAACCATGGATGTCTCACTATAAATCTCCAATCCTGCCGGTTAAGAAACCAGATGGAACCTTCAGAAAGGTTTAGGATCTAAGAATAACAAGTGAAATTGTCAAACCAAGGCATCCCACAGTTCCAGATCCCTATACAGTCCTGAATCAAACCCCCTTCTTCACATCAGTATTATTCAGTATTGGATTTGAAGGATGTTTTCTGGGAGTGTCTTGATTACAGTAAACAGTATTTTGCCTTTGAGTGGGAACAGGAGGAAGAAGGGAAAATGGTGAAACAACAACTGACATGGACAATCCTCCTGCAAGGATATACAGGGTCATTGGTTTTGCTCGGGCAAGCCTTGCAGAAAATACTAAGAGAGTTTACTCCACCTTCAACGGTTAGGTTGTTGCAGTATGATGATTTGCTTTTATCAGGGGAATAGGAAAGGTGGTTGAAGAGGCTAGTGTGAAGCTGCTTAATTTTCTTGCTAAAAAGAGATTTAGAGTGTCTGGAAAGAAGCCGCAGTTGATAGAGAAAAAGGTTAAATATTTGAGACACATTTTGACTGGAGGGTTACAGTGTATTGATCCAGACAGGATACAAGGAATTTTACAAGTACCATTACCTCAGACAAAGAAAGAGTTACAGCAGTTTTTAGGGTTGATGGGGTACTGCAGAGCATGGATTGAGGATTTTTCTGTTTTAGCCAGACCTTTATATGACTTTTTAACTCAAGACAGTCCTAATGTTATGGTATGGACACCAGAAGGAGGGCAAAGTTTTAGAAAATTAAAAGACAAATCTTCCAGACTCAGAAAAGGAATTTGAGCTATATGTGGAGGTCAAACAAGCCATGCTAAAGGAATTTTGGTACAACACAGGAGAACACGGCAGCCTGCTGCTTATTTTTCTAAGCTGTTAGACCCAATGGCCAGAGGCTGGCCTCACTGTCTGCAGAACTGTGCAGCCACAGCCTTGATGGTAACTGAGGCCCAAAATCTGACAAGGGGAGGGTGTCTGATTGTCAGAGTTTCATATCAGGTTAAAGCTTTGTTGACTTAAAGAGCCTCTAAGTAGATGACCAGCACTCAGTTATCACAGTATGAATTTTGTTTAATGTTTAGAATTGAAAAGGGGAAGGGTTTAACGCAGCCTCCTGTCTGAACAGCCCTGGAGAGGGGGGGCCAGGAAGAAACCCATGACTGCATTCCAGTGATAGATCTCCAGAACTAGGCTAGGGGAAAATTATGAGACACTCCCTGGCCTGAGGGAGAAAATGTGTTTATTAATGGGTCTTCAAGGGTGGTAGAAGGGAAGTGATTTGCAGGATATGCTATCATTAATGGAGAGGAATTAAAACAGAAGAGACTGCTGCCCACGGGGTCAGCTCAGACAGCAGAGATGTGTGTGCTTGTGAGAGCCTGGGAATTAAATTGGGACAAGAGAGTGAATCTTTTTACTGATTTTAAATATGCATATAGAGTGATGCATGCATGTGGGAAAATATGAGAAAAAGAGGTTTATTAATGTGTAGGGGGAAAACAGTTTCATGATAGTTTAATTTCTCACCTATTGGAGGTAGTAAATTTACCAACAGGGGTGTCAAATAATACAGGTTAGGGGACACCAGGCAGGATGCTCAGAGGAGGCAATAGGTAACCAACTGGCTGATAAAGAAGCTTGGAAAGCTGCAGTGTTGCCAGAAATCTCTAAGATCCTCCCCTTGCTCCCAGTAACCCAAGCACTGCCAGAGATAATTAAGAAGAGTGAGGCAGAAGAAAGAGGGGATAATTGGTTTACAAGGGATGGTAAGCAGTGGACCAAAAGCTCTGGCCTTACAGATATTAAAACTCCATGAAGGGAGCCACTGGGGCTCTCGAGGACTGGCAGAAGCTTTCCTCAAAATGTATGCTGCTGTGAGACTTTTTACTGTGGCAAAGAGAGCTATTGAGGTTGCTTGAGTTGTGCTAAAACCAATAATAGGGTTACAGAGAATCTTGCCAGGGGAGGGAGGCCTTGGCCTATATGTCCCTTCCAAAGATGCCAGGTGGATTTTATCAAAATGCCCCTAGTGGCAAGGTTTAAATACCTTCTGGTAATAGTGTGTCAGCTAACAGGGTGGCCAGAAGCATTTCCAACACTTCAGCAACTACAGCATCAGTTATTAAAGTATTTTTGGAACAAATAAATCCAAAATATGGGATTGTAGAAGCAATAGACTCAGATAGGGGAACTCATTTTACAGGAAAAATTCTGCCAGGAATTATGACTGCTTTAGGAATACAATAGAACCTCCACACCCCCTGGCACCCCCAGAGCTCAAGCTGTGTTGAAAGAATGAAAGGAGAAATAAAGAAACACTTTTTGAAGTTGGTGATAGAAACTAAGATATCATGGGTAAGGCTCTTGCCACTGACTTTAGCAAGAATAAGGGCCAGACCCAGAAGAGATATTCAGTTACCTCCCTTTAAATTGATGTTTGGAATTCCTTACCATTCTAATTCTCAGCCTAATGGGGGGGTGAAAATAAGTGATGTATATTTAAAACAATACATGGCCAGGATACTGTCTCTTGTGAAATCTCTTCAACAAGAAGCTCAGCTGGCACAGACCCTCCCTTTGAACTTTGCTTTTCATAACATCCAGCCAGGGGATTTAGTCCTCGGTAAGGAGTGGAAAGAAACACCACTGCTGCCAAAGGGGCATGGACCTTTCCAAGTGTTGCTGACCACAGAAACAGCCACCAGCACAGCTGAACACAGATGGACCCACCACACTCGGGTCAAGGTCTCTGCAGCCCCAGAGATCTGGACATCTCAGATGGAGGAGAAGGACAGGAGTCCATGACTGACACTCCGCAGGAGTGAACTGGAGCACCATCTGGTGTGTCAACAGTGGGGGGAGCCTCATGTGCCTACCCATAGACTGCTTTAATAATCTGTAAGGGAAACCCTGCTTTAGGGTCTCCACTCACTGGGGTGCTAATACTTGCTGTCATTGTTTTGTTTATGTCAAGCTGTTTCTATGCCTTCACTCACCACAGGTGGTGCAGAAGACAACATGAAAATTAGCTTACACCACTAGAATGTTTCTCTTAATAATCTTACCTCTATAGTGTCAGTTAGGTTTGGGCCAGAGGTGGGAGAATTGTTTTTTAGTCCCAGGAGAAGAAGTAGCAAAAACCTTTAACAATTGCTGGGTATGCAGAGGGCCAGGGGGATCTGAAGACTGGCCCAGTTGAACCTAAATGGTGGGTCAACACTCTCAGTGAGGTCCATAAAGGAACAGGATTTTGGGATGAGGAAAGAAGTTCATTCTTCTGAAAAAGGCATTTATTGTCTAAATATAACAGCAGGTGTATACATGGGAAAAAGTGTTTGTGACTGGACTTTATCTTTGGGTTTAGATTGTTGGACCCCCAATTGCCCTCTTTATGATTGTTCTACATATCGAGGCAGATGGAGTCAAACACATGACTCGGTGTGTTTGAGTCAACACACAAGTCAAGCTCAGTAATGGCAGCTGGGTAAGGTGTTCCAACCATCATTACCAAAGGGATTTTGAAGGCTGTAAAGAAGTGGGGAAAGACAGGTTTTTTGATCACTTATTTTTAAGCTGCCCCCAAGATAATTCCACAAGTAAGACACATATTGTCCATGACTATCAGTAGAAGTGGAACACCAGAATTCAAACCCCTTTAATAAGTTCTGGTCCAGATCCAACAAAACAGATCTGGGATATAACTGTTGGTGGAAACCTCATGTGGAAGCTTGAAAATGCAAATACTGTGATTCTCGGGTGGGGCAACTATTTTTGGAGGATCATTAGGGCCAGGAAACAAGCTGTATTTTGGCCCACCAATTGATGATGAAAATCCAGAAGGCCCCTTTGCCAATGGGACCTGGGCTTTGAAAGGGTGTTATTGGATTTTTGGCCAACATTATTGCAGGTTACCTCCGAACTGGTCAAAATGTTATGTATGAAATATTAAGCTGTTGTTCTTTTTGCTACCACAACTTCAGGGAAATCAGTTAAGAATCGAGGTATATGCTTAGAGAGAAGCAGTCAATTGATGGGTCCCTGGCTGGAGGGAGCATCCAAAAGTGTGGTAAGGATGAATGGCTGCCTAAGCGAATATACAACACCATGGACCTGTCACTTGGAATACTAATGAATTTATATCAGGTGCCAAAGGACCTATTTTAATTTAAATTGGATAATTCAGTTACAAGCTGTCTTTGAAATAACCAACCAGACAGCTACAGCTCTTCACCTTCTTGCTGACCAATCCACTCAGATGGGGAATTAAATATTTCAACATTGGATGGCATTATTATCCATTAGTAGAAGAGGGGGGAGCGTGTGAAAAATTAAATTACTCTAACTGCTGTTTGCAAATAGATGACAATGGAATAGTGGTGAATCAAATAACAAAAAGAATAAGAAAGTTAGCTCATGTACCGGTACAAACGTGGAAAGGTTGGGAATGAGACATGTTTTCATGGTTACCTCGTGGAATATAGATTAAATGAATGCTTTTTTCCCTCTTATGTGCTATATCAGTTCTAATCTTTTTACCATGTATGATCCCTTGCTTAATGCAACTTATTCACCCTGTGATCAAGGGGATGCAGGTGGCAGCCATGCCTACAGATCCAGAAAAGGCTACAAAGGACAGAAAATTATGTCACTGCACATAATTGCAAAACCAAAAAGGACCCAGGAACAGAAAGTTAAATCAATGAGTCAATGATAACTAAAGTTCATAAAGGCAATTATTGAGAAAATGAGGAGGGATTGAAAGAATGAGGAGGAGCTGTCTTTACAAACAAACTGTGGAGCTGATGGTAGATAAGGCCAGATAAGGAGAGGTGAAAGAAGCAATGGGGAGAACCATAAATTCCTTAGGAATTCCCCTAATTGACACAGACTGTTACTCACTCAAGACTGCGCTAAATCTCTGGATTTAGAGAAAAATAACAGAGACACAAGGACAAAGAAAAAAGGCAGGGAAGGACACATTAGAAGGGAGGTCTGTATTAGGTGATGCAGGAAGTCTGCACCTCTCAAGTACCTCAACCAATGGGGAAAGAGAGAGGGACCTGCAGCTGGGAAATTAAGATAAAAAGGAGGCTCCAGCCTCTAATGATTTGAGAGACCCCAGGGGAAATGCCCCATGGCCTCTCTCTTTATTTGAATAAACTTGCAGGGGTCTTCTGTCTCCTTTTTGGACATAAACCTCTGGTGTTAGTGGATTCATTTTCCTGGCAGGATTGAATATATTTTGTTTTGCCTCAAAGATAAATGGGCAAAATAAAAAAAACCAAGGTGTTCTAGATTTATTCCTAAATGTATTTACTAACTTGATTTTTTTTTTTTTTTTTTTTTTTTTTTTTTTTTTTTTTTTTTTTTTTTTTTTTTTTGTGAGATGTAAATTTTCTACATGAAGGAAATATTCCTACATGGAAGAAACAGGGTGGTGATAGGTTGCTTGCAAGTATACTGTGAAAGAATTCCCTAATACTAACCATTTATTTAAGGTTTTGTTTTCATGCTATTGATTCTTCATGATTTTGATTTTTAAAATCCAGTTCTGGAATGAATATGTTCAAATTAGAGAAGGTGAGAGTTTTAAGTAGTCTTTTTTGCAAAATGCATTTAGCAATTTTCTTGCCTAGATAGTTAAAGATATATGTGAAAACTGCTTGTAAGAAGCTGTGAAAATATCTATTACTGCAGATTTTTTGGTGATAATTTTTCTGTACTTAGAATATATACTTACGTAAAATATGATAGCAGGTGCTGGTGTTAAGCGCTTAACACTAATGTAAGATAGTATCTCTAGCACGTGCCCTTCACGACCTGCAACATAAACCAGTCTGACAAAACAAAAACAAAGCAATGTAGTTAGTGTGGCACCTGGACTTTAAATGGTGTTATTAAAAATAGACATCCAACTAATTTCATCAATTTTCTTTGGCATACATTGGGATTTTAAGAGTATTGTAGCAATTTAAAATAAGGGAAATTAAATAACCAGTATTAAAACAGTGAGCTAAAAAAAATTCTGAACCAGTATTAAAATAAAATGCTTGAAACTAATTTTGGAATCATTATTTTGCATATATAATAGAAAATTATTTTGGGAAATGTTACCTACTGTGTCCTTTTTAATTAAATATTTCCTTTTTCATGAGTTTCATAGCAAAAAGCTATATTGACAACCTCTTGTCAAAAACTGGTCTTTACAGCCACATTGTATTCAGATGTTTTTGAAATTTTAAAATATTTCAGATAGTAAATGGAACAACTGATAGAAAGTAATCGTTTCTCAGTTATCTTCTCTGTTACCTTTGCTGGTGTAGTCCTGTTTTTACTGCTAACTTTTAGCTCTTTAATTCTCAGCTTTAAAAATTATGGGAGATGAAAAAACCTTTTGTGCTATAGTGGTATACCTTCATTGAATTAAGAAGAGACCATGTTTTCTAATTTTTTCAAACCTGAATAGCCACTGTTTTTGAAAATTAAACAATATAGCTAGATTTATAGGCAATCTTAAACTGAATTTTGTATAATGTGGATCAGAAGAATGTCCTTATGTCCGTAGATACACGTATATAAATCTTTCCATCCTTCAAAACCTTTCAGTTGAAGATATTTAGAATGGGGACTTACCTGCCTGCAGTAAAACAGGTGCCATTGGCAGATCCAAGTGTTGAAAATACCACAAAGAGAGGAACTACCCAAGAGGCTGGATAAAGGACTCTATCGCCAAATGTCTGGGATATAGGATTAAAATTAATCACTTTTGTCATCTTAACTACCGTTTAGTATATTCAGTAATGTTAGAGCCTCTTTGTAGGTGAAGTAAATGGGTATCTGAGCTATGTTAAAAACAAAACCATGTTGTATATTTTGTGTAGTAATTAAAGAATGCTTTGCCAAATAAAGACCTGGATTAATTCATTTACTACTATAAAAGGGAGTGGAATATTATTGTCATGATATTTATGATGCAACATCTGTAGGAAACATTAGAAGACAAACATAAAAACTGCACAAATGAAATTCTGTTAAAGACATCTCTTTTAGGATGTGCCTGCAAAGACAGAAGGAAGGAAGATGGCATTGCTGCAGAGCATTGTCCATACAACAAGCTGTTCCCAGCCTCTGTAGAAGGAGTAACATTAGTAGTGACAGCATGACAACCCAAGCCTGGGGGCAAACAAGCACAGGACAAACTCCCTCTGGTCTTTCACTACATTTGAGTTTTCACCTCTGACGTGGTATGTTGCTTGTTGCTGTAGATCTCACGTAGGTACATTGACCAACAGCAAATGAATTTGGATTTAAATGTTTTTGACAGGTAGGTTTAGGTTTTTGGTTGTTGTTGTTGTTTTTTAGTAAGTCAAGCATAAAGACCTTTGGTTTTGCACAAGTCTGACATCAGTGATGTTTCTTTGTACAGAAGTAGGACGCTCAAAGGGTACTTACAGCTGTATAGACCTCTCTGCACAGAGCATTCCTTTTGTTGTGCTGCCTCTGCTCAGCGCCAATTCTGAGATTTTGTTAATTTAGTCTGATCAGTTCAGTGCTAGATGATGTGTGTTGTTCAGATTGTAAGTTTAAGGGTGTATTGAAAGGGACTAGTTCTTATACAGGATCTAACTTCATACATGCTGGGCTGTACCATCTCATGCAGACAAGCTGCTGAAATGCACAGAAGATCTAAATTTTAAAAGCTTTTATTTTTTTTAAAAAAAAACAGCATTTCAGCATTACTGTACTTCTTCACTGTGCTAGACTATATATTTAAATGCTTGTCACATACTGTTTGTTTTCCCCAAAAACTAACATTAGGAAGATTGTTGCAGGACCTCAGCTGTTGTTTCAGAGACATGGAAAATTTACTGAGTGGAACTGAAGGGGCAGATGTATTTTTTATGGTTTCAGAAGCTTACGTAATTTCTAATTTTACCTCTAAGAGTATATCTTGCAAAAATGTAAAAATAATATCTTTCAAATTTGTTAAGGAAAAAACCCCAAAAATAATAAGGTGGAAGAGAGTGATGGACTATTTGCTGTTATCTCCGTAATAAAAACTTTGATCTACTGTCATTTGGCATGTGCTTCTTTCTTAGAAATACTGGAAACACTGAAATTGGTAAAGCAACTGTCAGATGTTATTTCTTTTTCCATCTTTTTGATGCTTATGGAAAGAAGTAACCCTCTGACCAGCAAATGTTTACAAAATGTTTGCTGAAGACTGCACTACTTTTGCTTCCTTCTTTTATTCCCATCTGGATATGACAGAACTATTCTTTAACAGGCATTACTGAAATTTTAGATTAGGAAATGATAGATAATGGGGGAAAAGATGGCACTAACAGCTTAGACTAAAATTAATGTTATCTTACAAAAAATTAATGGAACTTAAGGACTTACATGACTTCAATGCACACAGCCTTCTTCAGATGTTCTATTACAAAATTAAGTAGCTTACCACAGCAACTGCCTGGGACTGCAGGAGTTCTGTTGAAGTCATTACGGTGAAATAGGAAATGTTTATCAGAATGTAACAAACCGTAACCAAGGGGATTCCAATAATTATAGACAGTGGTAGATTTCTAAAGAATGGAAAAGTAAGACCCCATCAGCATTGCTGTATCACTGGTACAGTTGTCATCATAAACTGTGGATTCTTACTTTTCATTATATGCTCTTTAGGTGTATTTCCTTTTTCTTTTTACTGTTGAGCTATGGAAATCAGGATTATAAAAAAGGAAAAAAACAAACTATGCAAAGATACAAACCCTGTAATACAGGCTAATTAGCTTTGCCTGGTAGTGCTCAAACCTTGAATAATAGAATATTAGTATTTTTAAAAACAACCCAAAATATATAGTGTTTGATTTGTTGCAAATAAAAATGCTGCTTTTCTTCACAGTTTTACCTGTAAGGATTTTTAAGTTCTTCTGTGATGTAATTCAGTTGATTCCTGGAAGGAAAAACATTCATGGAGTATTTTAGCAGTCAGGTGTTTAAATATGACTATACTATGAGGTGAGATGCTATTTCTTGTGTTATTGTTTTTAATCTTTTCAGTTTAAAAAGAGAAAAAAGTGTGAAATCAATCTTTTAAATGAGAAAACTACAGGACTAAGCCTATGTGAGCTTCTTATCCAAAAGTCAGCCTCTTGATTCACCATCTCTTTCTCATTACACATTATCTCTAGTATCTCTGAGACTCTAAATCTTGGATAAAATATCCCAGAAAAATCAAACAAAAATTTGTTTGATTTTAGATTTACAAGATCGCCTTTCAACTTCAAGCTTTGCAGTACCTGGCTCTTTTCAAATAAAAGCACAGTGTGCTGAGGGCAAAGAGTAAAGCAAATCTGCCGGTGTTTTACAGCGGTTCTGTAAGTCATACTATCTTTAGAAAACAGGCACAAAAACCTTTTTAAGGATTATACCTATCTGAATTATAATTTCCAAATACTCATTGTTGCTGGAGCATGCAGACCAAATGAAATATGGTTTTTATATTCATCCACTCTGAAAATCTGAAGAGTTAGTATTTACAGTTCAAAGGCAAATTTTCAAATATTAATGCCTGGTGGTTACATACACAAATAATTATTTAGGGATCAGCTTCTGTGCCCTCTTAAAAAATCCGTATGAATGCCTGAATTAGCAGATTTACATGCCTGAGCTGAGATACAAAGCTTGTAAACAGAACCTAAAAAAATAATCTATTGAAAATAAATTCAGTTTCAAAAGCTTTTAAATGGGAATTGCTGTGTGGTAGACCAAGATTATATTCTTATTTGCTTCCAAAGTACAGACCTATATGCAGACTTTTGCAGTTTGTACATTTAAGAATAACAATGGATTTGTGCCAACAGAACTCTGTGCCAACTGACATTCCCTAAGAAAAAACCTGCAAGTTGAACCTTATAATTTCTGACACAATGTTCCTGTACTAATGTTCTCCTGTACTAATCAAACACCACCACGTATTTGACAAGAAATGGAATTTGGTGGGGTAACCTGCAGGGAAAGCTATTTTGTCTAACACAATGGAATTAAACTGTATTATATTCTCCTCATTACTACAGTATCTAAGCACCTTCAGCAGCAAAGCAGTAGTAGTAGTCCTTTTAGGACTGAATATATTTTCTTTCCCTAATAAACAGCAATTAAAAAGAGGGTGGAGTTGTGGGGGTTTTTTGACCAGACTAGTGTTATTTTTCCAGAATTCATCAAGACATTCTTAATAACAGTCAGTTGTTAACTTCTTCAGAGAGTTCTATGGGGAGAGTAAACCAGTGAAAGGCTGTTAAACTGTAACTGTTAAGGCTACTAAAAATTCCTTACCATCCATCATATGCCCAGAGTCCATTATAAAATGCCAGACTGATAGAGCTAACAGAAATTTTACTGTCCTTGAAAGAATCTTTGAAGTTTTCGGTTTTTCCTGCAAACAAGAGGAAGATTACTGATTAGTGTTGAAATTAATTCTTGTATTCCCACCAGATGAAAAAAACATTCAAACATATGTCTCATGTTTTGAAACTTTTCAAAATAAAATTAATTAATACCCTTTTGTATTCACTGATCTGTAGTGTTGCATTTTCCAACTATCCCCCTTCTCTAAAAGAAAATACCATCATTTCCAAGAGATGCAGAACTAAAACCCTGAATGAAGAGTTTCAGGACTGTGCCTTATTACTGTGTCTCTTCTGTCAGTGGGGAATTTTTTAAAGATCATAGCAACAGCTAAAACAATTTTTTCAAATAACAGATATTTTATTACCTTGTGCAAGGAGAACAATTCCACTTACAATAATGATTGTGACAATGATCATTTTAGCAGCTGTGAGAAAATTCTGGAGGTAACTTCCCAGCTTCACACTCAGTGAATTCACAATTGTAATTACCACTAAAAGAAATCAAATTATAAATGTTTGTACTGCTTGCCAGAATTTAAAGAAAAGTTGTCCCTCCCCTTATTTACTGTACTGCTTTTCCATCACAATTTTTGTCTATATTATATACAGTTTTTACTTCCTCTTACTTTACTTTTACTATGTGTTTGGATAACTTTTAAAATAGTGAGGAAAAACTGGTTTACAAATTAGATTTTGATAGTCCCTTTAGCAAAAAATATTTGAAGTTGCACAGCATTCCAATAATCAAGAAATAGTATTTCCACAATTATTTTTTCTTCCTTTTCTGCTAGAGATAAGTGTTCATTATACATCTGTATCTATCTTAACGAAGAATAAAAAAAAATTCAGACTAGGAAAAAAAAAAAAAACCAACACATTTTTAAACCTATCCTTTTTATGTTGTTTAATTAGTTATCATGGGAAGGACTCACTGGATTGTGTCTTAAATAGATTTTTGGTGTCTCTGTGAAGATGAACCTAAGGAATTTTCTGGGTGCTGAAGTGCACTTATTGATGGGGCCAGACACAATTTGCTGGGCAATTTTGGAGCTTTTCTGTCTTAAAAAGTGTGACTCTTACCAATAGCAGCTGCTGCAAGGCACTTGATGACAGCTTGGGGCGGATCACAACCCGGGTAAAAAGGAGCTGATGCGTATTCCGCAAAGCTGAGACAGATGATTGCAAATGAACTGGGTTTTGTAACCAGTAAGCTCGTCCAAGAAAACAAAAATGCTGGAATTGGGCCAAATGCCTCCATAAGGTAAGGATACTCTCCCCCAGACTTTGTGATCATTGTACCAAGCTCAGCAAAACAAAGTGCACCTGAATAACAAGAAAAGCAGGTTTAGTTCATACACTTTTGAACCTGGGACTGCTTGAACAGAGGATCACGTTTAATAGGTAGAAAGGTTAAAGAAATTGATCTGCATCATTACTCTCTCCATGTTTCTGTATATTTTACTGTATACACAAAATAAAATTTTAGTTACTTGTGGGCAATTAAAAAAAATACCCTGAAATTATTCAGATGCAGTCTAAAAATTATTACCATTGATGTTTAAGACTTCACCAAAAGCAGTATAAACAAACATTTTGATTTCGTTCCATTTCTGTTTAAGAAATGAACAATGTAGGAAGCATTTAAGTGAGAACTGCCCTGGCTGACATACCTTTTGGAACCTTGAAAAAACAGACTATCTTTTGAACTAAAATGTCTGCTAAGCTCCACATTAAGGTACAGTGATACTTCCTGTTCTATTGCTGTATGTGGCATCTTGAATTAAGATTTTTTTTGTATGCTGCCCCACTTGACACAATGCTCAGAAATTTATTTGTTTTACTTCTTGAAATATTTTGAGGTGCTTAGTGCTAAATTTTCAGATAATAGAATTAGAATCACAGGAGTTGAAAGCTAGCAGAAAGAACCAGTAAATTTACTACCAGTAAATTTCACATATTGCCAGCTATTTAAGTAGAAGGGTATTATCTTTATTACAGTCAGTGGAAGAAGCAGGAAAATCTAAAACTTTATTTCAAATTGAGTGTGATTTACAATTTTAAAACTTGTCTTCTATAAACACCCCATTTTAAATTTGTGGTTGAGTACTGCTATGCACATATACAGGAGGAATTAGTTGATTTTGGTCTAGGTGCTATTAGCTAATTTGTGAAATGAGAGTAGTATGCAGAAACAACAGTTATAAAAATTTAAGGCAAAGATTCAGATTCTTTGTTGAGTCCTTTACCTAATGTTGCCAGAACTCCACAGGCTGCCCAGATGGTTAAACAAGGACCCACAGCTTCAACATTGGCAAGCACAGATTTTGGAGAAACGAAGATCCCTGAGCCAATAATTGTACCAACAATCATAGAGATTCCACTAATGAGGCCCACCTTGAAACAGAATGAGATGTTTTTGTAAGCAATTTCTAATAATTCACCAAATACTTCTCAAGATCGTAAAACTACAGTAATTGTCATTACTGAGTTATTTCTGTTGGCTTTCAGTATATAAGTTCTATAAAGAAATATATTAAACAAATTTGCAAAGTTTCACTCTTCTTTCCAAGATCTGTATGTACCCTGTGGTGTAGTCCTGCTGTTTTCAAAAGTACACCTATTTGTGTTCTGCCTGCCTATTTCCTTAACTAAACTGTCTTTTGGATTGTGAGACTCAAATATAACCCTGAATGGGTGAACTTGCCCTTCCCTCTTTGATTAAGCAATGACATTCTTTTAGAAGCACTTGATGAATTCTAAATGTTCTAAGATTCAGAAATTGTCTTTCATGGATGAGGTTTGTTGGTTTTTGTTTTTTGTTGTTGTTGAGCTGCTGTTTTCCTTTCCTTGCTTTAAATATTTGTGCCTGGGAATTGTGTTGATACCACTGGGTGGTGATAAGATCACATTCTCCTAAATTTGTAGTGACCTACAATATTACACAAAACCACTGAAATTGAGGCAGGTATTACTAAAAGAAGAGGCATGGGTTACTTAATATTTTCTGATAGCTGTGGCTACTCTAATAACATCAGTATTTTTCCAGTCTTGACACCAAACTAAAACCACATAGATAATCTCTTTCCAGGCTACTTAAATTTAAGAGAAATGCCACTCCCTCCTGAGAGGAATCGACACAACTGTTTTCTAAAGCATCTGTAATTTTCTGGAGAAGACAGATTTTCATTCGTCTTCAAGTACCACTGCCTGTTTCCTGGCTATAAACAACAAACTTTCAGAAACAATGAGCTGGACAACCCACTACAACTTCTGAAAAGTATACATGGAAAAAAGTTTGTGAAATGCCTCAGCTGATCAACTTAGAATAAGTCTTTGAATTATTTTTATAACTGATAACTTCAACGACATATTCTTGGAGTTTTAGTCTGTTTATATCAGAGCTAATTAGCAATTACCAGTTTCTGAAAATGTAAACCAACCACACTATTGAGACATAAGCATATTTTTGCTAAATGGGGACACAGTAGTGATTTTTGTATGTTGATGCATATGCACAGATATCCCCTTCTGCCTCCCTCAGCCAACCCCTCACACATGGACCAAAGCGGGAAAAGAAAAAGGTTTGCCTGCTTTTGTAGGTTCATCGTTTGGGGTTCATGGCTCTGAATGGATTGTCTGTCCTCTCTTCCTCTGTCCTCTCCTTTTCTTCTCTTCAAGCTTTCTTCACCCATTTGTTTTTCTTGTTGAAATTTCTAAGGAAATAACAAAATCTTACTCTAGCATATTCTTGTTGCTTGAATTTTGCTGATATATGTGGGTACAAAATAGTATAGGTAAATATTACCAGAAAACAAACACATGAACACACTAGCTCATAGGCAAAGGACTTCCATCGAACTACCTACTCAAAGAAGAAAACAGAGGAGAAGTTGTCAACTTCACCTCTTCCATCTGACTTGCTGTGGATTTTGATTATACCCACCCGGCAGGTGAATGTCTGTGTCTTCTGTCGCAGATCACATTCAGTTTCGAGGATGTCCTTCCTGGAACAATCGAGGTTTTACACCAGTCCTTCCTTTGAATTCTTCCAAAGGTTCAGACAGATTTTATCTTCCTCCCAAGTCTTCCTTCCTTCCTAGTCTGTTTTCTTCTTATCTAGGAGACTTTTTTTTCCATTCTTCAATAAATTAGTATTTGCCTCAGTTCCTTGGAGTTGGAAGCATCTGCTAAACAGAGTGTTTACTATAATTATCGATTTAGCAGCTCTTTGCCTCCGAAGGAGACACCAATCTTCTCTTTGTTGATTCAGGGTGAATGTCTTCCACTCAGTGCTTTGTCCTTTTTAGAACTGCAAAGTAAAGAGTTTGTTTTCAAATTTAAATTTAGACTTACGATCTTTTCGGTGAGGATTTTGCTTGTTTCCTCTAGTATTGGTCTAAAATACAATCTGAGACAGTGAAGGAAATTGATCGGGTTAGGTCCCGAGCCTCTAAAGTAGATTCAGTCAAAAGTCTCTTCTCTCCTAAGACTCTACAACTATAAGTACTTGAATTTGAATTATGAAGATCCGTATGCTTCTATACAGATGGTAGCTCTGGAAGTCATCAAGTTTAGGCAAGATAAGCTGAGGGGTTTTGTAAATTAGGTAGTAACTGGTTACAAAACCTGCAGTATTTTAAATTAACAGAACACTTATTTCAGTATTGTTGATCTTCAGAAACATCTAGGCTACAAAGACATCAAGTTTATCTTCGAATTAAAGATTTTTAAAAGAATCAAATTAATTCAACTTTTAAGATTAAACCTATGATAGAAATCTGCGCTCCTGAGGAATGCAAGGCTTGAGTGACTGAACTTCATTGTAGCTTTGTGCCCAACATCTCTCTTATAAAGTCGTGTATTTAGTCTGCTTCAATCATTACCTTCAGCAATTCTTGCTTTCACTTACCTTATTTATTTATATTTGTTTGGTGTTGATCGGGTCCAGGAATCCTTGTCAAGTGTATTTCTCCTCTCGGATTTCCCAGCCAGTTACAAGCAAAGCGTGTCCATGTCTAAAACCAGAACATGCAGAAGCAGTGGCTTAAGTACAGAGGTTATAAAAGGTAATCATTAAACCCATCCTCTGCCAAGAAGTCTTGAGTTAGGAGCCACAGGTAAACCGACAGTCCAGTTAGTTTATCTTTAAAAACAAGCAAATCCATTTGTTCCATTTTGTTCGGTGACGAAGTAGTGTATTATGTAGTGAGAGTCTAATTTGGAGAGTCTATTTGGATGATCTTTATAGCAAGCAGTTGCTAATTTAGAAATGTTTTGGAAAGATAACCTTGAAGTAATTGCCATATCCTAGGTGCACTAAAACCATGTGTCCAGATGTTATTTGAATCCTATTAAAAATTGTTGACTTTTTTATCCTGAGACACTAGAGAAGCATGAGCAAAAATATTTCCTTTGTTTTTCATTAACCCAATTCCATTAACCTGAGGCAGCTGAGTGCATAGCTTGTGTTCCCTTTGCTTGCAGTTACAAATATTTTCCATTTTTGTAAACATTTAAAGATCTTGCTTCAGTGAAAAATGCCATGCTCTGTTTCTATGCAGTTGTATATCCAGGAATAAAAAGTATTATTATCCTGAATTCTGTAATAAGGTAACTGCTTTCATTTGAGCTAGTCATCCCTAAAACCCTTGCAAAAAGACCCTTAATCATGTTTATCACTTAATTGTTTTTAGCAATGCAGTTGTACAACTCCTTTGCTGTATGAGATTCAAATCAGTAAGTCCTGACCAAACCCTTCTAAATGCAGCTGATTTTTCAATAAATATCTACTGCTAAAAGCTAAAAGATGTTCAAGTACCGGTTCCTGATGTTAGCATTTAACATTTGTTTTCTTGTTGAAAAAATGGTTCATAAACAGGCAGTACAGGGCTGGAAATAAGACCAAATTGTTGGGCCTGAGTATCAACAAAACTATCCCAAGCACTATTTGACAATTGTTTTCCTCACTTTTTTCTTTTTTTCTTTTTTTTTTTTTTTTTTTAACTTTTTAAGCATGCAGGATTGATCAACAGGAATTCCCTCTGCAATGATGATGTAAATCTGTGACTAAAAATGGGCTCTTAAGTACATGTGAAACACTTGTTAGTTTATATTTGCCATGTTTTCTGATGGTTGAGCCAGACTGTGCTGAGAATGTTTTTCTCCAAGATTGAGGTTGCAAAGTAATGTTGGCACAGAAAACAAAATTGAAACCGTGCTTTTTTAGCCACTGGCCTTTTCCTCTCTTTGTTTTTCTTGTTTAATTCTCACAGAAATAGGTTTAAGATACAAGAGAAGCTTTTCCACCTTAAATAACTTCCTATTGAAAAATTACCACAGTAAGTATGGTGAGACAAAAGTTTTTGGGTTTTGCCTACAGATAAAGAGAATAAAGCATGTTAAAATTCTTGTCTTGCTACAACCACATGAAAAGGCATGTATGAACAATTTATTCCTTTTTCAGCAAGTTTTATAAGGACTTTTAAAATATTTTTCATAGTAATTGTGATGACTAAATTAACCAATGTTTTCATATGCTTCAATTTCACATGCTTAATTTGGGATCAGATATTATGTAATGTACTTCTGTGTTCCTTAATTCTGATAAATTTGAAATGAAGATTTATAATCTTATCGTACCTGTGTTGTTCCTGAAATGCCATAGAGACTATTTCAAGCTAATATGAAAAGAAAAAAAAAAGGGGGGGAGGGTGTCATATTAAGGGGCTAACATTGTCCCCTGAAATGAAGCAGGCACATCTTTCACACAATCTCTACCCTGGAATTTACAAACCACAACAAACAACAACAACAAAATAATTTTGATGGAAAGATAGTGGGGTATGTAATCTTTAATGTTCCGTTATGTAAAGTTTTACTGAGGAATTTTTCTTGATTTAGTATAGGTAGTCTTTGATTTTTTTTGGTAGATGTACGTGTCAGTTGTCTTTTCTTTCTCCTTCCGATCTGTACTCCATTTCATTTCTTCAGATCCCATAAAAGCAACGTTGCAAATATGTCATTTGAGTTTTTGCCTAAGCAACTGGTTTCTTTAGTCAGCCTGGAACGTCTATCTGGAGAGTTCCCACCCCTTCGATAGATGTTGTAAGTCTGCCGTGATTTGACCTTAACTAGTCTGTATTTCTTTATAAAAAATAAAAAAAGTATTTTCATTTATTGTCTAGTTTTGTTTTAGGGGTTACTCTTCCTGGGATGCTGTAAACCTATTAAAGATTTTTAATTTTACCTGTAATCTTTTTTTCCTCAGCCACTGAAGGACAAAATAAACATTGATTTCAAGGAATCTAATATTATTTTCTTCATAGACAAGGGAAATTACATTTTACAGCCATGGGAAAAGAATCCTTCCCTCTCAAATAGGCACACAGACGAAGACCTGAATGAGTTCAAATTCCAAGGGACTGAGTGGCAAACACTCTGAGCACTGGTCCTATTTAAACACTGTAGTTTGAACCTTATCAAAGGCTATTTACCAATTAAATTGTAAAAAGTAATTTTCAACTTTAATTCAGGAAATAGCAAGGGCACAGTATATAAATAAATGTTTTCTTTTCCTTAGTTACTAATAATAAAGATTTATGCTTGTTAGGGTTGGTATTTATTGCTTGCAGTAATTCATGTTCTGCTTTGACCAATACTAAAGGAAATGATAAGGACCTTATGATAAGGATAGCTTAGCAGTATCTCAGAGTGGATACTTTCCATTCTAACCTTCCTGCTTACAGGTTATTTAATTTTAATTAGAGGACCAGTGTGTTTCCTTGCCTTTGGTCTTCTTTGAATTTGACCATTAATAAATGTGTTCTAAGATTTGATCTCAGTACTGTCATCCTTTAAATAATTTTTTTCTAAGTAATTGCAGGTATGCTGCCAGTGGAATATAAAGAAATGGTATTATGTAATAGCTGTGGTGACGCTGGGATATGGAGTAGCAAGGTTTGCAGGATCTTTGCATCTTGTGGAAGTCGGTAAGAAATATTAGGTGACTGCTGTTTGTAATACAACTACTTAATAGACTATAGCTCTTAACAGAATATATGGGGTTTAAATACCTGGGGTTTTTTCCCTACTTAGTTCTTGGTCACAGTATAATTGGGTTTTTTTTCTGTGACAAGGAAGACTTTTGAAAGGATATTCAGGTCTGCTAAAGGTTTTGTACTAGACTGCCTGAATAGTACCTTTAATCCAACTGAGGCTTCTTTTTGTCTCATGTATTTTTTAAGCAGAACTGTTCAGAGACTCTTAATAAACTCGTAAATGCTGGGTATGTCATTCTATCCAAAAGCTCACCAAAAAAATCAAGAAGTCTCTTCCTAATGATGTTCCAAAGGAACTTTGATGGCCTCTGGAGAAAATTAGCTTTAGTATGTCACACTAGGGTTTTTTTCAAAGTTTGCAAAGTTTTTAACAGTGCTTCAAAGTCTGATCAGAATCACTGTTTTTTCAGAAAAACAATCGACTCCCTCTGCTGAGAACTGTTGTTCTCTTTTAAAAACAAAGCCTGACCTCGATCTCCTTTTTGAGTTCAAAACTCAGGTTGCATTCCACTGGCCTTCCCCCAAGGAGGGGTTACCAGTTAACACTGTTTTGGATGACATACCTAGCTGAGGAAGGAAGCACCAAATGTTGAAGCACTCCACTGAGGTTATGGTGTTCTGTGCTACTTCTGAAGTCTCATTTTAATTATATATTTATCAAAACCAAATATTTCAGGTATACAACAATTCTAATTGCTAAAATATATTTCCTTCTATATTTAATATCTGAACATGTGCTTATATAGGTATGTTGAAATAAATTTAGCACAGAAGAAAATAGTTTAGGACTAAAAATATCTGGAGAGCTCACTCCCTGAGAAACCACATTTTTAAACATAAAGAATCTTTCAAAGTGCATCTGCTTTTCTAGATTCAAGCTGATTGGCCATGGAGTTTTTATGATACTTATTTACTAGATTTGCAGAGAAGGATCAGTGCTTAGAACTCTCCTAAAGGGAAGAGCCATGCCTGCCCAAGGAAGGATTTGCAGTCCCAAGGGAAAAGCTCTTAGAACCCCTGATGCTATGTACCAGGATAGTGGCATGGATTTTTCATGGTGAAAATGGCTTAGGAGGTTTCCTCTTCTGAGCTGTGAAAGGCAATATCCTGGCCCGAAAAGCAACAACTTTCTGGCTTGAAAATAGAGCTAGAAGAAAAGAAAACAGCTGGGTTTAAATGGCTTCTTAATTGTATGGGGAAATTTTCTAGAAACTGGAAAGAATGGTAAGTGTACATCAATGCCCCGTCAGTTCACATAACATTGGTACATACTGACCTTACAGTGACTGCTGATTGTCAGACTCCCCCTGCTATTTACACAACCAAAACACAAAGTATGAAGTGCTCTGTTCTGACAAGGGAGTAAGAAGTAATGCTGCTATTTTAACTGTAGTTGGGAAATGCATTGGAACTACTGAGATTTCCTGTTGGGAAAATTAATCCACAAACACAGGAGGTTTATGTCCAAAAAGGAGACAGAGGAGTCCATTTACTTTATTTTAATAAAGGTAGAGGCCATGGGGCATTTCCCCTGGGGTCTCTCAAATTTTAGGAGGATACAGCCTCCTTTTTATCCTAATTTCCTGGCCTCATTTCCCTCTCTCTTTCCCCGTGGGCTGAGGTATGTGAGAGGTACAGACTTTCCCAAAACACCTGATACATAAGGCTCCCTTCTAACGTATAACCCCCCTCCCTTTTTCTTTTCCTTGTGGCAATTAGTGGAATTCCTTATGGAATTTATGGTTCTTCCCATTGTTTCTTTCATCTCTCAGTATCCAATTTTATTTATCAGCAGACCCACAGTTTGTTTGTGAAGACAAGTCCCTCCTTCCTTTCACTCCGAATTCTCCTGTGGTTTTGGTTTTGAAAAGGTGATAGCAATGTTTGCTTTTTGAATATATAATCACATTATTTATTTCAATTTATGGCAAAATTATGTTTATTATGCATTGAATATGCTCTGTAAATTCATCCATGAAACTTGAATGTGATTAGAGTTTCACAAATCCTGAGTTCCTTTCTCCTTTTCTTGGTAGGAATGGAAGAATATTTTTATGCTGTCTTGTGAAAGGAAGCTGAAACTACTTCATGATTTCAATTTACCAACTGGAAGATCTGGAATATACTGTAACTGGAAGGTAGGTGCAATGTAGCAGAGTCAGGATGCTCTGTCAGCTGTGGTCAAGGGAAAACAGCAAGTTGCTATGGTCAGGCGGGTAACAGAAAAAGAATAAATTGGCATGGGTAGAGTACTAGGTACTTTATTCTAGAGGGAACTAGAATAAAACAGTCAAATCATTTCTTTAGTGTTGTGTCATCTAAATTTAGCATAGCATCTATGAAACAAAGCAATGCTATCTATGACTTTAAAATTCTCCTAAGTTATATACCTTTAATGAAACATCAGCTGGCAGTAGCATCCAAGGAAGTTCTCCTATAAAGACATTTTTTAGTCCTCCTCGATTTTCTGTAGTGTGCTGAAAACTACACCAAGTGTGGGAAATAAGTGAGAACAAGTGTGCCACCTTCATGAGACACGATAGTTAGAGTCA
Organism: Hirundo rustica; assembly: GCF_015227805.2. Lineage (NCBI taxonomy): Eukaryota > Metazoa > Chordata > Aves > Passeriformes > Hirundinidae > Hirundo > Hirundo rustica. The sequence continues at coordinate 17,943,986 of NC_053460.1, forward strand.
CGAAAAGCTTTTGTGTCTCTTCAGTTACCTGTGTAGAAGACATCCTGAAAGCTTTGAATTCAGACTTGTAAACATCAAGCAAGATTCCAGTAAGTGCTCTGGTATGTGATTTCTATGCAAATCAAGCCAGCTGGAGAGAAGTCAGCAGATCTTTGCTTGGATTATTGCTGCAGGAGGTACAAGCTTTAAAGGTTTACAATATCCATACAATGTCCACAGAGTACACGGGAGGTTAGGTAACAAGTTCTTCATGAATGTGCATGACAGAAGCTCTGCACCTTCTGGCTGTTTCAACATTTTGAGTTTCTTAAGGCAGTTGTACAGATCAAATTGTGCTTATGATATTATTTTCTTCCGTGAACTTGATCTCATTACTTAGTGTGGTTCAAAGGTCACTAAAAGTAATTTATTTCCATTCTTGATGTTTAAAGACAAATGAAGAATGATTACAAGGTTTTTTTTTTTGGGGGGGGCAGTTTTCTTCCTTACTTTTCCCACATATTGTAGGTTTGGTTTTTTCAGCGCAGTTTTCATCCATCTGTTACCTGGAAGTAGGACAACGCTTGCTTGAGGTAGGCATTGTCACTCATGCATTGCCTGAGAGACAAGTGGGGCAGTTAGCAAGCAGAAACTGCAGCTGGGTGTCCTGTGACATTCCACTGAAACAGCCCCAGCTGGGAGCAGATAACAGGTGATAGAGAGAAAAAAGGTGAAGGGGCTACCCCGTAGGTTTGGCTGGGTTTTGCTTTTTTGGGCAATTGAAGAGATAAGACAGTGTCTCCATGGTTTGTATCAATGAAGCCAATTCTATTGAACACACTGCTGGTTACCTTTCAAGCATGAGCTAAAAATAACTACTTGCTTAAGCAATAACAACCATAACCATATCTATGTTTCTTAGTAACACTGCTTAGCTATGGGCAAGCCCAGACTTGCACAGGCCTGTACTGTCTTGCATACCAAGCAGACCCTTATCTCTTCCTCCTTTAGGGTCCTGCCTCGACCTGCCAGGGCCTGTGGCTCTCTAGCACATCTACTTCTGTAGTGAGCTCGGCAGGACTTTGAGTCCTGCTTCCCAGCTGTATTCTCACACTGCTTGGCCGCGATTGTGGGTTTGGGGCACAAAGGAGCTCTGTCCCTGTTTCCCTGCTGCCCGGCCGCTCGGAGCCCAGGACCAGCGCGTGTGGTGCCGAAACACCGGGACCAGTTCCTGCTGGGCCCTCTGCCCGCGGTGCGGCCCACAGCCACTCCTGTGAGCTGCACTCAAGACCCTGGTCCTGCTGTGCTTTCTCTGCACTGCGAGGCTGCTTAATTTTGTTTCCCGGATGTTTGGGGTGTCCCCATAAGGGCCACCTCAGCCCGGTAGCCCGGCAATTGCCCCCAGCTCCTGCCCGTGCCTTACCGTGACTTCCCGTGAGTTCCCGTCTCCGCCAGGCCGCCATTACCGTGGGGAGAGGCGGCGGAGCTGGCGCCACAGCGCCCCCTGCAGCCGCGGGGAATCACGGCCCCTGCCCTGCCCGGCCGGGAGCCAGCAGCGCCCCTGCTGGCCACACCCAGAACTGCAACACAGGGGAGAGCGCTGGAAGCAGGGACAGACTTTGTTGGCTTCTCCGCTCCTCATTTGTTACTGCTGCCATTGTTGTTGTTTGTTTGTCTTGTTACTTATACAGATATACGTATATATGTGTATACATATATGTTAATAAAGAACTGTTATTCCTTTTCCCGTATCTTTGCCGGAAAACCTGTATTTTCAAAGTCATAATAATATTCCCCATTTCAAGAAGGTTCCTGCCTTCCTTGGCAGAGACCTGTCTTCTGGTGGCAAGACACCACACTAGTCTGAAATTTATAACTTTGTGTTTCCCAGAGATTGCCTCCAAAGATGACACTACAGTCAATGCTATCAGATTATTAGCTTGCTTATCCTTTAGCAATATGTCAATTTTGTATGTAGTAGCAAGGTGTGGAGAAAATTAAACTGGTCAATGGCTAGTACTGGGCAATACTAGAACTCGGGGATTTAAAAAACAGTAGTAGCAGAGGAAATCCACTCACTAGTGGGAGTTCAGCAGGGGCTCCTCAACATCTTCATAGACAATTTGGATGCAGGACTCAAAGAGATATTAAGCAAGTTTGTGATTGACATTAAATTGGGAAGATCTGTTAAATCCCTTGAAGGCAAATTAGGCAACCCTGGACAAATTAGAGGGCTGAACAATCACCAAACTGTGTGAAGTTAAACATGGACAAGTGCTGCATTTTCCATGTGGGACAGGGCAAACCTGCATGTATGAATTGACTAGGGAATGAGAGGCTGGAAAGCAGAACCACAAAATGGGGCCTGAGGATTCCCGTCAATGGCAAATGGAGTATGAGTCAGCAGTGCCCTGGCAGCCAGGAGGGACATCCCTGTCCCAGAGACAACAGGCTCGGCACCGCCAGCTGGGCCAGGGAGGGATTGTCCTGCTTTGCTCTGCATTGGGGCAGCCTCACTTCGAGCGCTGGGGGCATTTTGGTGTGCTACACCACAATATAAGATACAAAGTTTGGAAAGAGTGTGCAAAGGAGGCTACAAAGATGGTAAAAGGTCTGGAGGGGAAGTTGTATGGGGACCAGCTGAGAGCATCTGCTTTGTTCAGCCTGGAGAAGAGGAGATCGAGGAGAGACTTCACTAAGGTCTCTGACATCCTCACGAGGGGTAGTGGAGGGGCAGGTAGCAATCTCCGCTCTCTGTGACCAGTGATAGGACCCAACAGCATGACACTGTATCAAGGGATGTTTGAGTATTAGGAAAAATGTTCTTCCCCCAGAAGGTGGTCAGGCACTGGAACAAACTTCCCAGGGCAGTGGTCATGGCCCCAAGGCTGACAGAGCTCAAGGAGCATTTGGACAATGTTCTTAGGCACAGGGTGGGATTGTATCTCCATCACTTCTGAACTTAAGGAATAGACAAAAATAAGAAGAAAATGATCTTTTAGCACTGAAAGAGAAAGAAGAGCAACTAGAAACCAATGCCGTTAGAGGCATTTTTTATGTTTTGGCAGTTAATTTTTTCAGCTTCAGAATATCAAAAACTGAGGATCATTCCAGGAGGTGCAGTTAAGGAGTGTTTAACACCATTATTATTATAACCAAATGTCACAAGGAACAATATTTCTGAAACTCATTTTACTTTATCAGAGCAAGAAGAAAAATAACTTAAATAAAGGGGTATAAGGCAGACAGGTCTGAAGACAAAGATGCATTTCATCGTAGTGTGAAACACTAAAGAATAGAGTGATCAGCAGTTCTTGGGTACAGCCACCAAGGATTTGTGAGAAGTGATGAGGCAAGACACTATTACACTTGTTGGTTTTGCACGGCCTGGTTTTTTGTAGCGGGAGGGCCACAGAAGTGGCTTCTGGGAGAAGCTGCTAGAAGCTTCCACCACGTCTGACAGAGACAGTCTTTGATGGCTCTGACGATGGACACACTGCCGGCCAAAGCTGGGGCAATTAGAGAGGCTGGTAATGCCTCTGATAGCAGATTTAACAAGAAAATCACAACAAAATGGGGGCACAGTTTGAATTCCAGCTAGAGAAGAGGAGAAGGTGAGAACGTGTGAGAGGAACAACTCTGCAGACACCAAGGTCAGTGTAGAAGGAGGGGCAGGAGATGCTCCAGGCACCAAAGTCAAGGTTTCCCTGCAACCCATGGCGATGACCATGGTGAGGCAGCTGAGACCCCAAAGCCCACGGGGATCCACGGGGATGCAGAGATCCACCCACAGCCCATGGGGATCCACGGGGATGCAGAGATCACCCACAGCCCCTGGGGATCCACAGGGATGCAGAGATCACCCACAGCCCCTGGGGATCCACGGGGATGCAGAGATCACCCACAGCCCCTGGGGATCCACGGGGATGCAGAGATCACCCACAGCCCCTGGGGATCCACAGGGATGCAGAGATCACCCACAGCCCCTGGGGATCCACGGGGATGCAGAGATCACCCACAGCCCCCGGGGATCCATGGGGATGCAGAGATCACCCACAGCCCCTGGGGATCCACGGGGATGCAGAGATCACCCACAGCCCCTGGGGATCCATGGGGATGCAGAGATCACCCACAGCCCCTGGGGATCCACGGGGATGCAGAGATCACCCACAGCCCCCGGGGGAGGTGCCCATGCTGGAGCAGGCGATGCCTGGAGCAGGCTGTGCCCCAGTGGGTGACCTGTGGAGGGAGGGCCCTGCTCCCAGGCTGGAGCAGCCTGTCCTTGCAGGACTGCACCCCACGGAGCAGTGACCCACGCTGCAGCAGTTTGGGAGGAGGGACTCACACTGCAGCAGGGCACAGGGAGCTGCTGCTCGTGAGAATGGAGCCAAGCTGGAGAAGTTCACAGAGAACTGTCTCCCGTGGGGGAGACCTCCCGCGGTCTCACAGGAGAAGGACTCCTCTCCCAAAGCAGCAGAAGATCTGGGGTGATGAACTGACCCCTGCCCTGTCTCCCTGAGCTGTTGGTGGGAAGGAGGGAGGGGCAGGGGAAAAAAAGTGGTTTTAAGGGCTTATTTTACTTCTCATTATCCTCCTCTGGCTTGGTTAGTGATAAATTCACTTTGTACCTCTAAGTCGAGCCTATTTTGCCCTTGGAGTGTTTTCTCCTGGTCCTTAACTCATGAACCTTTGATTCTTTTTTTTTTTCTTTCTTTTTTTTTTTTTCTTTTTCTTTTTCTTTTTTTTTTCCCCCCATTCTTTTTTTTTCTTTCTTTTTTTTTTTCTTTCCTCTCTCCTCTGCCCTTCTCTCTTGCTGTGAAAGGTCCAGAACTGGACACAGCCTCAAAGTGTGGCCTCACCAGTGCCCAGCACTGCCCTGTTCCAGATACACTATTTTTGATACAAGCCAGGTGCCATTGGCTGCCTGGGCACTCCTGGGCTCAGGTTCAGTCTCTGTTGACCACCACCCAGACACAGCACCCTCAGCCCATGGGTCCAGCCTGTCCAGATCCCTCTGCAGAGCCTTCCTGCCCTCCAGCAGATCCACACTCTCACCCAACTTGGTGGTGCCTTTAAACTGTCTGGGGGTATATTGGGTCCTCCCATCAAAATAAAGAATGCTTGGAGCAGGATGCTCTGCCCTGGAATGTGGTCAAGCAACTGGGACAATGCCTATTTACAAGGCTGTCATGGGTGGATTGAGAGGAGCCCATGTGCTGCTTTTGGTGTTGAATTAACATAAAACCAGCATTATACATCAATCCCAAATTAGTATCCTGACAGTGAGGCAAAGATTTTGCAGAAAAGCTGCTAAGCTATCTGGAGACATATAACTGGCAGTCAATCACTTTACACCATAAAAGTTCAGTCCCACTTCCAAATGGCAGGTTCTTCTGACACACCCCTTCTTGGAGCGTGTATGGAGATTCCTTCTTTGGGTGGAGACGCCCCACAAAATTACTCCTCAAGGCTGAGTGAACAGGATTTGACCCAAGCCTAGGTGAGTTGTATGGGTGAGTTACATCAATCTCTACTTAATAATTTGGGGGTTTGATAACATTGATACAATTGTTTTAATATGACTGCTTTGATATAGTGCACTATCCTATCCTATGCTATACTATACCAGTAGTTTTAGCTTCTATACTATGCAGCAATTAATTCTGATTAAGATCTTCTGTCTAATAATTTATCATAATAAATAAATAATTTTTATATATCTAATTTGCCATCCTTAATTCTGCAGGACAAAATTGTACAAATATTCAATCACGCCTCTGTAATTCCTTACACTGTTGGCAGTTTGGGACTAAGATTGGATCCAGCTTCCCCTGGGCTCCCCCCTGGGGAGTTTAGAAAGCATAGGGTCCTCTCTGCACCTCGTGACTCAGTGAGAGCTTCTCTAATAAGCTTTATCTGAAGTTTCCACTCCACCCATGACAATATTAAACAGTACCTACCCCACTACTGAGCCTTAGAGAACCCCACTAACTACCAGCTGCCAACTGGATTTAGCTCCATTCACCACCACTCCCTTGGCCCGGACATCCATCCAATTTTTAACCAAGTGAAGGTGTCCAAACCATGAGCTGCCAGCTTCTCCAGGACAATGTTTAGAGAGACAGTATCAAAAGCCTTCTGAAGTCTTGGTTGTGGATATCCACAACCTTTCCTTCATCTAATAGGTGGGTCTTCTGCTCATAAAAGGAGATCAGCTTTGTCAAGCAGGGCCTGTCTTTCCTAAATCCATGCTGGCTGGGCCTGATCTCTTCTTTGTCCCCTGTGTGCCATGTGATGGTACGCAGCAAGATTTATGACAGTGTCATAAATCATTAAATGATCCCAAGACTAAAACCCTCAGCTGCCAGAACAGTGAGTTGTTTGCAACAGGATACACTTAGAGGATATGAACATCATCTAGACTGAGTGCAGCTATAAAAAATGAGAGCAGGAAAATGCATGTGAAATCAGTCAAGGGCTACAATATCAAGATAGGATCTGATCTCCTATGACCTTAACACTTCTGCAAATCTTTGACATTGTTTTGATTGCAAGGAGTGTTGTGCTTTTACTTAGGTGAAAAAGCACTCACCGTGTTACACTGCACCAGCGTCTGCTGGCTGCTGCTTTTGCATTTACACTGATGCCACGCCAGCTGACACTCAGTAAAACCCCTCTGCCATCTCTTGCAAGAAGCCATTCAGCTGATCGGTCCTGACGTGACAGACAGCTCCACTCACCTGCCTTCAGCTGAGAAAGAGATCATGGAAGCAAATCATGTGAAAGAATAAAGAGTAAACAATACAGTGTATTTTACTATAGCAAATTCTTATAGAATTAAGAAATCCAAATGTAGTTACTCATACAGCTGCAGCTGACCCCTAATTAACTACTTGGATCTGGTTATCTTACCTTTCCTCCACAGAGTAAAAGATGACTTACAGAAGCACAGAATATCCTGAGTGGGAAGGAACCCACAAAGATCACTGAGTCCAGTTCCTGGCCCTGCACACACATCTTTGGAGTTCTTCCTTCTACCTAGCTTTTGCGACATTGGATTCTGGTTTTATTAGGGAGTGGTATTGCCTGCTAGGCAGTTTAGCTCCTAAAATTATCAGCATTGTTAGTAATTTTAGAAGGACTTCTCTGTTGGTTTTTATTTTTCCTCTATGTTTAAATGTTGCATGTTTTAATTAAAAAAAATATTTTTTTCAAAATAATATTTTTACATGTAATGCTAGTCTTTTAATGTCTTTTCTAGACCTAAAATCAATGGTCAGCAGTAAGCATTATATTGTGTAGTTTCTGCACATACACTAAAACCAAGTGGTTTCATGCAAGACAAAAAACATATAGAGCATAAGATTTATTTATGTTTAATGTGAAAGAGATTTACAGGAAATTCAGCTGTTAAAAAGAGAAGCAACTTCTTTCCTGTCGGAACTGGAGGAAAGCACCTATCTAATCATTAATTCTATTTGTACAACACTTGGCACACTTCCAAATGTGTTTACTTCAGCAGATCTGAAACAATTCCAGTATTTTACTGTCCAGGTATGTCAAATAGGTTCATATGTACTTAGAATATGCTCATATGTATTTAAAATATCCTGTAACAGGTTTTTTGTTATGCCAAAGGGTTCCTGAGCCACAGAAAAACTTTTTCTTCCACGGGACATAACTTTTTCTCAGTTTTCTTCCTGTGGAAAGTGAGTATGGAGAATCACCCAGTGATTTGATAAAATTTTAGTTCATTTAAAATTCCATGTCATATTTTAATGATATGCAGATGGCAAAGTAAGTGTAGCATTTCTGAATGAAATCTTAAGAGTGTCCCAGTCAAGGCGCTGCCCTTTGAACCATGTATTAAAACCTACTCTAAAACAAGAGCTGTGGAAATGTTCAGCAGGTGCACCAAAAGTACAGTTCCAAGACGTTCCCAGGTCACTTCGGTGGAAGAACAATTAGGCCAATATTGAGAGTTTTTAAAATCTTGCTTCTGTTTCTAAGGAATTGCCAGTACAACAGCTTTTCCTTGTGAAGCTGTTTATTTTTACAAACTCTTGAAACAGACTCAAAAGGGCAATTAAAAACAGATGAGAACAATACTGTAAATATTACATCAGTTCAGAGATTGTATTTGCACATTCAGAGATGCTTCTATTAAAAAATATGGCATGAAAGGCTTCCTTTTCCAAACCTTTCTTTAAAAAGGTGAAAAGCTGTGGGTATAGCAGTGTCTGATGCTCTTCCAGTCTGCACCTGCAGATTGGAGCTTGTGTGATAACGAGAGGAGTGTGTATGCCTGTCTCACTTATCTGAAGAGGTACTTCAGACCTGACATTTCAAATTAGGTTGTTTGTTTGTTTCAAATTCAAGGAGGTAGGGGACAGGACTTGGTTTAGTGAAAGACCACCCCCATGACAATTTCACATATTAATGAAGTTCTTTAAGACTGTGCTTAAAACTAGTTTCTGGTTGTTAAGTTGAGGCATAGTCCTAAAATAATCATGTTGAAAAAGCCAAGAGAATGAAAGAATTTGAATGTGTAGCTCTTGTTAAATCTCCGGGCAGAGACCAGAACATAGTGAGCTGTTAGAGAGTAGTTAATCAGCGTCTTAAAGACTCTGGCATGCTGAAGCTGTATCTTGATGAGCTGGTAAAGCTGTTGACCTAGTTTTATTCCTATTAAAGGGAAGTAATTGAAAGACATCCCAAAACCTCGTGTGCACATATATGACTTGACTAATCAGGGTAGTATCTGAGTGCACTGACATTCTGACAGTGCTTTGAAAGCCTGCAGATTTTTAATCTTTGCACTGTACTGCAGAACCTGGCTTTGAAAGCTATACATCTGCCTGTCCCTGAAAATCATGGTGTGATAGAAGTGCTGTCCCCACCCTCTCCTGAATAAAGCCATTCTGCTGAGTCATGGCCTTACCTTGAAGGAAAATGCTGCAAGAACCTTTCTAGACACAAACATTATGTATTTATTTTATTTATTCATTTTATTTCATTTCAAAGCAAACAAAATTCTTCATTATTTCTAATACTAGGCAACTATGATAGTTGCATGTTTTTTGTATTGTTACAGTTTTCTGGTACCATTTACATTTTGTTATGAAAATGAAGCAAGACCGAAAAGCTGATGATGCAAGTTACGTGTAAATCCAAAGGTCACATACTGCTACAAAGTTGATGTGCAATACTGTGAAAAATCAACAAATCTGAAAGCTATGAGAAAGACAAGTCAATAATCTAAATGCATATACAATAAGCATTGCTTTAGAGAATACTTCAGGTGGCTTTTGAAGCCACTGAATCTGGAGCAGGATGAACAAAACAATCTGGAGGAGATCTGCATCCTGTGCTGGCAGCTTGTCCCCTTGGCTCCTACCAATAAATGGTAGGAGCTTTCCAACACCTACAGGGATCCTGTAAATCTGCACCATGGACAGTTGTGAATTCAGGTACCAGTAGCTGTCATGAGGATGTTTCAGCCTTGTCTGCTCCACAGTCAAAATCTTCTCTGTCCTTGAGATGACAAGATTTTTGGCACACGACCTAGTTAGTGTAGAGACATCCTTCACCTTAGGAAGTTAAGATGCTTCCTCATGAGAAAAAGTACAAGCCACACTTTTTTTTCAGCTTGGATCATACACCATCTCTGTTTTAGGAAGAATTTACTGAAACTTGTCCTTTTAATTGTAACAAGAACTGTCTTGCTGTTCACTTGTTTTGTGGCAATGGTGTGTGTCTGTGCTAAACACCAAGCTTACTATCTTGCTTATCCTATTAACTAGCTACTTGTCTTTACACGTTAAATTAAAGCTTTTTGTCATTTTGTCTTAAGAAGGAATAGCCTTTTCTTCAAATAGCAAAGTAATATTTTAGGCTAGATTTACATTATTCACAGTACAAGTAAAGAATATGCTGTTGTCATTTTGATGACCTTAAAAATACGGTAATATTGAAGACAGTAAACATTCCATTACACCTTGTGTTGCTAAGAAAGTCAAATTCAGGCACCAAGTACTCTTTCTTGGATGAGATGCAGATTCTTATCACTGATGTTCTTGCTGAATTTCATTTTCAGTAGGGGATGAAGTTTTCACATCACAATAGCTAAAATCACGTCCATAAACAAGGTCCTTCTGAGAGTGTGGTTCACCAACTGTGACAGCACTCTGCATGTTGTTCTTCCTCAGGGATTTATGTAAGACTTCTCTCATTCTCCTGTTTTCTTTGGCTGTGGATTCCCACATGATTTCAAGATCCTCTTCAGTTTTCCTAGGAAAAAAATGAAGAGAAATCCTAACTTTAACAATGTTTCAGCAGCGCAGAATTACAGTACGTGGATAAGCAAATTAGAAATGGCCTGTATTTAGGTGCTTGAAATTATTTGATGGAAGTCCGTTCCTATTTTGCTTTTGAAAAAGCTGATAGGGAGCTTTAATAGCTGATTAATAGCTGTTAATGTAATTAAACAGCTGATTAAATATAATGCCAAATTACCTGTCACAGTGCCCTTCACGCCTGACAGGCGCTGGCCACAGGCTAGCTCAGCCTTGCACTGCGGCTACGAGTGTGAGGTCGGGGTTGCAGGCTGGACAAGCAACCTCCTCCCTGCGGGGCCTTGGTTCCACACATCAGTGACAGGACTCATTGGTATCGCGACCGTGGCACCGGATAAAGGACCGACTCTCTCGAGCAGGGTTAAAGAAGATTTATTGAAGGGGAGTCCAACCGGGAGCTCCGCCTCCGTCCACAGCTGCCCACAGAGAGCCCCGAAGAGAGCTGTGCATGATCTTTTAACTGGGGGAGGATCAAGGGGGTGGCGAAAATGGGTCAGCCAATCAGGGAATATGAGGGTGTAACCAGGGGTGTTAACTTCTGAACAACAAACAAATCACAAGAGGAGGGAGGGGGATTTCCCGGGTCCCAGCCTATCACTCGACGCCCTCCCTGGATCTTTCCAGAAGCCAGGGAAGGGCCCCGATGTGACAGACAGGGCGCCCAAGAGGAGAGAGAGGGGACTGACAGGGACAGGTGGAGGAGAGGGATGATTGACATATAACTGACAGTTACATAACAAACACATGGGAAAGGAACCATTACAAAAACCGAGGGGTACAGTGGAACAACCCAATACCAATTACAATATAAAATACTTAAATAAATCTAACAAAACACGCACCGCCACAATTACCCATGTGAAATTGCCCATTATTGGACTCACGTAACAAGTTGGATTAAGTCTGCACACAGAACAGTGCATGTGAGACCCAAACACTGTGACCACCACTCTTCACTGACTCAGGCTCCCTCGTGAGCACAGCTCGGCTTCCCACGTAACACTGCCCCTTCTGCCCAGAGCACTGTGCTCTCCACTCCGAGGCCCACAGGATCTGATCAGTGCTCAGCTAATGCATCTTTGTGGGAGCCAAATAAAACTGGTAAAAACTTAGAAAGTAGACAAAGCCCAAGAGCTTGGGTTTCCTTTGATTCCTAGTGTATGTCAAAACACAAAATAATAAGGAAATGAAGATCAATTGACATGGAAAGCATAGCTGTTGCATGGAAAACGAACATACACATTTTAGTACTATAGACTACTAGAGTTCCCTTGAGGGCACTGCCTGAAGCACTGAATAGAGCAAGCCACAAATTGTCCCCAATACCAGGCTCTAAAAATGACAAAAAAATCAATGCAGAACATAAATGCTGAGACTAAATGCTACAGTCTGCATTGGGGGCAAAAGGTGTACACTAGAAAATATAGAATCAGTACTTCTTACAGAATCCTTTGTGGTCGATAACACTGAGAATAAAGTGATGAAAAGTGGCCCAGACATAGTACCAGCCCAATTTGTTTCACCTTATGATTGGATAGATAGATGGAAGATTAAAAAATCCTTATGGAGAAGGACTTACTATTATTCTTGTACATACTGCTTGGAATGAACTTCTCTGGTGGAGGAAGATCAGTAGCCAGTGAGAATGGAATTAAAGCAAAAGGTGGCAGGTGAAAGCAGTACTATTAGCAGTTGGCGAATAGTTCAAGACTCTGCCCAAGAATGTGAGCACCACAGTTAATGTGCTGGACCTTTCCATTTCTGCCAAGTCACTAAAAAGCCATGAAGAAGCAATCTCCCATTTTTAAAACACCAAAACTGTAGATGACTTTGTTCTCACAAAGTATACTTCTCTTTGAAATGGGATAAGATTGTCTAATACTGCCAGTGCTCAGAATATGCTTCAAAATGCTTTACACAATGACATTTACCATTAGCCTCAGCCTACATTTGGGGGAGATGTGAGGCATATACATCTCAGGACTGAACTCCCCCAACTGGCAGTCCTGTTTCACTCATTGGTCGACCTCTGTACTACGACCTTGGAACATTTTCAGCATCTTGTTTTTATGGGATACTTGTGTATGTTGAAAGGGACACAGCCCTGTTCTCTGTTGTCCCTTGTCTCCAATAGGAGTCCTCAGGCACTGTGCACGGCCCTCTTATGTTTGACAACTAATACAGGAGAGCTAAATCTGGTTTATGATTATTGTAGTACAGATCATTACCCAGGGTTTATTTCATCCGCTAATTTCTGAAATTGAGACTTCTTTGGGCTTTTTAGGCTTGTTTCATTGTTAATGCTTGCATGAGCCTGAGGCGTAGATTATTTGAAGATTATGAAACTAAAGTTCAGAAAGTCCTGAATTATACTTTCATACTGTCAGTATGCCTGACAAATAGGATTGCCATTTTCAGTAGGTATGTTCAGTTTAATGGCAACTAAATTGATTTTAGGAAAAAAAAATTCAAAGAGGTTAGTTTAAAAGTGTCCTCATTGTTAAAATTACTTCAGTAGCAAGAAAACAGATGACTTTAGAGATTCATCAGAACTCTTCTTGGAGGACTAATTTTTAAACAGAGCTGAGAGATGCAGAGCCAGAGAGTGCTGACTTGGCTCTGGGATGAGCAGTCAGAGCACACTGCTGTCAAGAAAGGGCAGTGCAGCTGCCCCTGCTGCAAAGAGAGCACACTGCAGTCGCAGGTAATGCTTTTCAGTGTGGCACAACTGTGCCAGTGTGGCTTCACAATTCAGTTGTTTTTCGGGTGAGCATCTGAGAAGAAGCGGTGGCATTCCAAGTGTAGCTACACAAGGGGATTTTGTTTGAAAATCTTGACCTGATTGAAATTTAAAAATGCATTCAGCAGAATGGGTTGGGGAGAGGGTGTCCTCTTGCTAGTCACAACCTCCCTTCCCTTCAGGAATTTGGATTACAGAGCAGCTTGGTTATTACAGCTGCTGATGCTCTGTACATTTTTCTCAACACCACAATTTCTTTGCCTCTACAGCTGGTTTGCCTCCTAAGACACAAGTCTTTGCCACTTGGCATTTAAAACTAGATACATGCTCAGTTTAGATACGTATCTAAATATTTCATCTACATTTCCAGATGTCTTTAGACAAAAGGCAATTAATTATTTCTTATAAATGTAGGCTATTATTAATTAAATAAGAAAAAATAAAACTTTCATTCCACCCCTAACCGAGACAAAATGTACGATTTTGTAACTTGTTGAGAGTAAGCAAAATGCCAGTGCCCCACTGATGTTTGAAGATGTGATAAATGTGCTAAAGTTAATTCGTGTTATCAAATTATACAAGGTAAATGTTGAACTGTATAAAGTATGAATGTTAGAAATGTGTTCAAATGTACATAAAGTAAAGGTAAAATGTAGAAACTAAAAATTAGAAATTTCCTGGCTTGGGAAGCACAGGAGGGACACGAGGAAAGTATGATTGGAATTACCAGAGAGGGGGCCTTGAAACTATTGCTGCCGGGAATCCCTGAAAGGAAACAAAGAACCACGGAAGAAGAAGATACAAGTCCGGAGACCAAGATAATCACTTCAGATGGATATCTCTACTCGTCTCCGCTGAAATTAACATATACACGACACACCCGGGCCCGATCATCAACAGCATTGTTCCACCCTACCGGTCTATTCAGACCTCCGATACCAGGACTTGAATAATTAATGAAGACGCCTCGGAGAGGATAACGTCAGAATTTCGGACTTCACTCCGCGATCTTGTGTATAAAAAGGGACAGCCGGAGACCAGAAATTGTGAACTTGGGGGGGATACCAGGCTGACAGAGCTTGTTATCCGTGTTCACCCGGCACCGATCCCGGGCTCGGCGCTGTCCTTTTAAATTGTGGCTTTCCGAGACTGATATTTTGTCTCAAAATAAAATTCTAAATTTTGATACTTTGAATTTGGTCGATCTTATTTATAACAATTCTGGTGACCCCGACGTGATTGGAGTGATACCGGGACCCCCGAGGGACCCCCGTCTCTGACCAGGAGGCGCACTGCTGAATTCAGCGGCCTGGCAGAACTGGGGTATCCGGGAGGAACCGATCAACCACACGACGAACAAAACAGCGAAAGCCACATTTAAAAGGGAGATAGGCGAGGTCAGAGCTCTCGGGGAACTCGGGGAGGTTTTTCTTTGGAAGCAGAACCTCCGGAGCCGCGGTGAAGAAATCTACTCATAAAAATCTACGTGCACGAAGAATCCACGCAGGAAAAGGATCGTAAGTATTGCGTGGTTGAGTGGGGAGTGACCGAGCGTGTGAGTGAGACGTGATTTTATCACGAAGCGAGTGGGACCCCAAAATCGCAGTTCCATAGTCCCGCGAGGGGCGTGGTCGGTTGCGGGGGAAGCGAAAGTTTCGGGGGTAAAACGCACCTCACACGTTAAGCCCTGAAAACTCGGAAAGTTTTCGGAAAAGGGGGGTCGGTCACAGGAAGGCTGGGAGGGAAGGTTACGTCCTTACAAGAGTTCCGGGGACTGGTAAACCTTCCAGCCTTGGACCAGGGACGGTCCGGGAAGGAAGTAAGGAGAAGAGAGCTCGCATACACCAGAGGAAACCCGGGGGGGGAGCGATCACCCACAAAGGGCTAGTATCTGGTAAACTCACACCATGGGACAGACAAAAAGCAAAGCTAGCAAAAGGAATCTTAGGAAACCAAAGCGGGGAACCGGTAAAGGAATCCCTGAAATCCCAGTTGAGAGCCCGCTGGGATGGATGTTAGAACATTGGGAAGAATGCCCCATAAGGGAGGGAAAATCCAAGAAACGGATGGTGCATTTTTGCATAGAAGTATGGGGTGGGGTAGAAATACGGGATCACGTAATTTGGCCCGTGTTTGGAACATTTGAAGAATGGATATGTAAGGCACTGGTACGTTATGTCGGAGAAAAGGGAACTGTGGAAGAACGGGAATATGCGGGGGTCTGGGGTAGAATTGATGCAAAATTACTACCCATAAGGATAAAGGACCCTGCCGATGTTTCCGGGGATAAGTGGGAGCCTTTAGACAACTTGCCTCCACCTTACATAGTACCCTCACCCCCTCCCCTCCCTGAGCAGAACAATCCACAGAACCCGGGGAGATTGGGACCCCCTCTGGGACGGAGGATTCCTATATCCCCGTCTCTCCCCTCTGCCCCTCCGTTGGAGTCACAAACAGTGGCCCCGGTCCCACCGGTCGGGCTCCCTCCCCCGCTAGAACCTGTACAAGCCACTCAGTCACTGGGAAGAGGTACACAAAGTACAGACACCCCTGCACCAGCCCGAGATGACCTGTTGCCTGATCTAGATCTGGCGGCTTTCTTTAATTCTCCTGAAAACACACAGCAGGGTTGGGCAGAAGCAAAACACTCACCTCCCGCTAGGAGAACTAGGAGACAACTAAAGAGGATGAATGAGACGGAGAGTGAAGGGGAGGGTGAAAGAGCAAATCTTTTCCCCTTAAGGGAAATTCCCACTGCTCCAGGAATTATCGGGTACGTAAACGTCCCGATTAATACCAGTGATGTGAGAGCCTTTAAGAAGGAGATGGGAAAACTTATGGATGACCCTTTAGGGGTCTCCGAAAGACTAGATGAATTCTTAGGAACTAGCATCTATTCGTATGAAGATCTCACAGCTATTCTCAGATCTTTGTTCAATACGGAGGAAAGGGAAATGATCAGACAAGCGGGGATACGGGAATGGGAACGGAGGAACCCTCAGAGCACTCCTGGAGATCAGAAATGGCCAAGCCAAGATCCCCGATGGAATGCTCAAACTGAGGAGGGTAGGAGAAGCATGATTGATATGAGGAACATCATCATACAGGGAATTAGGGAGGCCGTGCCCCGGGGACAAAATCTGAGCAAGGTCTTTGGGGAATGTCAAGGGAAAGATGAGACTCCCACAGAATGGTTGGAAAGGTTGAGAAAAAGCCTCCAGATATACTCTGGGACAGACCCTGATTCTCCCGTGGGGGAGGTACTTTTAAAAACCCAGTTTGTAGCAAAATCATGGGAGGACATCAGGAAAAAGCTGGAAAAGATTGAGGGGTGGCAGGAGAAGGGATTGCAGGAATTACTGCGGGAAGCCCAGAAAGTCTACATGAGAAGGGACGAGGAAAAACAGAAAATACAGGCTAGGGTGTTAGTAGCTGCAGTAAGGGAAGCCCAGAAACAGGAACGCCCACAAGCTCCGGAGAAACCCTTAAGGAAAGCACCTCCGAGGGGAGCCACACGCCCGCAAAAGGGGACTTCAGGAAAATGGATGGAAGGAATGGAATGTTTCTATTGTAAAAAGAAGGGACATATGAAAAAAGATTGTCCAAAGAAGATGAGAGATGAGAAGATGTTCCGGGAGGACTAGGGAAGTCAGGGGCTCTATCTTTTGGGGTCCATAACATCAGGAGAGCCCTTGATAACATTGAAAATAGGACCCCAGGGAACAAAAATGGATTTTTTGGTAGATTCAGGGGCTGAGAAAAGTACATTCAAGCAGCTGCCCCCGGGATGCCGAGTAAGTAAAGATTCTATGGTAGTTATAGGAGCTAAAGGGGAGCCATTCAAGGTACCTATAGTTAAGAATGTGGAAATAGAATCAGAGAATAAAATTTGTTTGGGAGATATGTTGCTAGTAGAAGAGGCTGATTACAACCTGCTGGGTAGGGATTTGATGGTTGCACTGGGGATCAACCTCATCATAAGGAATTCACAGATTACGGTTAGTATATATAAACTAACCTGTGAAGATGAGGACAAAATTAATCCCAAGGTATGGCACACAGGGAAGGAAGCGGGGAAATTGGCTATGGAACCTATATCAATTGAGATTGAAAAGCCTGAGGATCCCATAAGGATCAGGCAGTACCCAATCCCTCTAGAAGGGAGACGGGGGCTGAAACCTATAATAGAGGATTTGATCAAAAAGGGCATATTGGAGCCGTGTATGTCCAGACACAATACCCCAATACTGGCTGTTAAAAAGGGAGATGGGAATTATAGGTTAGTGCAAGATTTAAGAGCCATAAATGAAAGAACAAGAACTCGGTTCCCTGTAGTGGCTAACCCCTACACCCTTCTGAATAGGATCTCCCCGAGAGATACTTGGTACAGTGTGATAGACCTAAAGGATGCATTTTGGACCTGCCCTTTAGCTGAAGGCAGCAGGGATTTTTTTGCATTCCAATGGGAGGATCCAGACACTAACCGGAAACAACAGTTAAGGTGGGCCTCACTTCCCCAAGGATTTGTAGACTCCCCAAATTTATTTGGACAAGCATTGGAAAAGTTGCTAAGTCAGTTCTCCCCTAGGAAAGGGACCAAGATCTTACAATATGTAGATGATCTATTGGTGGCTGGTGAAACAGAGGAAAGTGTAAGAGAATGCACTATTGATTTGTTAAACTTTTTAGGGGAAAAGGGATTAAAGGTAGCAAAACAAAAGTTACAGTTCACAGAATCTGGGGTGAAATACTTAGGGCATTGGTTAGTAAAAGGGAAAAAGAAATTGGACCCTGCAAGGGTAGCTGGAATCATAGAACTGCCCCCCCCTAAAACCAAAAGACAAGTACGTCAGCTATTGGGGTTGTTAGGTTATTGTAGGCAGTGGATAGAAGGATATAGTGAAAAAGCAAAATTTTTGTATGAAAAATTAACTGCAGAGAGGATAAAATGGACAGAACAGGGTGATAAGGAATTAGAGCAATTAAAGAGTGCTTTGGTGACTGCCCCAGTATTGAACCTCCCCGATATCAATAAGAAATTCCAGTTATTTGTGAATGTAGAAAACCACACAGCACATGGGGTATTGACACAAGAATGGGCTGGGGATAGGAAGCCTGTAGGTTACCTTTCAAAATTGTTGGACCCTGTAAGCAGGGGGTGGCCTACATGTTTACAGGCGATAGTAGCAGTTGCCTTATTGATAGAAGAAGCCAAAAAGATTACTTTTGGGGCTCCCATCACAGTCTATACTCCACATAATGTGAGAACAATTTTACAACAAAAAGCTGAAAAATGGCTCACAGATGCCAGATTGTTGAAGTATGAGGCCATTCTCCTTCATGCTCCAGAATTAGAATTAAGGACAACACAAGCAAGTAATCCTGCTGGGTTCCTGTTTGGGGAAGCTTCATCAGAGCCTATACACAACTGTATAGACCTAGTAGAATTACAAACAAAAATTAGGGAAGATCTGGAGGACGAGGAGCTCGAAGAAGGGGAAAAATGGTTTGTAGATGGGTCAGCCAGGGTTATAGAAGGGAAAAGAAAATCAGGATATGCAATTATAGATGGGAAAACCGGGGAAGTGATAAAGTCAGGCCCCTTGGGCACTTCATGGTCAGCTCAGGCATGTGAATTGTATGCTGTGTTGCAAGCACTCAAAGGACTTAAAGGAAAAATAGGGACTATTTTCACTGACTCAAAGTATGCATTTGGGGTAGTGCATACCTTTGGGAAAATCTGGGAGGAAAGAGGACTGGTGAACACTAGAGGAAAAGGGTTAATACATGAGGATCTAATAAGGCAAATTCTCAAGGCAGTAAGGGAACCAAAAGCTATTGCAGTGGTATATGTAAAGAGTCACCAGGCTGGACTACAGTTCAGAATACGTGGGAATAATTTGGCTGATCAGGAAGCCAGGAAAGCAGCTCTCCTAACCCTGGATACCCTGGAAAGCAGGACAGAAAATTTTGGAGAAGGTTCTCCTCATCCCACAGAAAAGGAGATTGAGGATTTCAAGAAAATGGGGGGAAATTTAATAGATGGGAAATGGAAATTGACTGACGGTCGAGAATTGATCCCAAAGGCTTATGCAAGGATCATATTAAAAAGATTGCATGCACAAACTCATTGGGGAACTCAAGCTTTAGCAGAACAATTTTTGAAATTTTTTGGATGTAAGGGTATCTTCGAGTTAGCCAAGCAGGAGGTTCAGAGTTGCTTGGTCTGCCAGAAAATTAATAAATCAAAGGTCAAACACAATGCATTAGGGGGACGTCCTTTAGCATATCGCCCCTTTGGGAGAATACAAGTGGATTTTACAGAGTTACCAAAAATAGGTAGATATAGATATCTGCTAGTGATAGTAGACCAATTAACACATTGGGTGGAGGCATTCCCTAGCCCTAGGGCTACAGCTCAAACAGTAGCACGGAGATTATTGGAGGAAGTAATTCCCAGATATGGAATCCCTGATTCCATTGATTCAGATCAGGGAACCCATTTTACATCTAAGGTCATAAAAAGCTTAGCAGAAGCTCTGGGAATCAGATGGGAATATCATACCCCATGGCATCCTCAGAGCTCAGGTCAAGTAGAGAGAATGAATCAAACTCTGAAGGCACAATTGTCAAAACTTATGCTAGAAACTAGGATGACTTGGATAAAATGCCTCCCTCTAGCCCTCCTAAACATCAGAACACAACCTCATTCCGGTTCGGGATTATCTCCATTCGAGATGTTGTACGGAATGCCTTATGAGCATGGAATGCCAGTTGGACATCCCCGGGTGGAGGATTGTCAGATCCAGTCTTATATCGTTGTGATTAACAAAAATTTGCAGGAACTCCGGAAGCGTGGGTTAATAGCACAAAGCACCCCGCTGGGGTTTGCTATCCACAAGATCCAGCCGGGTGATCGAGTATTGATCAGAGCGTGGAAAGAAGCACCGCTGTCATCGCATTGGGAGGGACCTTTCCTCGTCCTCCTCACAACAGATACTGCCGTGAGAACAGCAGAGAAAGGCTGGACCCATTGCTCCCGAGTGAAAAAGGTGGAACAACACAGCAGCTCTCCGCAGTGGAAAATCACCTCTGCACCTGGGGATTTAAAGCTGAGAATTCACCGAGACACCCAATGACCAGCGCTTATCGGATAAGTTGCACTCAGGCAGGATGTCCCTGCTATCCTTTTGTTCATTTTAAGTGCGGGTATTGTGAACAAGTTTGGGTAACTCATTGTGTCCGGGGAGCTAGACCTTGGAATTTGTGTGTACCTTGTTACGAGGAGGAGGTCAGGCTTACCAATCTATTCCTATACGTTGCCACAGAATCGGGATTGTTCGAATTGGATTCTCCTGAGTGGTTCCACTATTACACTAAAGGGTTAAGGGGAGGATTGAATAAAAGGGCGGATCCACTCGTAATTGAGTGCAGGAGAACGTTGAAAGTACCCTGTAGAGGAGATCAAATAAGGAGAACGAGGTGGGAGCAGTACAAGAGGCGATATGCTCAGAGAAGCACCGGCAGGGACCCGGAAGAATATCCCTGCTGCCAAGAAGATGGATTACCCCGCCGCTGGTGGCAACCCAACGGGCGAAGGGTGGAGCAGAGGGATAGGCCTATGGGTAACCCTGGTGATCCTGAGTCAAGCCATGTGCCCCACGAATGGCCTCCACGAACCCCAAGAGGGGATGGGGATGGAAACTAATCTCCCCACGGTCCCTCCAAACCTTACCCGGAACAGAGTTTTGGAATCCAGGGTACGAGTAGACTGGTTTACACCAAAAAGGGGGGAGAATCGTCAGTGGAATGAAGGGGTTAAATTGAACAAATCCAATCACCCGATGGCAACGGCTAGGAAAAGGAGGGAGGTAAGCAGTCTTCCTTTGATCACAACATGCAAAGAATGTAACAAAACTGTGTGGATTGGAGGGAAAAAGGAGAGTACCTTTGTGGGATATCTCCAAGTTAACCCTTTATGTTATGATAAGAGGAAACTGAAAATGTGTGCCTTGAACGGGAAAACATATTGGGTGGGACAAAATGAGAAATTGCAAACAGCTGCTTTAGCGAATGGACCTATATTACTCGATATGTTGGGGGAGAACGATGAAAGGGTTTGTTTAAGAATGGATAAAGTTTTTTGCTTTTCCAAGGACGAGGAAGGGTTAGACCCTGAGAACAAGATACAAAAGGTAGCCCTGGAATTTAAACGACAAGAATTGGCAGCTAAGAAAAAGAGAATGGAGCAGGAAAGAATGAGGACATTAAGTGAACAATATGATCAATTGGAAAAACAGTCTAATGATTGGAGTCTGGCTACTTCCAGCAAAAATCTTTTCCTGGATTTGGTACAGGAGATTGCTACCGAGTTAGGGCTAACTAATTGTTGGATCTGCGGAGGATTAAAATCCGCCGAAAGATGGCCATGGAAAGGTGAGAGTTTAACTCCTGAGCAGTTGCTAAAATGGGATAATAAAATCTTAAACACTTTAACCCGGCCAGGAGGGTGGACACTGGATGAACGAGTAATAGGGACAATCTGTATTAGTAGGGAAGGGAATGTGTACAGTGATGTAGTGGGATACACCCCTTGTCTATCCACTCTGGCTGTAAATTCCAACAACAGATCCAAAATGTGGCAACCAGAAACCCCAAATGGGTACTGGGGAAAAGAGAAGCAAGGAAAGTGTAATTGGATAGAGGAAATTGAACTCTGTTGGCATGAACTCACTAACGCTAACCCATATTACTCCTTAACTGAACTGGTGGAATTTTGGGACAAACCGGAAAATATAGACATTAAATGGAAAGCTCCCAGCGGGATTTATTGGATCTGTGGGAAAAGAGCATACAGTGAATTGCCCCGGAAATGGAAAGGGTCCTGTACCCTAGGTATGATTAGACCCTCTTTCTTTACACTCCCCAGAACTGGTAGCAATTTACTAGGGGCCCCTTTGTATGAAACCCTCAGCAGGAGAAAGCGAGAGGTAAAGAAAGGACTCCCACAAGTGGGAGGGAATCAGAAATGGGGAGAGGAAGAATGGCCTGCAGAGCGCATCATAGAATACTATGGTCCAGCCACCTGGGCACAGGATGGAAGTTGGGGTTACAGGACCCCAGTATACTTATTGAACCGGCTAATCAGGTTACAGGCTGTAGTAGAAATAGTGTCTAACCACACCTCAGACGCCCTGGAATTGTTAGCCAAACAACACTCACAGATGAGAGCTTTCGTATACCAAAATCGAATAGCTCTGGACTATTTACTAGCAGAGGAAGGGGGTGTGTGCGGGAAATTTAATGATTCAGAATGCTGTATCGAAATAAATGACTATGGAGAAACTATTAGAGATTTGGCTGCAGAAATTAAAAAAGTGGCGCACGTCCCAGTGCAGAAATGGAATTCGATCCTAAAAGCATCATGGTGGGATCAAATATTTGGAACAGGAGATTGGTGGAAGAAGGTGGGGTTCTTTATCCTGTGCTCAGTGGCTGGGTTAGTGTTCTTGCCTTGTTTAATACCTTGCTTAATAAGACTAATTCACACTGTGGTCCAGGGAATGCAAATAGCAGCCCTTCCTATGGATCCGGAATTAGCTTCAGGAGGATTAGCCAAAGGAAAAGCCACCTCAAAAATTATGAATTTAACCGAGGAAAGAAGTACTGCGGCTCAGGTGTTAGAAAAATTTGAAGCCCAGATACAGGAAGGAAACATAGAGAGAACATATTGGAACAAAACGACAGGGGAAAGGTTAACAGAATAATGGTTAAGAGGCTTTTTTATCTTGACAGAGAAAAAAGACTATAACCAGAACACGAATTAAATTGGTGAATTTGGAAGAGGGGGGATTGTGATAAATGTGCTAAAGTTAATTCGTGTTATCAAATTATACAAGGTAAATGTTGAACTGTATAAAGTATGAATGTTAGAAATGTGTTCAAATGTACATAAAGTAAAGGTAAAATGTAGAAACTAAAAATTAGAAATTTCCTGGCTTGGGAAGCACAGGAGGGACACGAGGAAAGTATGATTGGAATTACCAGAGAGGGGGCCTTGAAACTATTGCTGCCGGGAATCCCTGAAAGGAAACAAAGAACCACGGAAGAAGAAGATACAAGTCCGGAGACCAAGATAATCACTTCAGATGGATATCTCTACTCGTCTCCGCTGAAATTAACATATACACGACACACCCGGGCCCGATCATCAACAGCATTGTTCCACCCTACCGGTCTATTCAGACCTCCGATACCAGGACTTGAATAATTAATGAAGACGCCTCGGAGAGGATAACGTCAGAATTTCGGACTTCACTCCGCGATCTTGTGTATAAAAAGGGACAGCCGGAGACCAGAAATTGTGAACTTGGGGGGGATACCAGGCTGACAGAGCTTGTTATCCGTGTTCACCCGGCACCGATCCCGGGCTCGGCGCTGTCCTTTTAAATTGTGGCTTTCCGAGACTGATATTTTGTCTCAAAATAAAATTCTAAATTTTGATACTTTGAATTTGGTCGATCTTATTTATAACAGAAGATGAAAAAATTACTAGAAGTAGGTTCTGAAAGCAGATTCTTCTTAAAAAAATACAGTCATCTGCCCTCATTGAACTAAATCCATTCAACCTTAATCTCAGAATCTTATTTGGGCTGGCTCAAGAATTCATTTTCATCTGTCCTGTAACAGTTTATTTAAATGTTCCTTGTCACAAAGATCAACAGTTTTTATTATGGTTATAATTTTGTATGTCACCTCACAGGTAAGACAGCAACTCCCACTTGCCTAGGCACAACTGCAAAGCTTTTCTGCTCCTGACCCTTTTCCAAAGACAGTTTATTGCACTTTCAAACCTACGTTCTGCATCCAAAGCACAGCAGCTGCTGTAACTACCTTGAGGTACTGCTCCTCTGAAGTCTTTACGAAATATAACTCTGACCTAGAAAACTCATGAAGTTAAGCGTCCTGTCAAACAAGACTGGAAACATTTATGAACCTGTTTTTTTACCCTAGGACCACATCACGAACTTTGTTTATATCTCAGACCTCTTCCTTAAGGAAAGGTATGTGATATTGATATCTCTCCAGGTTATTCAGTGACCAACAAAGATGTCATTATCAGCTACCTGAAGAACAAAATACTGTTGCTTTAGGTGAAAGGTTGCTGTGAATTTGCAATATTGTCTAGCAAAGCTGTAATTACTAAGAAGGTTCTACAGAGCAGCTTCCTGGAAGGGTAATTTGCATATCTTTAAAAGCTTTTACTTATCAGCTGTAATTACTGAGAAGGCTCTACAGAGCACCTTCCAGGAAGGGTAATCTGCATATCTTTAAAAGCTTTTATTTATCAAAAGTACAACTATAACTATATGTGTTTCTTTTTGAAAACCAAGTAGAAAAATTTTCATCCCTTGGAGGCAATGGGTAAAAAAGTGGAACTCCAGATTTTTGTAATGAGGTGAAAGAATGCAGGAGGGGAGAAAACTTCAAAGGCAGGTCATCTCTTATGTTTGATGAAAGCCCATACTAGTTTGGATGTAGACTTGTTAAAAACAGAATGAGAGAAGCAGCACAAGAATACATCTCTTTGTCATTACTTTTGACCATGCTGGGACTGCCTCTGGGCACACAGGGGCTGTGCAATGTGCTGTGAACTGCCACCACTCAGGTGTGCTGTGCCCCTGTTCCGATTAATAAGGTGGGGCTGCTTGTGCCTGTGCAGGGTCTCACTGAAAGAACAGTGCTTTTTCCAGATCTGAAGTGGACTTTTCCTTTGCTTTACAAGAAAACTTAGCAGCAACAATAGGTACAGTATGCTTTTATGATAAAGAATTTCATGGTGGTAGCTAAGTCAGACTTGCCCCAGTTTCCTGATGCCTTAAGTTTTAGCTTTCATGTTTTTCAGATTCTGTGCTGCTTAGGTGTAGTTCTGAGCCTCATATTAAATGTTAGTCAGCTCTCTTCACAGAACAGGGAGACAAAACAAATCCTTTTCCTGCTGGACACCAGGGACAACTTTCAGGCCCAAAGGCACAAAAAACGGTGGGCTAGAGGGAGGAACAAGAAGGATGGGACCTCACAATCTGAAGCTGTAATTGGACAATTAACCCCCAATCATACAGTTAAATGGACTGCAATGGTGTAGTTCCAGGTGTAGATCTTGTTTCTTAAAAGGTAGCTGCAAATATTAATTGTGTTTACTGAAGAAAAAATGAGGAAGCATCTTAACTTCCTAAGGTGAAGGATGTCCCCAAACATCCGGGAAACAAAGAAAATTAAGCAGACTGAAAAAGTAAAAGTGATTTAGTATACTATAAGGAAAGTGTAATTAATTAATTAGTTTACATATCATTTTGAATGATCCATATTATGGGACTTCAAACCATGCTTTATCCCATGTTGAAAAAAAACCCCTCTTTATTTAATTGCATATGCATGAGCCTAGAGATATGAAAGTAATTTAAT
Source organism: Hirundo rustica (assembly GCF_015227805.2). Classification (NCBI taxonomy): domain Eukaryota; kingdom Metazoa; phylum Chordata; class Aves; order Passeriformes; family Hirundinidae; genus Hirundo; species Hirundo rustica. The sequence continues at coordinate 17,969,525 of NC_053460.1, forward strand.
TAGTTAAAAATCCTAAATTACTATTTCCAGAGAAATGTGGATCAGTTCAATCAGGTTTTTTATGCAAATTTCAGAGATTAATGCAATGTTCATTGTACCACTCTGCTACTTACACCTGTTTAATTGAACTGTATAAAGTAACTGAGAGGGACTATGCTGAAAAAATGTAGATGATACCAAGCCCTGTTTGTCTATTGTCCATTAAAATGTATTTAAGTCTATTATTTCACAATAAGTGACGACTTGAGAAATGACTGCTTATTGCTTTTCTTCAGTTGTAAACAGTTTTTCTTTTATACTGATAATATGAATGTGCTATGAAGCTTTCCACTATCAGAGGGGAAAAATACCTTTAAAGGACTCTATTTAAAGGATATTTCAATGCTGCAGTCATAATCTTCTATAAATCTGTTAAATTCTCTTCTCTTTATTTTGTACATAACCAATCTAAGTCACTTACGAATAGATCAGTAAGACAGATTCAAAAGAAAACAGATCTTTGGTGTATTCATCAGATTCCCTTCATTTCCTACTACTCTGAAAACTGTTGAGGGGTGTGACTGGAAAGTGCTCAGCCTTTAGCAGAAGGTGCTATTAAAATAAATTAACATATATCTTGATGTAGATTTCAAATTATCAAAGATGCGCTCAGATTGAAATCCTTCTCAGATCGATATCCTTAGTTAGTCTTAAGAACAGCAGTAGCCATTACAGAATAAATTCCTCCTTCAAAAGATCTTTCTGGGAGCTGGGAATCATGAGTAGGGTTTCAAGATTTTCAGAGGTAAAATGAGTGAGGAAAGCAACTGAGAACATAGCACAGGAGACTGTGCTGGTGGCTGTGTGCAGGTGTTTTCCTTGTCCCTTTACCTGTCAGACCTGCTTGGATTCTCCTGGCTGTGCCTCACTCACCTCTTTTGCTCCAGCATTTCACTGAGGGTTTCCTGTTTGTCTTGCAGCAGACGCTGCAGGTACTTCTTTTCTTGCTCATACTGAGCAGTTTTCCTTTCAAATTCTTTCTCCTGCTCAATCATCTTGAGACTGATATCTCCAAGCTTCCCAGATGCTTTCTTTATATATACCTGTAAGGGTTAAAGTTAATAGGAAAGAGTGGGATTCCAAGAGAAATAAGGACAAGTCATTACCAAAGAAAAGAGAGATACTGATTTTCAGTTGAATTTTTACACCAATGCTGCCTTGCTCAGTTATGTCAGGTAGGTTGGATTACAGGATATTTTTAACCTATTTGTTATTTTGAAGGTATTACATTTCATTTTGTTCTGCATATGAAACTAGTGTGTACAATGAATACCATAGTGTATGTTTGTTTTATAGTGAACACAATTATCTGCAAAAAAGGTTTGTTTTCCAAGATACAAAGCTGCATTTTATAGCATGTTGCTTACCACTTGCTGAACAGTCATACTTATCAGTACATACCATGAAAAAGTGTTTCTGTTTTGTTAGTTGTTTAATCTTAGTATTAAGAGGAAGAAAAGAATAGCTTTGCTTGCTGCCTCACATAACAGTCCACTTGTTCACTGAAGCACAAGTGATTTTGTGATTAATGGCTATAAGAACAAAATAATAACTAATGACTGGTCTCATCCCAAAAATAAGAAATTATTTTTGTACAAAGTAACTTTGCTTTCTGAAGTAACATCCCCATTAAATTGCATAACCACACAAGAAACTGAAAACTGGTTTGTTTATTGTTACACATTTCTAGATGCTGCTGCTCTTGACAATAACGAAATCAAATATTAACTTACTTTCTCATGATTACAAATAGAATGCTAAAACTGTTAATTTTTGTCTGCAGATTGTGATGTTTCCTACAGGCTACAGAGCAGAGTTTTGGGATGGAAACATCTCCTTTAACAAAACTGTAAACTAAATTTAGTGAAGCTTTGAAAATACCGTTATTTATGTCTTGCTAAGATAAAGGTTTATCTCAGGCGCTAATCACTAAGGTTTTATCTTCATCTGAATCAGTGGAGGAAAACCTGAGTTTGCCTTTTGGAGGAATTTTAAAAAAGGCATTTTTAGATGTGCTGTATATAAGGCTATATAATCCTTTCCACAAAGTGTTTCCTTTTCAGCTCTTGCAAAACGTGTCATTGTGAAGTTTAATTTTCTAGAGGTAACAGAATAGTAATAGATAATACTTACCTAGGATATTATTAATTCAATATTTAAGGCTGACTTACATAGGGTTTTTATCCAAACTTTTCCCTGACAGTTCTAATAGAAGAATAAGAAGCCTGCAAGTTAACCAGTAACATCACTCAACTTTTTAGATTCCCAGGGAAGTCTTCAAAATGCAGAGTAATGTTATGGAAGGCTAAAAGTAAACAAGTTCCTTCTGAACAGAAGCCAGGTCAGAGCCAGCCTAGAGGAAGTGCAGAGTACAGGGAAACAGCTGAACCTCCCCCTCTGTCAGTAAAAGCTCCAGCACTTACCAGGTCCAGCCCAGGTGTGGGACCTGAAATGCCTTCTGTAGGTCAGAAGCCCGTAATTATTTCAAAGAACAAGAGAAAACTTCCTCTCTCAGTTTTATCACGGAGAAGGCTGGTGAACTGTAGCATTGGTGAAACCTTGTTTTCCATCACGTGGTCACTGAGCATCCAGCTATAGGGTGGTCTGCGTTTTAAGCCAAGGTTTGTGTTTTAAGCTGCACTCTGCCTGAGATGCTTCTGGCTCCTCCATTCCCCACAGCTGCCTCTGTTGGCTCTGCATTCCTGCTCTACCTTTGCCAGCTGAAGCTCAGTCCCATGTGGAGAATGGGAGCAAAATCAGAGGGCAAAAATGCACCTTTTTCTTATGGCCATATGATTGTAGTCTGAAGCTAGATATGAGGGATACATTGTTCTGATCTTGCCTCTATGGCTGGATTATAATTAAGTCTGCGTAAAATGCAGCCTGGGCAGGCTGGGACACACTGACAGAGGCAGCTGCTGGCACTTACAGAGCCTTCACAGCAGGCTACTACCTTTGAATTGTTCAAGATAACCTATTAATGTTCTCTGAAGTGAAGCAGGTAGCAGCAAACAGACCAGTGGAGATGACAGTTTTCAGGATGAGGATGTTAACACATAGCTGGAAGTCAAAATATTTTCCTCTAGAGCTGAATAAGGTACAGGTCATGGCATCCCCTGTACATAGGAGGCAGGATGAGGAACGATCATGGATGTAGTGCTGGTACTGAAGAGGACAAAATTAACTCCCATCTGAAGTTGTTTCAGGAAGGGATCCTCTTCATTACTGTAGTTCTGTTACACCTTGTGTATTTAATCACTAGCTGAAAGTTGGAGGATTCTGAATAAAGAGCCAACAAAACATTATTTCTACAAACATAGGCCGCTGGGTATGATATATGTAATGACCTCATCATTCGTTGAACAGCTTTGTTGAATAGTTTTGTTGAACAAAGCTATCTTCTGTCAATTGTGTTGTTTTTCTTCCATCCTTTAGCAGTAAAATTAGTATTGTACCTTCCAAAAGATTATCTGAAGAAAACTGTCCCACTTCTCTATAAAAAGTGTCGTAAATCTGATCCTCACAGAATAGCCCTGTTATGTGAGGACTGATGGAATTTTTACTGTGTGCTACTGAACACTGCCGATTTTCTCCCACGGTACCTAAAATCTTCTGAAATACTTTAATTAAGATCACTGACAATTACCCTCAGGGCTGTGTAAAAAAATCATATAAGGGGTTTGGGGGAGGAAATTCCTTTTTAGTAGTAGATGGTAACAGTGCTTGTACCTGTAACCTTCCCAGTACAACTGGACTGTGACAGCAGAAAAGGGGCTGCCTATTTATTCAGAAGGTTTAGTGAAAGTCTTGTCAGACAGTATTGTGCTTCTAATAGGAAATAAAATACTTCCTCTATTCTCAGTGAAAAAGACGTGAGCAAACTGTAGAAACTTTTTAATTCAAAGCCAAAAATGTCAATGTTAATTGTCTGAGAAAAAGTTAATTTGTAGTATTATGTGCTAGAGTAAATAAGCTTCCTTATTTGCATATTGATATTGGCACAGAGATGAACAGTAAATAGTTGGGAAAGCAATCAAAAAGGGAAAGTATTTATACTGGAGATTCTTCAGAACTGTATGTCCAAAGGTATGAGAGAACTGTCAGTACATGACCTTTGACAAAAAATAATCTAGCATTAAACAGAACTTTTGAGACTTAAGATCAAACCAACACAAGACAAGGAAATTGAAATATCTGTTACTTAAGCCTTGCTTTACTCATGAACACCATGAGCAGGAAACACTTTGCAAACTAATGCAATATCGTGCAACAAATTTAAAATTGGAATTATCATTAAAATTAATAGCTTACTAGAGAAATCACTTTATACAGGTATTTCCTTACTCTTACATTATTCTAGTCTTTAATGTATTTTTATTTTATTCTATTTTTTTAACCTATGTATCTATAATCTACTTTTATCTTACCTTTTTCTATCCAAAAGAGGGGTATAATGAAGTATTCTATTCTCATACAGTACAGAACTTGCATAAATACAGGAGAAGCCTTGAGTTTACTTCAATCTTCCCCCATTTTTTTGAAGCTGTAGGCTGAACTTGTAAAGTTTTTAAAATATCTATAAACCAGGAAGGCTGGAAACTTCTAAGGAAAGTGGGATTTTCCATGGATAGGAAAATCCTTCCAGCTGAGGAAGGATAGGGCAAAGCAAAATCCATTTTCTGAGCAACACAGCAAGTAACTTAGTCTTATGAATTTTATGAAAAAGAGCGCTGCTACAATAGTAAGAGAGATGAGTAACTCAAATACTGGCCTCATAAGCACCACAGCAACTTCCAGAAAGTATTTGCTTTTGTTACATTTCAGAATCATCCTAAGAAGTTCAAAAGACTTAACAAACTTTTAAAAGGTACTACAATGTGCTAATGCTAAATGTTTACTTGTAATTCCACTGCTTCTGGCAGAGATTTTCTAGTCTGCTCTTCTTCCTCAAACTCTGCTAGGAAAGATTCTTATTAAACCCGATAAATGAAGTTTCTTCTGCCTCAAGGAGACACAAGTAGATCTCAGATGTGGTTTGGGAAAAAAAAATCCATTAAAATTACACAGATTTAGTGATCTGCCATTGTGTGCAATCTCTTATTTCAGAAATGGCATTTTGGCAGCAACCAAATCCAATTTCTCTAGTTTTCAATATACAACTGAAGGGTTGTTTAAAACCAAAGAAAGCTAAACAAACAAAAAAACCCCCTACCAATAATCCAAACACACACACCCAATTCCATTCCTGTCAGGAACTGTAATTATACAAAATTTTGCTGTAGGAAACATGACGTTTTAGCTTGGTGTTGTGATAAATTTGAGGCTTTAACCTCACATCACTTCGGCAGCTAGTAACTAATGTGAATTTTTCCGCACAGAAGGCAGTTCCAGTTCCTCCCTGCTGGAGCTGCGGCAGGGAGCACTGCAATCCCTCCTGGCAAAGGCAGGGCTATTGCCAAAGCAGCTCCCAGGGAACCCCCACATGCAGCTCCCTGGGCTGTCAAACAGACCTGCCCGAGGAGAACCCCCTCGGGAGCCCGGAGAGAACAAAAGAGAACTCCACCTGTCCGGTCCTTGTTTTTAAAGGGACCCAGGCACCCCCTCCTTTCCCTGAACCAGGGTAAAACACGCAGGTTCTGCTGTCTCCTTCCAGCCCCAGGCCATAAAGAGACAGTAAAGCAGACTGCAGCTGACTGATGACATGGAGGAAATATGCATACAGGATTTTTTTGGGTCACCTAGGACAGCAGGGTCGACACCATGCTGTCATTCTGGCTAGTCTCCTAGGAGGACCTCGGCTCCTGGGTTTGTGACAGAGATCTTGGAAACAGATGATTTTGTTGCAGTCATGGCAAGACAGGTTCTATTCAGCAGGCTCAGAATGCCTGAGACACAGAAGCAACCTGCCTGGGGACATTGATCTCTTCCCTGATTTATGGCAGCACTTTTGTGCAGTGTGCAAGTCATCCTCTGAGTTCACAGCTGAGTGGAGAAGTGTGAGAAAACCAAAACGGTTTCAGACAAAAGCCAGCAAATATTTGAGAACATTTCTCTCTCTGCATACAGATCAACTTATGAGCGTGAAACAGAATCGAATGTTTCCTAACCAGTAAGATGAATGCATTTCCTTTCAATTTTGGTTATACTTTCTGTTTTCTACACAACGTGGTTAACTCTGGGAAATAAGCTATCTAGGATACAAAACAGTGACATATACCAGAATAATTCAGAGATTCTTTGTATACATCAGCTAACATCACAAAGTGTGAAAGATTTTGAACATATGAATGAAGGGAATGAAGGGAAAACAGGTATTGCAATATTATATGCTGCCTTACCTGCGCCCTTGTATTTTCCAATTGGTAACTCAGGACAAAAATATGGGTGAATTCCTGCCCTGATAATTAAAGGATTTGGGGAAAAAAATAGTCCATCTTTAGGACTGACAAAAAAATGGAAGCCGTTTCCTAAGTGGCTTCATTTAAAAAACCAGCAATGCTCCATGAATTTTCAAGGGTCCCATACTGGAAAAATCTAAAGTTTAACAAAGCAGAATGAATACTCTGAACAGAAAAGCCACGTATGCAGCAAGACTTAAATCAATCCATGGTCTCCTGATTTCAGACACAAAGCACTTTTCCCTAAGTCCAGATTAATGTTGATAGGAACATGGCAAAGGAACACTGGCGATAGGAACATTGTCTCCTTCAAATGTGCTGGCATGAGCAACTGGTTATACAAACAGGATGTTGTGCAATGAGTACACATAGTTCTGAAATACACAGCTCCCCAGTGATCAGGAAGTATTAGGAATAAATTTTTATTGCTTCCTCTTCATCAATGACAATTTTATTCTCTAAATGCAAAGGTAGCAAGATGGCAGGAAAAAAATTAAGGCCGAATTAGTAAACTTGCATGAAAATGAGGGCAGTTACAGTAGGAGATGCTAGATGGTAGATACCTTCAATACAAAGTTTGTGTCTGTTTTTACTAAAACCTCATGACTAAAAAAATTATTATCAAATAGAGATTCAGAATCAATGAACTTGTAATCTAAATTCTTTTTCTCAGTGTGTGTACAATTTAAAGATTAATTACACTTGCAGTGAAGGAAAAGGTGTCTAATGATGAACTGGAGGGCAAATTCTGTTCTCAGAGATTTACTATTCACACTTCTAAGTCCAAAACCCTGGATTGTTTTCACAGAATTTGTACTAGACATTTGACTACAATCTCCTTTCAGGGAGTTGTAGAGAGTGATAAGGTCACCCCTGAGTCTCCTTTTCTCCAGGCTAAACAACCCCAGATCCCTCAGTCGTTCCTCACAGGGCTTGCGTTCCAAGCCCCTCACTGGCCTTGTTGCCTCTTCTGATTGTGCTCAAGGGTCTCAATGTCCTTCCTAAACTGAGGGGCCAGAACTGGACACAGCACTCAGTGTCCATCTTAAACTGAGGGGCCAGAACTGGACACAGCACTCAATGTCCATCCTAAACTGAGGGGCCAGAACTGGACACAGCACTCAATGTCCATCCTGAACTGAGGGGCCAGAACTGGACACAGCACTCAATGTCCTTCCTAAACTGAGGGGCCAGAACTGGACACAGCACTTGAGGTGCAGCCTCACCAGTGCTGAGTACAGGGGAAGAATGACCTCCCTGCTCCTGCTGGCCACACCATTCCTGATCCAGGCCACCAGGGCACTCTGCTGGCTCATGTTCAGCTGCTGTCACCAGTGCCCCCAGGTCCCTTTCCTCCTGGACAATGTCCAGCCACGCTGTCCCCAGCCTGCAGGCGGCTTGCTGTGGCCAAACTGCAGGACTCTGCACTTGGACTTATTCAATCTCATAGTATTGGACTCGGTCAGTTTTGCACTTAAAATTCACTACATGTACATGTACTACTTAATTTTATGCCAACCTCTTCTCTATCCCTTACAGTAGTCACAGATTTATTACACTGCAGAAGATCCACATTTAACAAGAATACAAGCCACTGTCTTAGTAGGGAGCTAGACATGCACAATGGTGAAAAAAGCTAAAAAAGCTATGTTATGGTTGTATTGGTATAATCACGTAAATCTTTTATGGTAGTGTTTCATGCATTCAGGTATTTTATGAAGGGTTCCTTACAAATTCAAGCTGTTTTTCAGCTTACTGCTCTCTCTTTACATTTACAATTTCATTTATTTTCTTTGTTGGTAAGTTCTGTGCTGCGTTGATCCTTACAATGAAAGTGCAGAAGGAGATGGTCTCCATTAACATAATGGTGGTGCACATTTGTGTCCTTCGATGCAGCAACAGCAGGGCAGGGCTTGACTGGCAAAGTATAATATGGAGACTCTGCTTTAGGATAAACTGAACAAACTTGACTTAATACAAAACAGCTTTTGAAAGTAATACATACATTACTTTCTAGATATAGAAACCAGGTATCTTTCTCCCTTCTTTCTTTAAGATTACAGTAAAAGCAATCATGGTAGCACCAAAAACGCTGAAACATAAACATTTCAAATTTATTTTACTGTTATATTGTAATTACATACTGAGCTTTTTATTTGTTTAGAAAGTTGGAAAGATAACTTATAATGTATTCTCTAACTAGGCTAGATGTTTGAACATCCTCTAAGTTTCTCAACCTTCTACCCTACGGTCACAAGAAAGTACTTGATGGCAACTGCACACTTGAGATAACACTTAATTCTTCCACATCTTATTGTAATGGACTTCAAGTTGAAGGAGTGGTTAAGCCTAAAAAAGTAGAACACAGAATACTTGGGTTCCAATACAGAGCAAAAAATTGAATACAAATAATCTTTAAATATTACTACAACTAGTCCTAATTCTCCAGGTAATGATGTAAACACGATGACCTGGCAGATATGCAGTGCACAAGTACAATGGAAGAAGACACTAGTGAAAATTATAATGATGATCTACTTTGTTTTTGAAAACTTTTAAAGATAATCCATACATAAGTCTTTCATAAAAACATCGACACAGATAACTACTTTTCTCATTAAAAAACCCAAACCATTTCACAATAGATATTTAGCTCAAAAACACTGCTTACCTTAACTCTTTCTTCCAATCTTGCTAAGTGTAGACTGAATTTTCTTAGAATTTTGTTGAGAACACCATGATTCTCATTTTCCAAACATCTGACCTGGAACAATGCAATATAAAAAACTACATGTAACCATTCTGTGTTTTTGTCATGGCAGACAAAATGCACACAGAGAGTGAGATTCAGCAACTCCATTTTGAACTCCAACAGTCTGAAGAACCAACATGGATATAGAGTCCTAGAAATTATTCTCATAACGTCTCATTAATAATTTGTCAACTGACTGACTGTGAATACTATGAAGCAGTATTATTCTGAACTGAAACATACTGTAAACACAAACAAATCTGTGGGTTTTTTCTACAGATATATGTATGTATATGTAGGGATCCCATTTTTATGCATGAGACTCATCCTTTGGGTCACATTCAGCAATGTCCTTCCAAACAAGCCCTTGAAATTGGCAGCAGCTCAGGCAAGGATATTTCCAATATGGTATGCTTAATGTTTAAAAGTAGATATCCCAGAGATTGGGATCTAAGAATCAGTTCCCCCAATTTCTAGGAGACGTTTATTGCGCCCAGTTTCACAGTCCTGAAGTCCAGTTTGTAGTGGACAAGGATCTGAGTTGTGTCACCATAGCTCCTCTTCTAGAATTAGGAATTAACTGCTCTAGCTTTTTATCCAATGCTGATGACAACCTTTGTCTACTACCTCAACAACAAGTAAAAAGCTTTATTTCAACAAAGTTTTGTGAAATCATTTCAGATTCAATCTGAAGAAAAGAGTATGAATAGGAAAAATTGATATTGTGCTCGGTATCCTGTAAAGGAAACAAAATGGGCTTACAAAAAGCCCAGAAACCTCCATGCCAGGCACTTGCAACTAAACAGAAACTCAAAACCTCTCAATCAGCCTATCAGAATGACTGCTAACCAGTAAGGAGCAATAATATGCATCCACAGCAAAAGGTCCATACAGATCACTTCAAGGATAACAGTCTGCCCTTAGACTCAAAAACAAGTATTAAAATTTTACGATTGTGTGCTATTTTTAAATACACGTAGCTCAACATCAACTTCTAAAATTAGGTTAATAAATCTTTTAAACTTGGTATGTTGCACTGCAAACCCTAATGCTCATGTGAATTAAGGCTTAATTATATTACCTCCAGAAGTAAGGGTAGTTGCATTTAATTACTCCTCTAGAAAAAAAAATCTTTTGCTGCTCCTATTCTATTTGCTAAAGTCTACTTAAATAGAGCTAAATTCTTCAAGCAGAATTACAGTTTTATTCTTTGATAATTCAGATTAATAACTTGTGCCAGTAGCATAATTGCATGAAATATCAATTAAGTCGTATTAATTATTTAAAGGTAATTACCAAAAATACAAGATGATCACGTTCCTTAGCTATCTCCTCCAGAAGCCCAATAAGGTTTGTTAGATAGTGATGGGCTGTGACTTCTTTTTCCATTTTTCCCTCCAGCTGCAGTTGCAAAAGACCTATTTTCTTCTTTAATCGTCTATAAAAGAAAAAGAAAAATCTTTGGATTGGGAATTAGTAATGGCCTTAAAAAACTTGTATCACATGTGCAAATCAACATGCACAAGTCTCAAACACACTGTTCAAAATGCACTGGCTCAGAATATTTGCAGTGCCAATAGTATCATGTTCCAATTTTTGGGGCTGTTTTTTCTTTACAGTATGTTATCTGAAAAACAACAGTAACAATGAATCAAAAGAAGTTTGTGCAATGGCAACAAGTTTGTATTTCTTAAGATATAGGACAATATTGTCTTTAGTTTTTAAAATATTGTGAACTCATCTCTAAGCAACCAGGTGCATGAGAAGATGCAAATAGCACATGCCTACTGATCTTATTTTCAGATTAGTACACCTAATGATTAATTGCTATAGCTAACTACTAAATTAAAGATATATTCTTATTAGCACTTACACCTGACAACCAGGCCTTTAGACATGAAAAAGATACACTTAGGAAACATGGGGTTTTTGCAGTAGGTAGAAAACACACATTATGGGAAGTCAAGACAATATTTTTGCAGATATTTCTGGGTTTTTTAGAAATAAATGTATTTCTGTACAAGAAAATGTGACTGTGATAGGACCTGTTTGTCTTTTGAGTCATTTGCATCTCAGTTTCCAGGGTCTTCTTGTCAGCCATGAAGTTATTTCTCTCTAAGAGCAGTTTCTTGTTTTCAGTTTTCAGTGATGCTATCTTTCCCATTATAGCTTCCACCTCACAGCGCTTTTTCTCCCACTCCTCTTGTAAACAGCTGCAAAAACCAAAAGCATAGAACAGGTGTCATGTATATATCTACTTCACTAAAATGCTAAGTTACAGGAAGATACCTATGTTGAAGTTATGAAATAAGATGGACTGAGAATGCTCAGTGTTCACTGGTGACATCAGAGAGGTATTACAACCTCATCTCAAAATCATGACTAAATAATTCAAGTAATTCCTTCTGACTGCACCTTATTTAAATGATAAAAATATGTTGTCCAGATGTAATTCCTTCGTGTTTCTTCTTTTTCAAAAGAAATTGAAACTATCAACTCCAAAATATAAGGTCTGAGGACTTCTCAGGATGGCACTGTACCATGAAACAGTAACCTGCACTATCCAAAGGCTTGAAAGCATACAAATTTATGGAATGTCTTCACAGAAACATTACTCTGCAGATTACGCTGCACGGCAGCACTTTTGAGTTGTGCTCTTTCGTGTAATTTCCATATTGTAACAACTGAAGAAACTTAGAACTTCTAGCTCAGAATTTCAGGATTCTTTAGATGTGTTCCAAAGATGGGAGCACAAGAATTAGAACGTTTTATATACAGTATTTATAGAAGCAAATAGATTTGACAAAAATGGTCTTTTTAATGCCTCCTCTTCTACTATTTAAAATGTACAGTTAGCAGTAGGCACTCTATGGTAAAAACACTTCTACCAATGTTTCTAAAACTGGGATTTCCTTTTTTAATTTTAAATGTCTCTAAAAGCCAAGACAGTCTTTTTTAAATACTTCTTTCCCTTTCTTTGTGTTTTGGTAGTTACCTTCCTGGATAACCAACATAAGTTTCCACTGGCCTCCCACCTACAGAGCTCTTGTCATGTGCATGCTTTGCATGTTTCTCTGTGCACCATATATAAACTCATACCTTTTAAAATCATTCACCAAAGCCAAGTGCTCCTCTGCTGGTATTCTGCTACCCATTTTGGCTTTCAGCTCTTCACATGTAGAAGACAAAGCTTCTAGCCGTTTCTGGTACTCTATTATTTTTTTCTTTTGACTCTGTTTCTTATCTTCTAGGACTACTATTTTTTTGGTCAACTCTGAAGCTTTTGGAAGGAGGAAAAAAAGTCAACCATGTAGAGCAGAACTAATTCAACCACTTAGTGAAACTTCAACAAAACCATTAATATATTAATTCCTAGTTGTTCACAACATTATGTAACAGAGGATTTGTCAGATTGTGTTTTAACAGTTTAGACTTGAGTTTTTGCTATCTCAATCAACTTCCTTTGGAAAAGTGCAAAAACTTCAAAAGTACTTCTTTTCAAGGCTATAGGCTCATTGTAATGCCATTTTATTCTGAAAAATTCTGATTCAGTTTGAAGTGCTCTTCAATTATGCAAATGACTGTACTGCTGTTGAACAGTTCTTCTCATTTTTTCAGAAGAAGTTAAGTCAAAATGGAGTATTTTTGATAGTGTCAATAGGTGATAACGACATTTTTTTAAGTATCAGCTGACATCCAGAGCTTGATCTCCTATTGACATTACCTACATTCAAGGACATTTTTAGGCATATATAAAGTTGCAAAAAAACCGCAGCCAACCAAAACCAAAAGTCTGACAAGCTTGCCAAAACAAGAAATGACAAAAGAAAACAAATTAAAAACCCTACAAAAATCAAAACTTGCAGTACCATCTTTAGTGTAGTTCTGATGACTCAAGCAACTCAAGCACTTTTACCTTCTTGAACAAGCTGTCTGTGACTATCTTTTGCTTTAGCTTCCTGAATTTCGAGTTGCTCCCTCAACAATTCATTTTCTTCTAGGAGCAGCTTGGTCTGAGTTTGCAGCAGCTGCCTGCAATGATAACCGGCTTGTAAATAAAATATAACTCAAATGTTATGTCCAAAGAACTAACACAACTGACTTTCAACAGTGTAAACTTACAAAATCCCATCTCTTAGGCAACAAATGGGAAAAAATTCCCTAATAGAAAGAAAGGTGGGAAAAAAAAAAAAAAAAAGAAAAAAAAGAAAAACAAACAACCCCATCCTAACCTCCAACAACTACTTAACTTCATTACGTTTGCATTGTCTCACTTTTCAAGAACATCAAATTCTTCTAACGACATATTCCAACGCTATTTAATATTAGTGGGAAACTGATGTAATTGGCACATTGTAAAGGTATGTAACCTGCAATATCTAGGACAGAATTACATGTGCTTCCAGGGCAAAACTCCACATTCGTATTTAATCTCTACTCTAAAATTATTCCAGGCATTACAGATCAGCATTGTTTCAACATGACAACTGTGATGCTATTAATGCACAGGAAAAATACTTTCTTCAGAAAAACAATGAGGACAAAAAAAATTTTCCTTAAGATCTGTAATTTTAAAAGTTGGGATGAAATAAGCAAAATAATTTTTAACTTTTAAATTAATTTCTAGTAATATAACTTGCCATTCTCTAGGGGTATTGAAGTTATTTAATTGCTCATGCAGATCTTCATTCTCCTTCACCAACTCTTCAACTCGAGCTTTAAAATTTTTAATATCCTCCTGCAAGACAAAGGATTTAACATAAAACTCTTTATGATTATTTTGCTTTAAGTTTTACATCAAGAAAAATTTTTGTAAGGACACATGCTTAGGTGCCTTCTAGTTCTTGCTGAAACGGAATATTATCTCACTACTCACTCATCTCTAATTCAGGTGTGCATATTCAATTTCTAAATTGTTTCATTAATCTAGTAATATTTGATTAAAAATAATACTGATTTTGTGCCACATTTTTGCAAGTTGTAGACCCTTGGAAGATAGGTTTAAAAAGCTGAATTCTGGAAACTACTGGATGATACCATCCATTTTCAGTAGGATTGACCTGGATCTGAATATGGTAAGACAACACAGTGAACTTGCAGTAACATAAAAAATCCTTGCTGTTTTCTGGTTATTTTATGGTTTAACTTTTTGAAGAAAAATTATTCAGTTTTAAATTCAGTTTTAAAACCTAGGAAAGTCGTAATCTGAAGCAAATGGCTATTTTTTAAAGATTCAGTGACAAAAAATACTTCTAAAAAGCAAAAAGAGTACCCATTCTTTTAATACGTAGAAGTAAGTATTCTTCTACCACAAAACGCACAAGCAGTTGCAAGAGCAGCTATAGAGAACACTGAGTCCCCCTTATGAATGACAGTTGTAAATTCTTTCTACCACTGATTAGTTTATGGTTTGCTCCATTTTTAGAGCACAGCTTACATATCTCAGTGTAGTGCATGCTCCTAAATGTGAACAGGCTGACAAAAACAAGAAAGCCAAGTAGGACGAGACAGCACAATAACTATGCATGGAAAAGTAAAACAAAGTTGCTTTAAATTTTAGGCAGACAACAGCACTGGCAAATCCCATTAGAAAAATTCAGAAATTTATTTCTGCTTTAGTGTATATTTTTTCTATGGCAACTTGCCTCATGTTCAAGAATAAAATCTTCCTTTTCTCTTATTCTATCTTCATATGCCAACAGAAGAGGTGACAAGTACTTCATATTCAGCTTAAAAGAAAATTAAAAAATAAATACATGGAAATTAATTACAATTAAAAGTACATAATTACTATTATAATTTCATCTGTATTTTTTACTTCGGCTATAGATTATTAGTTTCGAAAGCTGTTAAAGAGTTTCATAGATGACTTGCAGACTAAAGTGCAGAACTTACACAAGCATGCAGATCACCACATGCAGAACAATGCTGCAGAAACACTTCATAGTGCTGTATTAGGAGCAAGCTCTGGAGAGGAAAAGACTGCATACTTGCATCTTTCTTCTAAAAAGCAGCTTTAACTTATATGTAACACAGTAGAACATGGATGCAAATGAATCCAAAACAAGATTCAAACACTATAGTGAATACTACTGCTAAAAAAATTGTCCCAGATTCATTAGCAGACCCTTAGGTTAGGGAAAGGAATTTTTACACTCTCAAATCTGCATCTTTAGGACTAAATACGTATGTGATTACTGACTATTTTAGCTAAAAAGACAGAGCAGGAGAACTTTCCCATTCTGTATAGTTCTCAGTAACAGTGAGGAAGGAGAGATTAATATAAGATCAATAAAAGATCTGATTAGTATTTCAAGGAGCAATTGTTTAACATACTTCAAATGCATTCCCTTTCACGGACTATTTGCATTCCCCTTGTCAGAAATTGATAGGCTACTACTGAATCCATGACCATTTCTACAATCAGAAATACTCTGTTTCCTTTTAGTATAATCTTTAAAAAGTAGCAGCAAAAGATTAAAAATTAAGATTCACAATTAAGCAATAGACCTTGAAAGTAAACTATATGGCAGACAATTCTAAGTGAAGATGGCATTTATGATTCTCAGCATAACAAGAACTTTTAATAGGTCAAAGTTGGTGACTGTGCAGTTTGTAGCTTACTGCACATTTAACTGGAACTGCACACATTCATTACAAAGTTCTGCCATACATATTTTTCTGCAAAAAAAGAAATGTTTATGATATTCTGTTAGTATGTGATAGTTCAGCAGAGTAATATGTGAATACTTTGATGCCAGTAAAGAAATTCTACTACTTTACTTAGAGAGGAAAGGACAGTTAAGTGAAAATACTACTTGACTTACCAGCCATGGTGGTCGTGGTCCTTCCATGGGTAAGCTTCTCAGCTTTAGATTCTAGAGTACATATTTTAAAGGATACTGACATTACTTTCTGCTTTTTAAAGCACCAGTAACTGTCCACTGCAGTCACAATTATCACCCCTAACAAGCTTATGTTTTTATTACATGTGTTGCATATGTAACACACACCCAATAAAACTGAATGTTCAGTATCTTACTGATACAAAATAATACTAAATTCTTAATATTAGACTTAACGGTACGCTTATTTTAAATTAATTTTAAATTTCAGAAAAAGCCTGTGCAATCTGTAGACTTTATGGCAAATTTGGAGAAAAGAGTCATAAAAACTCGAAGATCAAATAACAGACAATGGGACATTTCAGTAGAAACTGCCTTGATAACCATGATTCTCACCTCTTTTTGGGACAATGACCTGAATTTAGTTTGATAGCGACTTAATTCTACATTTAAACGATGGACCATTGTTTTCAAAGCATCATTTTCATCTACCAGTTCTTGTGCTTGTTGTCTGAGAGAAAGTAATTCTGCTGCCTCCTCTATCAAAACAAATATCCAACAAGAAAGTTCTATTAAAATTCAAGAAATGTTCACAATTTGCTAATTGTAATGAAAAAAAATTAAATAAGCTAGAATAATAACCAATAACTTCTCTGAAAATACTGTTATGGGAAAATCCCATTAAAAAATACTAGCAGAAAATCCATTATATTTCAAACAACAAGTAATTTTTTTTTCTTATCATGTACTTAGACCTTGACAAAATTTCTACAAATGTAGAAAATACTGTTTGGAAACTACTTCTGCCTGCATAGTTACCTAAATCAATGACCAGAAACCTACTGCTAGAGGAAAAGGTTGTAAGGAATTGGAAAAATTGAAACAAGCTAACTACAAGAATTGCTTTTATGTTTCTCCCACCTTCTCTATGTGAGTTTTCTACAGCTTCTTTAAGTCTTCTGTTTTCTTCTTCTAGTTTCTTCAGCTTTAATTGCTGTTCTTCTATGTGCTGTTTTGTTCCCTCAAATTGTTGGACCATAGCTTGGTATGCCTTGTTCAGAGACCAGTTTTCTTGTTTTAGTTCTCTGAACTTTTCTTTGCTTATATTTTTCCATACTTGCCTTGCCCAAACAGACACATCTGTAATGTCAAAGAACAAGGTATTTAAATGGTATCCAGACTTGAACAGGAGTTTCAGCAAATTACAATCCATTTTTTTCTAATTTTAACATTATATATGAGTGATACTTTATAAGATCTAAATCAGCTCATGGCTCCCAAAAGATAAGACCAGAAAGAACAAAAAAAAAAGTGGATTTGGAAAGAGAGCTGTGGAGTGGTTGCAAGTTCCCGTCTTTTCTCTCAGACACTAGAAACATTCCTTCTTTTAATGGAAAAGACTGTGTCAGCAGATCTCTCTCTCCCAAACATCACTGACTGGAGAGAAATAAAGAAAACTGAAATGTCCACTGCAATAAGCAAAGTGTTCGTGCCCTACATGGACTAGCCAGTATTCTTGATCCCTACAAATTTTCATCACCCATACAATCAAAGCTTTATGTTCCTTCCCACTGAACAGCTTCAGTGATACTGAACAATTTTTACAAAAGTCAACTTTTAGATTATCTGCAAAACTGTGGATATATTGTTGCATCAGTAATAATGGATCTCACTTCCAAGTTTTCCGTTCCATCTGTATAGAGTAAAAAGCTGAAATGAAGGCAGAGATTTTAACCTCACCAGCAAAATCTAACAGCATACAGGCATCAATAAAACTCAGTACAGGATAGTTCCTTAGAATAGGATATATATGAAATCCAATACAGAGCTCTCTCTTGTACTGGTGATGTGTAACAGCTTCATGTTTAGTAATATCTCAGGCAATTGTGGCCACTCTTAAATTCCTGTGAAAAGGCTCAAGATACTTGGACAGTCATAGTCATACACAAAACCCCATGAACTTTTAATAGGCAAAATATCCCATCATGGGACACACAGAGCTCAGAAATACTGTTCCTGAAATTGTCAGGTGGATCCAGAAACACAAAAATAAGCTGATGGCAGACCATGGATCTCATGACTCTAAGTTTACAATTTCAGTTGTGATAGGATACTTAACAATGGTGACATCATCTAGGGTAGACTGAACTTAATGTACAAGAGAGGTCCAATATGACTAATTTCATTACATTGTGAAACAATGTTTCATTTAATTTAGACCTCCAAAGTCACTCAGATTGGAAAGTAAAATCAAGTCTAACCTGAAAAGCCTGAAACTATTGTTTTTATGCATATCACAGAGCACCTTCTCATCTCCTACACAGGAAAAATACTTACACACACACACACGTGCATACACGAAAATTAGGCTTAGAGAATACAAGCAGGAAAATGTGTTTTCATATACACATGAATATTAATAATGAAAACGTGTAGCGAAGTCATAGAAAAATCCAGAGTACCTGGGGAAGGTGGAGGTTTGTCATGAATCAGATTTTCAGCTATTAATTTTTCCTCCTAGCAGAGAAATAAAAAATGAGACAATTTGCTTTAACAGCATTGCTGCTAGAGAACTTCAGAAATAAAACTTCTGAAGGAGTATCCTTTATATCAACAAAACTGAAGGTTGGATTCACTGCTGATAATACACAATTTATCTACTCATCTAGACATCATTTTGTCAGTCATCACTGCCATCAGTCACTTGTGGACACCTGAAACTCACTATTATATTCAGCAGTCAGAAGTGCACACTTCTCAGAATAATTTTTTTCATGGCTGACATAAAAGTCACATAAACACAAAGCTTCTCGATGAAACAGGAAGAGTATTTTTCCCACTTGTTAGCTTGTGTAGACTTGTATAAGACTTTAGACTAGTCAATTATTTCAGTCCCTAACTGGGTATCGGCAAATCAATTAAAATGTAAAATGTTTTTCAAAGTTGAAGAACTGTGTTCTTGCTTTGCTGGAAAAAAACAAAAGTATTTGCGCATTTTCAGGAGGTCCTTTCACCAGGAAAGAATTAAGTGTCCTTTATGCCAATGTATTTACTTGAGGTGAAGGTGATATAGACACTTTCTCCATGTTTTTATGAAACAGCAGTGAAGCTTTGTAAGGATATGCTGTCATATAATTTAACACATTGAAGATACTGAGTGACACCAATGACTAAATGAGACAGAACTCATGAATAATTTCAAAGAAAAAGATATGTGGTTAAGAACTTATAGAAAAAAGATGATAACAATGGAAGAACCATTTTCATAAACAATCTTCTAGCAAGCTGATCTGAGAAACTCAATTTTTGGGTATTCCTTTTCAAGCTTTTGAAAGCAGTCGGATCAGTTCAAATAGAAACCTATAGAAAAATGCAGCAAAGTCAGGCTCAGAATTAGAAATTTGCATAATATGTTGTCTCTCATTCTCAGTTCCTTTCTTTCACATGAGGAACAACAGATGACATACTATTAAAAAAAAAACAACCCAACAGCCTTTGTATGGCACATTTATCTATATAGCTGCATTTTTTCAAAAGGAATGATTAGCCATTCTTGTACTACAAAAAAAAAAAGATTCCATAGTAGCAATAAATTCAGTTTTCTTTTAAATGACTGCAAATTTATCAGTTTTTATGACACCCTATTTACCAAAATACACCATAAATCAACCTTTATGTAAGTCTTACCTTTAAATTCAAGCCCAGATTTTGGTCTTCTGTTAAAGAAAAACAGGTATTTCAGTCAATTAGAACAAAAATTATTTTAAGTCCATAAGCTATAAAGGTTCATAAGGATATATATGCACACATATTATACATGCACATAAATGTAAGAAAATCCTTCCCAAACCACAGATCAGATCACTGACAGTTCACTCCACAATGAATATAGACCAATCTTTCCTCTTTATGCAGTTTTTAATTTTCTGTAACTATTAGAAATTGTGAAGTATTTAGTAGCATTTCTTTAACTGCCATTAAAAAAAGAACATAATATTACAAAATAGTATTACATTTATTTTATTAAAAATAGTTTTTCCCAATGGTATTAAAAGCCGTGGCATTTTAACTTAAAGTAAGTTTACTCACCCTCTATTTGCACACTTGACTTATCCACCACCACCTGACAATCAGTTTCATGGGAAGAAACCTCCTTCTTGTCAGTGTTAGGAATAGGAGACGGTGGACACCCTTCCTATGTAAAAATAAGACAAACGTCTCTAAATCATAAGATTGCTGTTAAAATAGCCCATGCATCTTGATATCTGTATGACACATTTAGTGTATTAACGTCCCAGTCACATTCAGAATTGTTCACTAATATTTTAAGATAATAAGTCACAAGATTTGCCTCTTCTCTTGCTGTTGTTTTCTTGGGGTTATTTGGTGGTTTTTGGTTTTTTTTTGGTTTTTCGTGGTTTTTTTTTTTTTTTTTTTTTTTGTGCTGTTGTTGTTTAGGGCTCTATGTAAATAAAATCCTTACAATGATCAATGGGAGGTCAGCAGGTATGAAGTGATTATTTCACAGTGCGAGTACTCTCTGTCACCTTATTTGGTTACAAGAGCCCATGAAATTATTCTCTGTTTGCTTGCTTGCTATGGCATACGTAATCTTGATCATCAACCATTTATCTACTCTATCACAGTGAGGGATTAATGACCCATTTTTAACATTATCCTTGCTGGTTTTCCCACTGTTCACACACCAGTGTTCCACATATTGTACTCACTCCCTTGTTTTTTCAGTCCCCTTCCCTCCTCTTACCAGCTACTGTCTCTCCACCTTGGGGTGTTTCTTGGATTCTTTCACATTTTGGGATTTGTGGTGTATATTCTAAGACTGATGGTTCTACTTTACTAGTGCTGGGGTTTTTTGAACAGGCATTTTTTTAAGAGAGCTCTCACTGCCTTTTTCCTACTCAATAGTTCTTCCTGTTTGTTAAATTCTTGTATTGTTTTTGATTTAACTTTAAATGTGCCTTAAGACACAAATGAACTAAGTTCATTGCTGGTTAAGAGAATCCAGAATTATAGCTTACAAAACTTCCCTGGTCTTCAAGACTAGGTTAATTTATTTTGTTCAATTCTGAATCTTCCCATTTCTATATAGGTCTGTGCTCATTAGCACAATACTGAATCATTAACTAAGCTTTCACCATTTAACAGTAAAGTTACTAGTGCTTTTAATAAATCATCTACTATGTAAGTGCCATGCTCAATACAAATTACTGGACATTTTACAAGACTAAATTATGCATGATAACTATATACAATACCAGTGTGCTCCTAATAACCAGAGAGAAAGACTCTATGACAACCAACAAACCTACCTAACTCATGTAAGAGTAAATGAATCACAAAAGTTAGCATGTGAAATAAATATTGAATACATGTCTGAAGAGTAAGAAGCATCCAAAATATTAATGTGCATTTATATATTAAAACATGGTAAATGAACGAAAGCATTTCAAAACCTTACTTTTTTAGTTTTGCAGGGAACAGAATAAATAGCACTGGTGCTAAAGTTTCCTTCCCTTTTCTCATTACTCTGACAGCTGGACTCTGTCTCTTTATCAGCATCTGAAATATATGCATCCATGTCCTCATCTTCAGCATAATTGCCTGATATTTCCAGGGACTGTAGTGATCTGTCACAACCATCAAGTTTCCAGTTAGATCTGCAAAAAACAATTAAATGACTGTTTCAGCACTGCTTACTCTTCAAAAAAACTCAACACTAGTAAAGCAGAACCATCAATCTTACAACAATCACAAGCCCAAAGAGACAGACAGACATCTAAGCTTCTTTTAGCTGCAAACAAGGAATGTAGCTGCCCTGCTTTTGAGATAAATTTCAGGAGAAAACACCCTGGAATGAGGGTTTCCTCTAAAGAGAAATGGCTTCAATAACTCCCTTTTCTTCTGCCAATGAGAGAAATGGATACCAGGGGGTGAAAATGAAAAAAAACCTGTTTATTAACAAAAAAAAAAAAAAAAGGGCGCCTGCAAGACACAGAAAGAGGAAAAAAAACGGAATAAATGCTAAATACTGTAACCGTGGAACCTAACCCCCGCCCCAAGGAACCCAGTCCCAGCTGCAGGCACTTTCCCCTCTGGTGCAGTTCTGATTGCAGCCACCAGGGGCGCTGGCGGCTCCCAGCCGGGCGGCGCAGCTGCAGTGATTCCTCCGCGGCTGCAGGGGGCGCTATGGCGTGAGGATGGCCGTCTCTCACGGAGAATGGCGGGCACGGCCGGCAGCAAGGGATGGCGAAGGCGCTGGTGCTTCCTTTACAAACTCACAGGGGCAGCCAGTCCCGCAGCCCCCTCTGCACAGCGAAAGGGGCTGCAGCAGGAAACCTCAGAAGCAGCAAGCTGGAATAGCAGGGCAGGCTGCCCCGGGGCAGCAAGCAGGAGGCAGCAGAAACTCTGCAGCTGTAGCTGAACTTTTTACCTCCTGAAGAGAGGGGCTAAAGAGTCCCAGTGTAGAAAAAAGCCGTGGAGCACTGCAGAGAGGGCTGGGCAGGAGTAGCCTGGCTCCCAAACAGGGCAGAGACAGAGATCCCCCGGGATTTCTCACTGGCGCTGGCTGGTCCCTGGGCCTGGGCTGTGCGGAGTGTGGGGGCAGCCCCGCAGCGGGAAGCAGGGTGTTCCCAGGTCCTGGCACTGGCTCTGGGCTTCCCAACAGCGGAGCAGAGAAAGAAGCCAAGCTGGCAAGAGCAGTCACAGTGCCAAAAATAAAAAATAAAAAAAAAAAAAAAAAAAAAACCAAAAAAACCTAACCAAACAAAAGAAGCAGGCAAAACCCACAGGAAGAGCAGGATCCTCGGTAAGATACCGGCTGCGAGTGTGCCATCAAACAGCCCACAATGAAAGGGAATGGCTGCCTCTCACACCGCCCCAAACTCTCTCCAGAAACCCTAGCCTGGCTCCCATTCATCACAACAGTCCCAGAGACAGGGAGGATGGGGGGTGGGAGGGGACAGCAGTCACCCTGGGCACAAACTAGACAAAACTGATAAAACCCCCAAAGTAGTATGGGATAATAAACCATCTCCAAGACAGTAGTCTGTGTGTATACACTAAAACAGACAATTAACACTGGTACTATCTTTTCCTGTCTATCTTAAAATGCCAGATTAGCGATAGAAGGTTCCTAATTCTACCAAAAAGATAGTTTGAAATAATCATTGTAGCACAAAGGAAATATCCTACATGTAATTCAAGTGATTCCTCAGTTCATCCCATTCTGTAACACTGATCATCATTTGACAGAAATAGTATATGATTTTACTTATGACTACTGTACAATCCGAATCTCTCTTAAGATTGTATGTGTGACACCATTTTACAAGAAATGGAATAAGGATTGTTAGACACTTCACACTGAATTTATGATGTGGTAAGAAAAAGTAAGTATCTGTAACAGCAGGAGTTTGCTGCCACTCTTTGGTAGAATTGATCACTGAGAGATTCCATTTCTAATTTAAGTTATCAAACCAGAAAGTATACATTACCCTATTCTGAGCTCTGTGACTGCTGCATATGGTTCCAAACACTCTTGTTGCAAGTGGGTCAAATCACCCTCAGAAAGCGATCGCTGCCGAGGCTGAGGAATAGCAACAGTGCGCCCTGTGAGTGCTGTTGTAAGGATCGCTGCTGCTAGAGCAGACCTGGAAGAAAACAGAATAAAGCAATACTGACACTTTCTCTGTGCTCTACATTTTATATCTTTTCCTTTGCAAAATGTCTTCACTATTTAATCAAAGCAAAACATTCACAGTCAACAAGCATAAATACTACTGAATACTGTGTGACTGATTATAAACTATTACATCCCAAAGTAAAGCACAAAATGGGGCAACCTATTTTAATGCAGCTATCCAAGAGTAAGGTACAGTATCTATTGGTTTTCCCAAATCACATGCATGAAAATCATGGAATATACTGAGTTACTTTCCCAAAATTCACATCAATAATTTACAGTATTTAGCATTCACTTTAGCTATAACAATACTACCCGGTTGTGTTGAAAAGGTCTTCCATGTCCTACTATTTTGTCTCCATTATTCCCTGCTCTAAACCTTTTACTGATGACTCTGAAGTTGTTAATAAATGTTGGCACACTGTAAACCAGGACAAGCAAGCAAAAGTGCCTATTTGTGTGATGCTGTGGAGTACAGAGAAGGGTATGATGAACAGGAAAAATAAGTAGTAACTAAGATTAAAGCAGTGAAATGCTGAGAACTGTAAAATGAATTACAAGAACTTGAGGCCAGAGAGGAAGAAGAAATGAACCAGAATTAAGTAGGAACATTACAGACACTAGAAAGACCATGGAAAACAATCAGAATTGAAATAAATAAATGCAGAGAAAACATAGAATAAAAACGGTAAGAAACTACAAACTTGAAAGAAAAATAATTTGCATTTTTCCAATCCAGCGTGGTTTTACATGTCAGTTTTTCAAGCCCCTGGTATGGTAGCAAGGTTTAATTTTGTTTTTCTAATGAGCTAATATTTCCTGACTCACTTAGTGCTGCTGCAGTCCTACACTCCACTGAAGCAGCCAAATTAAAAATTATGCTAACTCTAAATAGTCCATTCATCTTTAATTTACTCAAATAAGTCACATGTTCATAACCGTTACTGTCCTGAATATTTACCATGCTTAGGAGTGGGGAAAAAAGTTCAGAGTGGGAAATGCCCCCCTTAAAAATATATTCTTTTAATGAAAAGCTTTGTAAGTATTGTAATGACATGCAATTCTTCTAATCAGGCTTTTCTAGTATGCTACAATACTTGACAAAAAACAAAAAATTTAAAAAAATATATCAAAACATACCTGGGCCTTTCTGGAGAAGGGTTTGGACTACGAGGGGGAGGGGTGCGGGGAACTGCAGGTTTAGGAGCTATGGTAGCAGCAGGGACCAGGCCATGAGCTATATGTTTCTAAATGATTTAAAATAAAATTAGTTGACAATGACTTTAAGGATCACAATGAAAAAAACCCACAGAACTGAATATGCACAGAAACTCACAATGCAAAATATTATTAAAAGAAAGAACAGTTACATGCAACTAATGTAAACAGAAGACTTGAAATGGCATTTCATTCTCCTAAAAGTCAGAACACCATGTAAAGCTGGCAAGGTTGAAGCTGCTGCTGAGACCCATGAATGTATGATTTCTATCCACTGCATCACAGTTTGCAAAACCAGAATTTTAACTTAATCATTTTTTTCATATAGATATATATATATGTGTGTATATATATATACACACAAGAAAAACTGGGATAGAAAATAATGTTTTTCAAAATATCTGAATGCTGCTTCAGAGTAACAATATTAGTCTCTTTCTTCTAGAGTTTGTCATACCTCAGTCATAGCAGTATTAGACGGAAAGAAAAAACCTACCACTAAGTCTTGTAGTCAAAGGTTCAACCATAATTAAAAAAAAAAAAAAAAAACACACAAAAAACCCCCACATTTTTTATCAGCAAGCAGAGTAATTAAAAAAAAAAATCCAAAAAAAAATCCAAAAAAAAAAAAAAAAAAAAAAAAAAAAAAAAAAAAAAAACACCACCAAACCTGGTATACCATTAAATACCAGCTCAGAAAAAATGGGACCAGAGTTCCTACAAAAGTACTATGAAGGAAACCATATCCTGGCTAAGGTTGGAAGGGAGCTCTGGAGATTGTCCAGTTCAAGTTCCTGCTCAGCGCTGGGTCAATCACAAGAGGGTTGCTTGGTGTCTTGTCCAGTCATGTTTTGTGTATCTCCAACCTGGTCCAGTGCTCAACCACCCCATGGTGTTTTATAATTATGTTTAAGCTGAATTGTCTGTGTTTGAGTTTGTCCTAATTGCCTCTTGTCCTCACTCTAGGCCTCAGAAAATATTATGCCGTAATAAAGTCCACCACCTTTGGGCAGACGTTACTTTTTCATGGAGTGAAACAGGCAAAGTTCCTGCTACTTCTGCTACAGATCATTTTTCCCCCAATTATTCATTAGTTCGTTTCTCCAACAGGACAATGAAGATGTGAACTGGGAAACATTTCTGTTTTTACACAGAGGCACATCAAATAATTGAATGGTGCATTAAAAGACCGCCCTTTTACTCAGTCTCGCAAATGCACTGCTCCCCAATTCTGCCTGTCTGTCTGCCATGCACCATTTCGTTTACTATGAATGACCCTACTACGGCTCCCAGGGAACACAGCTGAAGTAAAAGTCATTCCAGGGTAGAAGTATGACAGCAAAAGATCAATAATTTCATTCTAGCAATAAAATCTCCGTTCAAGTACGCTGGAAGAACACAACCCGCACAACAGCGTTTGGCTGCTCTGAGCCTTCGATGGAGAACTTTTATCGGTCCAGCTGACAGCACTGAACCGGGAGCGAGCGGGCAGCAGCGCCAGCCCTGGCCAGCGCCCGGAGCGTCCCGCAGGGGCCAGCGGGAACTGCCCCCGGCCCGCCCAACCTCGGCCTTTCTGAAGAAGCCGGGCAAGCCCCGGACTGAGGGAACGAACCCACCGGCCCCCGGATACCATTTCGTCTTTGCCTGGGCTTCGTTCTTCCCCCTGATTTTCACTTCTAAATGCCTAGCGATCACCGGCATCAGCCGCAGGGCGCGGCCGCCCGCCCCGGAAACCGCCCCTCGTCCCAGTGGCGCCCAGAGCCCCGCTGTGCTGCTGGCCCCCCGCACGGTAGCAGAGACCCGCGCTAGCCGGAGCGATACTCACGAAGGGGCCCCTCCGCCCTCTGCTGAACAGGAACGCCATCGGGACGGCTCCAACCACCGCCCAACGGCCGCCTCCCCTCCTCCAACGCTTCGCCCCCGCAACCCGCTCGAGAACAAGGGCGCGGCGGATTCGCTGCGGGCTCGCGCCCCGCCAGTCGGCACGCGCCTTACTCAGCCCGCGCCGGCCGTAGCAACCTCCCCGTGCCGAGGCCCGCCCCGCCCGCGGCCCTCCGGCTGCCGGGTCCCGGCCCCGCTGGCCCTCCGGCTGCCGGTTCGCGGCCCCGCTGGCCCTCGGGCCCTTGTCTGCTGCGGGCGGCTCCTCTGGGCCGGGCAGCGCCGGCCCTCCGCGTGCGGCCTCTCCCGGCCCTCAGAGCGGCTCCGCTCTGCCGCGTGTTTCGGCGTGCGTGTCTGCGGTGGTACGGCCGGTGCTTGTCCTTTCATCATGCCTTAGCCGCCGAGGCTCCCAATTCCTCTTCAAGTCAGAGCACCGCGTAAAGCTGGCAAACCTGAAAACAGTCTCTCCTAGCAATTGCCTTTTAGTAATTGGTCTGGAGGCTTCCACCAGCCGAGGGACAGAGGTGCCTCTGGAGTAGGCTTTGCAATTCAGGAAGATTTTCTCCCAGCAAGGGTGGACGAAGGTACGGAAAACGCAATGCGGGGGTTTTTTTCACTATCTGTGTTTTAAGTCAGGCGTTTTTCCAATTGAGGTGGAAAGCTGTAAGTGGAATTTGCGAGCCAACACAACAGCCTGTATTAAAGTGAAGAGAGTTGCTGGCCGATTTTCATATGTTCACCTTAACTGTAAGGAAGTTTGAGGAGGGAGGTAGTGTCTCTTCCAGAATATTGCATCCTGTTTATGATTAAAATTTATAAGATTGGACCAGGTTTGTAAAATGTGTTGCCATTTTTCCACATTTCTTTCTAGGATGGAGCTGCTACTGAAGGAGGATTTTTAAAGGAGGTCTGATGACAACAAAAACAAACTTTCCTGTGACGGCAGGATCTATAGTTGTCCCTTACGGGCATGTGATTGGAAATGAGAAGTGGAGAGGGTCAGAGGTAGCCCAAAGGCTACAAGGTAAGCACAAACAAATTGGAAGAGAAAAAGCGAGTCAGGTGAAACAATCCCCTCTACTGCCCAGGCATGTTAAGAACGGCTGGAATAGGCTTTACTCTGTGCCTGGCTGGTCCCCTATCTGTGGGGATACAGATATCTAACAGACTATGTTAGCAGGCTGGAAGATGCCGTTTGTTTGTCATGCGTCTATCCGATCAGCTCAGTTTTCATAGTTGCAGAGCACTGGAGGGAACAGCAGAATTTGCTCTTGTGGGACTTTGCGGATATTCATCTCCACTGAACTCCCTTGAATTTACACGTATGCTCTGCTACCCTCTTGCTGGTACAACAAATTAAATTACGATGATCCCTCCAGAACAGCCTGTGATATTTTTGTTCAAGTCCAGAGTTCACTGAGCAGCTCTAGTACTTTTAAATCTGTAGATTGGAACTGTTATTAACTTGCATTAGTAAAGGCATCACACAGTAGTTTGGGCTGCTTGTAATGAATTTACTTAAAGGGAAAAAAGGCTTTTTATAAAGTTCATAATGAAGTCACTAGAATTATTGACACTTTAGGAAGGCTGTGCTGTGAAGTAATTGTTAGTATACCTTTAACTACTGTATTTTTTCTTCGAACAATCTCACCCTTAGGGAAAGTTAGACTCATCTTTGAAGATGGCTTGGGACTGGTGGACTTTCATCTTCCAAACAGAACTTGCATTTTACTTATTTCTGAAGCAGATTTGGTTGCAGGGGATGAATTCAAACGAAGATTGGTTAGGTTTAGAAATGTAAGTGCTATATAAAGAGAATAGTTTTCACTTGATATTTGTTTATTCCATGCTTCTGAAAACATTCTTCTTGTGTTTTTTTTGGAGCTGACCTTTTGGGATAATTTTCACCTGAAAACTGAAAAATTCTGCAGCTGTGTGATAATGCTGTATTAAACTTCAGTCCTGTTGCTGCAACTTACATTCTTCCTCTGATTTGCTATTAGGCAGCTCATACTTGAAAGATTTTCTCTGTTATATTGCATTAACTTGTCATTAACAAGGTTTTTTCTAATATCTTTTTCCTTTCAATACAGGCCAGCAGTCTTAGGGGAATTGTAATTGTAGAGAAAACACAAATCAGTGATCAGTACTTCTCTGGAGTACAAAAACTTGTTGTACTCGAACTTGGAATGGTGTTGCTTCCTGTGGCAAATCAAGGAGAAGCTTCTCAGCTTATTATTCAACTAGTAAGTTTCTGTGTTCTATTAAAACATGGGATGTATGGGAAAGCAGGTAGATCTCAATGATCATTTCAGAGAGAATACATAGGCTCTTAAAGGGATACATCACTTGAATGTAAGGAATAAATCTTCTGCAACAGTAATATGGTAGTATAGTTCAGTGGAAAGAAGACTGATTTGGGAACAAAGGAAAAAGGCTGAAGAATACGATCCTGGATTTTTTAAATGTAATCTTGTACTGAGGTACCAGTAGGTAGCATTAGGCAAAGGTCGCTGTCAAAATCAACTTGACATTTTGTGTTCTCTAAGGCTAGGAAAACCGTTTTAAAACTGTTTCTTTTTACCCTTTCTCTGACCGCATCAAAAAGGCGACAAAAATAATTGTTTTCATTTGTTGTTACTACTAAGAAATTGTTTCCTAGTAAGATTTTGTCAAACTTCATCCACTAAGGGAGCACACCTAAGGAGGGAGCTTGCTTTTAAAACTCCCTAGAGCTTGCATTGAGCTGTTCTGAGATGAAACACGAAGCCTGGAGGCAGAGCTTTCGCAGAAGCGCTGGGTGTCGCTGACAGCTCTCTTTGGCCGCAGGTGCGGGAGCAGAGCCGGGATCGCGGTGCCAACCCCTTCCTTCGCAAGCAGCGTGCTCAGCTGGCAGAACCGGCCGTGCTCCAGGCAGTGCAGCACATTCCCGGAGTCGGGAAGACAAAAGCTCTGCTTTTACTGCAGCAGTTTGGGAGCATCCATCGGCTTTGTAACGCATCCATCAGTGAGCTCGAGCAAGTCGTTGGACAAACAGTAGCACAACAGATTTATACTTTTTTACACTCCTGATGTGCACCTGCAGTGGTATTTTGCAAAACAAAAACTTGTGGGATTTCTGTGGAATTATAAAATTTTGGTTTTAATAATCACATGATATGCTAATTTCTGTAATCATGGCTAGCAACAACTGGACTCTGACGCTTCTTTTTTACATCTGCTGTGTTCATAGAGATTAAGCGGCAGATTGCCTTGGAAAGAAGTCTGTAAAGTATTTTGCATCTATCTGGAACAAAAAAAAACCCAAGAAAGCTGTCTTTTTCAGCCATCTGTGTTAAAAAATGGAAGAGCAATATGCTTGCTTACTTTGCTCTTCCAGAAAAAAAAACACCATATGAGTATGTGCATAGTAACTTCTCAGTAACTGCAACTATCTTACATGTTTTTAAAAAGTTGCCATATACTGCTTTATAGTAACATCTTTGATTTATAACTTTCTGGAGTTCCTTTGGAAAGTCTTCCTAGAATACAGGTTTTCCTACACTAACTTATTTCTCTGGTCACCCCTCCAGTTCACAGGGTGCTAACAAATATATTCCTATGTGCCTGATATCCAAAATACTGGTTAATTCATGTTGTTTTTTTGAATATAGGTTGGCATACTAATAATAAATTGCAAAATATTTTGATATATTAATTACAACTTTAATATGTTAATTATACTATCAATAATGTACACTACAAAGAGAATAATATGGGGAGCTTTGAACAAAATTCGTAATTCATACTACTCTTCCAGTATTAGTATTTTGAAAATTTGTTAGGAGGATTGTTTATCCTGACATCTTGCATTTTATTTTAAGTTATATTCTTACCCTATTTTCTAAGGGTAAAATTGCTGTTTTCCTTGAGGAGGTGTGTGAGAAGCATCTTTCATACCACTTGGAAGTTTGGATCACAGCAGGAAGGCAGCCGAGTAGGATTTTCCACTCCCTTTTGTGGGAGCCTTGGCACCTCTGAAAGTCATCTCTTACACTGGTCAGCACGGACAGCAGCTGGACCTGATATTGATTCTGTACCTGGTATAAAAATTTGTCTGTAACTTGGCCGTAATTATTTCATTTAGTGAATAATAAAGAGCAGAAATTTCCAAAAGGACTGAAAAAGATGCTACTTTTTTCAGGCAACTAGGGAATACTTTAAGCTTCTTTATACATGGGGCTGCTCAGATTTTATTCCCTCTAAGGGACTTTATTTCCTTAATCCCTTTATTCCCTCTATTTGTCACTTGGCTATTAAGACTGGCTTTCACATCTAAAGGCATGTGGCTATTATGCTGCAAGACAAACACCTTTTCCCTGTGACAAATGGACATGTGCTCAAAGCATTGAACAGAATTCACTGAAGTAGTAACAATATTAATCACAGGCTGAACTACTAATCTATTGCTAACTTTTCTTTTTAGGGCTTTGCAGCAACGTTATACATCCTTGTGGGTAGACACTTGTTATAACAATTCCTGTGGTCTGAGCAAGAACATAAGGCACACATTCATTTCACTGCAAGTTAAGTGAGCTGTTGGTTACCACTCAGTGTAGACAGAGTCTTTAGTTAGCTGAAAGAAAACTAAGAGTATTTGCATGGCAACTGTACTTGAATTGAGGGGTGTGTTTTAAATTTAAAAAGCCAAGCTTTCCTCAAGGACAAGTGAATGTGATGACGGGAAAGGAAAGACAGTTATTCAGGAGCTAAGAGGGGAAGTATTTCCAGGAAGACTATCACAGTGGTTTAAGAGAAATGAAGAGCTGGAAGGGTGATTGGTGTGACTTTGCTAAAGGTTTTGTTACTTGGACAGCAATTTCAGCACACAGGTGAAGTAAATCTCACCTGTATGGAATACTGTATGGAATACTGTATGGCAGGGGTGTGCAGATCAGTGCCTGGCAGCTGCTGCGTGTAGAAGAAGCACTACTACCAATACATGTAAAAAGTAACTGCTAAGGATAGGCAAGTCAGGTAATTTACAAATTATTGCTTTATGTAACATTTATAGGGAAACTAGGAGTATGTTTACACTCTTTGTAAGGAAGTTAGTTTTAAACTTTTAGTTGATATTGCACAATACAGGAACTTTTCTTTAAAGTTTCTTAGATCTCTGTAAGCAACATTAGAGAAATACATAAGAGGTATGGCAACAGTAAATAGCAAAACCCTGTATATTATACTTTATCATCCAATCTGCAGCAGAATCAAAAAGCTACTATTGAAATGGCAGCTTCTCATTTTTATTCTTAAATAAGCATCATCAAGATATTTACACCTACTACATAAGAAATTAAAAATAAATGACAACTCTAAAAGTTTACACCAGTATGCAGATTTTCATGTAAATTTTACGTATCTATCTACTCTGTAGATGGCAATGTTAACTAACACTACAGTGTTAGCAAATTTCAATTAATTTCAGGAAATAGAAGAATCTCAAAGAAATGCTCACCAGTTATTTTCTGTCCCCCTCCTTACTATAGATATAGCTTGCTCATGAATTTTTCCAAGGGCAGAAGGATATTTTTTTGCTTAATGTGATAGTAAATAAATATCCTGCCACTTAGCACAAGCACTTCTTTTTTCATATGATAAAGTATCACTGCAATTAATGTAGCCTTGAATTGATATAATATATCCATTTTGAGATTTGTTTCACAGCTATCCATTTTATCAAAACTAGTGAGATACAAGTCTTAAGGTTTAAATAACATTTGGAATAAAGCCTGTTTTTAACTATTTAATCAGCAGGCATTTAAAATGTTACCTAAATCAGAAAAAGAACAGAGTAAAAGCCTTTTGGAGTTCAAAAGACCTTTTAAATTTTAAGCCTTCTAATTCTCTTCCGGAATTAAATTACCTATTCAGTAGGCTACACCTAGTACTCTGAGGAAGCATCTCTGCATGAAAACACAACTCTATGACACCGCCCCTTGGCACAAGACTGGTTTTTCTGAATAGTATTATTCCCTCTCACCTGTGGTTTGTTAAGGTAATTCTTTAAAGTAGTGTTAAGTGATTTATTATTGACTCTTAAGGAGCAGGCTCATTCGTTAATGTGTCCCCTATTATTTTGCATTCAGCATCAAGTTTGTAATAAATAACTCCCATCTAGCATAGTTATGACTATTTTTATGGAAAATCAGTCATAACTGTATTTTGAAACTCCAAAGGAGTCCAGTCCTCATGTAAGCAATTCTATAATCTACATCTTGTTATTGCATACTTCCCAAACCACTTCATTCTAACCTTCAAATACTTAAGTTTTACAGTTTCTGCCAGCTTCTGACCATAAGTGGCTCAATGCACAGCAAATGAAGTCAACAGTATTTGTGTCTGAGTTTATACATATGCATATGAAGATAAAATTAATCAATAATTTTATCTACATTTTAAACAAAAGTCACATTAACAGATACTTCTGAAAGATTCAGTACAATGAACTTTCTGTATTCAAAAGTGTAAAAGGAGAAAGCTTCTTCTTAATCTGAGAACTTCCAGCCACAGCTGAAGGAAGGCAGAGTGTACTTGCAGCTTTCTGTCTGTTTTTAGTTCCCCAACTTAGAAAAGGGAGTTTTAGTGGGGCTTTCTTGGTCTGATCAATTTTATCCTCGTCCATGGCTAAACAGATTAAGGAGTATGTCTTCTGCATTCCCATGGAGTAAGTTGCACTCTTGCTATGCTGTAGGAAAAGGAGAAGCATTGTAAGAATCAGTCATCCAAAATGGGTCAAAATTTTGACAGTAACAAAAGGGTACTGTTTTCCAGGGCAGACTGCAGCAAGCTTTCTGTGCTAATGACATTACTAAGCACAAGGCCCTTCAGAGTGCTCTGATGCACATGCATTTTGCACATGTAGACTCAAGAGTGTTCTCGCACAGATGTGAAGGGCAGTCCTTTTGCCGTCTTTGGATAGGTCTTATGTTGATCACAAATATAAGAGCTCTTGTGTGACATTCTCTTGGGGTACCTGAAAGGCACAGCCTTCTCTGTCTTCTCTTAGCTTTGCCCTGAAGCAATTTGATTATATTCTACCCTTTCCTTTCCAGTTGCAACTTGGAATAGCAGATGTGCAATTCCTTATTTTCAATAAGGAAAACCAATTTAATCGAACAAGAAAACCTAACAGCAGCAGGGACACCTTAATAGCTTCTCAGGCAACACTATTTGAGTGTCTAAGCTTGCCAGAGAATGTTAAAGGCGTGAAGCAGTGGATTTAGCTAAGCTACAGGTTCTTTCCCACAACTAGTGAGTTATTTAGAGCTTAATATTTTTTAATCTTGTGATGACTTTCCCTTAGTCTAAAGCTTCTGTTAGTAGCTTAGTAACTGACTTGACAGTTAAAAGTTCACCAAAATAAAAAAATACAGACAATAATCCATGATCTAATACAAAAGTCCCAGACGATTTAGAATAAGAGTGCATAGAAAATAATACGTGGTCTTGGATGTTCTATTTCATTCCATTATTGTTTCATAGTGGTTTTTCCAGTGCTGAACAGGGTAATGCCTTCATCCTCGGGTACAAATTAGGGGAAATAAACTAGGTCTTGAAATTTTTCATGCAATTAATCTAAGTAGCTACACTACAAAAAAGCCCACCACCCAACCATTCTTATGCATTCTTAGCTTGCTAGGTCTCAATGGTTTTAACAGATGGTTTAAAACTGAACACACATCTGAAGGCTTTGTATATTCACAGGTTGAGTGGGGTATCTGAAAGTACATGAAAGTAAACATTATGCAAGAACTGAAGGCAGGCAAGGGAAAAAACTCTAGCATATCAAATCTGCAAAACATATTTGTCTCATTACATACCAAAGATGCCGCTGTATCTTGGCAACTGATAACCTCAAGCTCCATGGGCTGCTTTCCCACACTTTTCAATTTTTCCAGCACCTCATTCACACCAAGCCACTTGCAATCCACGCCACCAACTGAAACAATGTAGTCACCTTCTTTTAGGCCTGCTGACTGTCAAAAAAATTGGGCACAGGTTATTATCTGGAATTATAAAGACAGGTAAAATGGTTTTGTCATCATACAGTGCCTGTCCCAAAGGCATTTCCCTCTTAGATGCTACAAACCCATTCTCCAGCCACACGTGCAACTTTCCCAAGTACACAAATGACCTCTTGATTTACCACTGATGTGATTCTGCTATATTCAAATGTTGGCTGGTTTTATGTTTTCACTTTTCTCCTAAAGTAAATGAAGCCTGTGTTTTGCTACGCTATTGTCCCCGCTAAGACATTTTCTGCAGTGTTTAATTCTTTTCATTATTTTTATTTGTACTGCTGTGGTTACTTCTGCCTTTTCTGTAAGTAAGCTGCTCATCACTGCATGCTGCTTTATCCCTTTGGATTTTCCCTAAAAGAACAACATTACAAGCCAATAAAACATTCTTGTCCCTCTTTCCTTAGGTAGACACTACACCTTGCATTCCCTTCCTGATCCTTATTCTTATTGCTACTTTTTAAAGCATTTATCTTTTCTAACTTCCTGAGTAAGACAGGAAGTAACATTTGCTTTTATTATTTGTGACTTTTTAACTATTAAGAATGAACAGAGAAAGAAATCAACTCTAGTTTCACGTGATGTTGGGGATATGGGTGCTTTAACACTATATAGCATACGTAGCACTTAAAAGGCATTCAGATTATATGAACTGACTACACTTAAATACAGAACTCAATGAATATTCCATACACGAGTATGAACAAGCTAAAGGTACATTTTAATGCTCAAGTCTGCAGAGAAATTGTTGCTATCACACCAATGTACTTACTGCTGCAGAACAAACTGGATCAAGACAATAAACCTGTACTGGAGCACCTCCTTTTAGACTGAACCCAAGCTCTCCTGCTTCATGGTGAAGGCAAATGGTCCGTGGAGCTGTCCATCTCTGTTTGGCTGAGAACACTGTCAGGGGGCCCTGGAGGTAACACAACAGCAGGCCTATTATGCTTTACTGTCACTTGTAAATGAACATTTCTGGGTTTGTAAGTTATAATGCTTTAAGCTCATCTATTGTAGATTTTACTCAGGTTCACTTCCAGCTAATTCCCTGGAAATGCAAAGTCCTATTTCATGACTGTTCAGTTGATACTTCAAATGGAGTTGGATAAAGGCAACTGCCAAGTTGTTCCAGGATCTCTGTTAAGGTGTGCAGAATCTTTTGGCTGCATAGACTGTATTATTCCATTTCAGAGGAGCTAAACTGATTCATGAAACATTGCATATTCTGATCCTAACCATAACTCCCAGTCCCTTTTAGTCGCTGACACCTGCAAGAATGGCTGTGTCACATGCGTGTCACATGTTCTGCATGCCTGTCTCCACATACCAGGTACTTCTCCCACCCTTTAAGTTGTGTGCAATTTTCTGTTGAAACTTCAGGGGACTTTTAAGGTTTTCAAGACTGAATGTTGTGCAAGCCGTACAGAAATGGCACTTTTACTCTTTCCTTCTCTCAAGCTGACTTACACCTCTAAAGCTAGGCGTGATTTCTCCAATGGCTTCTGAAAAAAACTCAGTTACTACAGGATCATTTTTTTCAGGCTAAAATACTTGTGTCCCTTGCCTCACATTAGAGTGAATTTATCATTGTTGTCAAAATGACAGAGGTTGGGCAGCATTAATATGTTACATACCAGCTTGTGAAAGAAGTCTTTAACTTTCACCTTGGAAAACTGAGGAGCAATTGTTTCTATTTTATGTTCTGTTTTAGCTAAAATAAAAAGAAAACAAAATTAATTTTCTTTTTAAGTATTAGTTAAAAGACATCAAAATTCCTTTTCCTTCCATTCCAAGTTAGATAGGAATTTGTCCTAAATTCTTACTGGACTGTGGAAAAATTAATTTTTGTGTAAGTTTGTTAGATACCACAACTGCCTTAAAAATATCTTCAGAACTCACAGTATCAATATGGAAAACTTAAAAAAAAAAAATCGGTCTGAACAAAATGATGCTATTCCTATCTTTAATTTATTTTTCTTTGAGAAGTTTTTAAAACCAGCATTCAGTTTCCTACTGCATTCAAAGAGGAAAAAATTTTATCAACTAGACTAAAGTAGAAAAAAAAAAATAGCAGTCAAATTGAGTTAACAACCCAGTCTAGTACTAGAGTTGGGCTCAAGAAAGGGTTACTATAATTTTCCCCCATATAACTTCAACTTTTCAAGTTTCCTCATTTTCCTAGCTCACAAGATAGTCACCAAAAAGAGCTCGATTCTAACTAACCACCATTGTTATCTACCCAAAAATAGAGTTGCCAGAGGCAGAAATACCATAAAAACTTTTCTAACAAAATATATTCATCAAAATATATCGATCTGTGATTGTGGGAACATGTAAGCAATCTGAACTCTACAAAGGTACAGTATATACCTTCTACATTATTTATGTTAGGTATGGAAGCACATTCTCTATGTATTCATATGTACAATTAAAGGCGTATCCCCATGAAAGCATATTTGCATATGGTTAGGCATTCTTTGTTTCTGGCTGTGAACACTTACGGAGTATATCTGGAGCCTGAATTAGACTTAGAAAGTCGTCTTCTGTCTCTTGCTGAGCATATTTGAGAAGTGAACGCTTATGTGCAGCTGTCAGAACCTCCTGGAGCACCTCAATGTTCCGAAGCTTTTTGCATAGCCCACAGACTCTCAGAGCTTCCTCATGGTAAACAATGGCTTGGCGTAAATGCGCTTTCCCTGAAAACGTGAAAAACCACTGGTTGTCATCCACAGACAATAAATACAAGATCATTTTCAAACTGTAGCCGGTAGCTGTGTGAAACTGGCAGTTACCTAATTGTTTTCTCTGAACTTTGTCCTTTAAAACAGCAAGAACCATCAGCCCTTCAGGCACGTGGTCATACAGCTGGGACAAGGCTTTCTCCTGCTGATCTTCGTCATCACCGGGCTGCACTGGAATAATGGATAAAAAACATTAGCCATGCATACACATCTCTTGGTCCCCTTCTCCTTCAGGTGCTTTATTGTGTAATTATTACTACATTCTTTCCCAGTGCAGTAAAATACTTATATACATGTATATAAATAAGAATTTCAAGTTTTTGGTTTTGTTCATTTACAATATGCAGGTAATACTCACATGCCAACACATATTGATAAAATATGAACTATTTAGTAGCATACAATGGATATATAACTTCTCTTTGGTTTCTGTGAAAGTTAAGTTTACTGTATTTTCACATTTTTATCAAAAAACAAAAAGGGCACGGCCTCATATCTAGTGGGGAAAATGACCACAATTAAATGTATATTGAAGCACCAAAGATCTTGGTTCCAAAACTTATTCACAGACCAAATTATAACTGTTGGTGTGTTTATTACTTTTATTTATACAAACATATAAGGAAGTATGATTCTTACATTCATGGTCACACAGAATGGTGGCAATGAAGTAATGTGCCAGAGCTTTGTAATGGTCTGACTTTATTTGTGCCAGCTTAGACCAGGAATAGGGAATATTCTCCTTCACTGGTTCCTGATTCATTGCAGTGTTAACCAGCATGTAAACCTCTCCCACCTAAAATAAAGCAAATAATTGAAGTACAAGAACTTAAGATGAGGTATTAGGAATATCATATTCAGACTTAAGATAATTTCATGCACAATCACATCAAAGGAGAGGAAAAATGTGGTTAGGATGGGTTGGAATTAAGTTTGGAAAAACATTTGAAATGTCTTCTCTGATTTTTCCCTCAAGAGAAAGGTAAATCAATTTTGTACGAGAACAGAGGGACTAAGTCAGTCAATCTATATAGCTTCATAGTTAAATAAAACCACCATATAATAAACAGGTTTTAATTTACAAATATATCTCATTAATGCAGTTGAAAAAACGACTGAAGCATATTCAAACAGTAGGTTTGATCTACACTTTGAAACTGAGTAGTCACACCTAGCCTGAAGTATGTGTGTTCTAATTAAAACTGGGATATTATCCTTTACACAGAGGAAATGAAATAGCTTTTCAATCAGTGAATGCTGCTTTAATGGATCAAACTACTCCAACTGACAGGATAAAAAATCTTTCCCCTGCAGCTGATCAATCCTACAGACATGTCATGGTGGCTTTACAGGGTTGGTATGAAAGGCTTTGCCTGTCTTTCTAGTCTGGAACCACTTATGTATCTGCTACTCTGAAACAGCTGAGAAAGCATAGGAATATCCTCATGGCATACTGATTTTTTGGTACATACCTCAATCAAGTATTAACACTACCTTCTGGGGCAAGCCTATCTCACCATCTTCTGGCAAGTCCCAAGACAGCTCTGCAGGTACCAGTTTGACTCTGTTTGTCAAGGTCTTTCCCTCAGTTACAATTTAGCTATTCTGTTGATTAAGCTTTTTAAGTTTTCATACCCTTCAGCAGCTGGGAAGCAAGACAGATTGTGTTCAATACTTAACAAGGAACCACACAAACAACCCATGGACCTTTATATGTAGTTCTGTGGATGAAATCTGTACTGTCTGAAAGACCAACATAAATAGCTTGTAAAAAACCTTCAGCACATTTACTGTTAATCTCCATGAATTATGAATTAAATAAATTGTAACAACTCTAAAATAATATTTAAATTCCGTCTGTTCATGTTTTAATCTTCTGAAAGGTTGTGCTTTTCACTGTATTTTGCGAGCTGCCCCATGTTATTTTTGGTTTCCAGTAATGGTCGTTGACATTTAAATTTAATAAATTCAGTTAATATTACTAAAAGCTGTAGGCAGTAGTAACGCAGCACTGTAAACAGTTATTTTAAAGGCTAGATTTAAAGTCCCATATTTTACCTTGGCAACTTCCTGCGTCATTTTTACTAGTGTGAAAAACTCATTGCGTATTCCAGAAAGACCAATCTGCTCAAAAACACACTCTCGAGCTTGTGCGAGCATCATTTTTACTAGTACGTTCAGCATGGCTGGGCTCATATCATAGCTTGGGGTGTGAGTAAAGGTCTCCTTTAAGTAGCTTAGAACTCCTGCAATCACAAAATGGTTTTGTCAGCATTACAAAGATAAACAAGTGAACTTAATTCCTAGCATGTACCATAATAATTAGGATTTAAAGGATATTTTCTAGTATTGCACTACAGCAATCTGAAGGAATCTGTGGTTCATAAGAAGTTAGACTGACCTACAGTTTTTGCTTTGCATTGCCATCAAACATCCCCAAGTACACCTGTCAAAATTACACTTCAGAGGAGCAACAGAAACTGCAAATTTTGAGGGCACTGCCTGCAAATTTGCTTGTAAAAGTTCTTGTGATTGACCATAAGACTGTGCTGAACTGAATGTGACCTATATGTGGGAGTGGCAGGCTGTGGCTTATAGAGGGGACAAAAAAGAGTAAAATCCACAGCTATAAGGAGATGACAGTAGTAAAACCTCGGGACAGAAGGAAAAGACACAAACATATAAACTTAATTAAATATTAATCCTATTTTCAGATGCTGCTAAGTGCATTGTGTGTCCCAATGAAAGCGCCATTCCATGCCTGTTAACTAGAATTTAAATTTTTTTTTTATTAAATACATATATTTAACAGGGTAAAAATAAGATTCTTCTCTAGCCATTTGGTTCCACCAAAATATTAGTAATTTTTATCATATATCAACATTTCAAACGAACACTGCCTGTAGTGCAATACTGAGTAACAGTTTCGTGGCTGGGAGCGTAACCTTCAGTAGGCATGTCATCCAACTGGTTTAGTGAGTTCACCTAGCTTGCTAATGCTGACAGTCCTGCAGAAGTGCAACAGTGAGATCTCTGCCCTTTAAGTATTCCAGTTTCTTTAATCTTACTTCTTGCCAGAACGCTCAGTTCAGGCCATGTTGTGCAGTATTTTCCTACTAAAATGCGATTTTTTTGTCTCTGATTTTTGATTTTCCATGTTACACTCATATCTGAATTTTTAACATGCCATTAAACAAATCTGAAACATGGCCATGGCCCTACCTTTTTGCACTAAAAAAATTAATCCCAAATTTACCAGGCATATCCCAAGTACTGATGGAGTGCCCTACTGAAAGGAACTGAAAGTATAGAAGAAAAAAAACATGGAGTTTTTTGTTCTCAACATATTTCTGCTTAGGCTGAGGATAAATTCTGTGCAACATCTTCCATTCAGCACTGGGAAACAGTTAATACAGACTCCAGATCACGCCTCTGCCAACATAATGAAGTGTTACAGCACCATGCACAGGTACAATGAAATGCCTCCTGAGCATGTTGCTTTGGGGCCCTGCAAAGGTAACTGTGGTAGCAAACACCACCTTTCCAGTTTTGCTTGAATTCTGTTCTGCAAACATGGTGAAGTGAAAAGCAGTGATTTTTTTTAATTTGCAAAATGGAAGGAGCAGCAGTAAAATGGAGAAATTTCGTAACTACTGAAATTTCTTTTATATGAAATGCGAAGGTTGAAAAAGAATTTATTTATTTATTTTAAATACACATTAAAAAATACTACACTTTTTTTTTTTTGATAGCTGTGTACTCAAAGGAGGGGATTTATGAAAAGTCAACTCTGTTCTCCACAGCTTTTAGCTGCCATACAGTGCAAGCCCATAGTCATAGATGTTAGTGCAGAAATAAATCTCACAGTACATATTAATTACGAAGGACATGTCTTTAAATATTACATCTGTAGCACAGATTACATGTGTAGCACAGATGATACTTACAAAACAAATTAGAAAAATCTATTTTAGCCCACAATGAAAACAAAAGACTTTATAACATGTTAGTTCAAGGGACAGGATTCCCTTTAATAGAACTTCTATTTCTCCTTGCTTGAAACAGAGATTATTTTGAATGTGTTTGCCTTTGGAATCTATGGAAAAGAGGTAGTCAGCTTGCAATGGATTGCAACTTTCACCAGAGGAAAAAGCAAGATTAATTTTTAAGACCCTCCTATGGAAAGCTAGGCTTACAGGGTTTTTATCAAACCTGTCAATTGTCTCTTGTACAGATTTGACACCAATGTGCTATCACTGAGGTAAAAGCAGTTATGCAGTGAAACAAGGAATGAAGCAGTTAATGCTAGTGCTATAACTCTGACCTTTGAACTGCAGTTCAATAATCATTAACCACAGTATTCACTGTCTTATCTGCATGTTCAGACTACATTTCCAGGTGGTGAATTAAAGCATAATCTGAGCTCTTCACTAGGCTTCTTGAATGTCCCTATTCCTCCTTTTTTGTGTAATCAGGCCTGTAGAAAATGCAGAAATCTGTACGACATCAGAATGAGACTGGGGACATTTGCGTGAAGACCTTTCCAGTATTTTCAGATGTGTACCTGCAGCTTTCTGAAAAGCATCAACAGCATTTTCAAGTCCAGCCTGGGTCTGACGATTGCATCTTGTTCCAATCTGTGTGTAGAGAGCTCCAATGTTGAATAAAACACTAGCTTTTTCAAGCAACAGATTTTGCTGACACACTGGGACACCTGTGAAGGAATCATACCTTGGGAAACAAATACAAGAAGAAGTGTTATAATTAGCAGAATCCATTGAAAAAAACAAGTACTTTCATTCTGTTTTTCTGAATGAGCAGTGGAATTCTTAACTGTTCTGCTACAGTGAAAACGAAGGTGAACAGAAACACCATTATATTCTGCAAGGACAATCCACATAATTAACCCAAGCCAGGGAACAGCTTTATTTGAGAATTTTCATCAGGTCTTACAGCAGTGACTCCATAAGGTCATTACATTTAACTCAGAAGTGCCCATAAAAAAATCACAGAGGCGAAGAGCATGCTAAGGAAGAATCCGTATGTGCTGCTACGCTCTCTTAGTTGCTGCCAATGATCAAGCACTGGCATAGTCAGATCCTCTACTGCTTGTGTCTGAAGTTTCTGTTTGCAGCTCTGACTAGAAATTTACCAGTTCCTCTTGGCTACATGGCAGTCATCTTTTTTCATCATAAAAAAATTTGAATTCTGAGTCACACTTTGCTCTCAGATGTAGTAAATACTCCCTTATAAAAAGTTAAGTTGCTCCTTTCTCTCTTCTGGCCCAAGTGGTCTTCCTAACAAATTGAAGGAGGGGAATTAAGGTCTGACCCCACGGCTTGTCCTCATTTTGTACACCTAGGTTGAGAATTCGGAAACATCTGTATCTGTCCAAAATGAAGACTATCTTCTCTCTTTCTCCCTTGTGCTAACCTGTAGCCCAAATCATAACCTAGCCAATGGTTTCACTCTTAAGCATGCAAAGGGTGCATTGTATTCAGGTTTACTCTTAAATTAAAAAAAAAAAAAAAAAAAAAAAATAAAAAAAATTGACAACACACACTGCAGGGCTTCAAGAGGAGACACACACTGACATACTTCAGATTAAAATACAGCTAATGATTACCCAGTGTTCTGGGTCGGGGGAAGGACTAAAGAGAAACATGAACTCCACGCTTACCACGTAAATAAAACTCCAATGTGCCTGGTGGGTGGGAAAAATCTGTTTTCTACATAACCAAGTTGCAGGAAATAGCTTATCAACATCTCAATGCCAGCTTCATCCCGGCTAGGAGTGCGGCAGGCCTTGAAATACAATAGATTAAAATTAAGTGCATTCTGTTGAGTTACAGGATGAATACTGAAATCCCAAAGATAAAGCTCTGCTTCCTTTGGGCTTCTGCATATCATAGAAATGTGTGGAATCTGAGAACAGTAAGCTTAAAGCCATATGGATTCACGCCAAAAGTTTTTCAGCTGCACACAAGTAGCACATAACCTTTAAAAAAGCAAACAATCCATC
This sequence comes from Hirundo rustica, assembly GCF_015227805.2. NCBI lineage: Eukaryota > Metazoa > Chordata > Aves > Passeriformes > Hirundinidae > Hirundo > Hirundo rustica. The sequence continues at coordinate 18,013,183 of NC_053460.1, forward strand.
TGGCAAGTCTCAAAGTTAATTAAATAAAGATTGTAGGTATTTTATGAAAGCTACAGAGAAGGCTTATGTTTCTAGCATAAAACAAGAAACAAACAATAGTTAGAAATACCCACCATTCTACTACAATATTTTGCCAGATTAATCCACTTCAACACCCTCCCTGCTAAATTTAAAATATTGGAAAATAAAAAACAGTAGGCAAGACAAGTCTTGGATAAACAACATTTACAAATTTACAGAAATAGCTCAATCATTTCACATAACTTCATCTGTTTCTTCACTTTTTCTTTACTCAGACTGTAAAGCTCTTCGACAGTGGAGATTCATGCACCACGTCTCAGAAATGAAGTCAATAAGAGTACAGTAAGCTCTAAGTAAAAGTGTCATATTTTGATTCCATACAAACGTTATTTACAACTGTATATTAAAATACAGTTGTATTTGAACTTACTTGAACTTACCTGTCTCAGATCCATGAGATCTGCTATTTCATCTTCATACTCTGAATCGTCTTGACTATAATGTTCCAGAATAAAATCCTAAAAAAAGAAAAAAAAAACATAAAAACTTGGAACATCTAAAATTATCCTGAACTATTTTTCTGCAGTTATTATAAACAGTACGAAATTGATTCAGTTGTGATTTGAATGGTGTCTATTCCCTTGCAGTCAATAGCACAGTAATATATAACAATGAAACTACAATAAGACAGTTGAATTATGGTTTGGTATCTTAGACAAATTTCACTGTAATGTAGCACCAAACATCTACTACATTAGCTCCAATTGGTTTTAAAACAACAACATTTAGTGGTTTTGAAAGGGACAAACAAACCTTGTTATCGAAAACAACAAGGGGATCAAGTGACCACAAAAACTTGTTAACAGAAAGATACTGCCAACTTCTTGAGCTATACTAGGGCAATTCCACTTGAAATAACAAAGCTGCAGTGACATGAAGTGGTACCATGATCTGACCAAGGAATTTAACCCACAGGAGTAAAAATAGAGAAAAATGCTATAGTGATATAAGATGGTTTCCCATGAGAAAAAAATCTATATTGCACAATGCATAGTTCAGAAAATACAGAAGATGGCTCAAGTAGCCAGCAAAGTGTATTAGTCAACAAACAAACAGTGTTAATGCTGCAACACTGCTTCCCAGCTGAGCTATGCTGGTTAGTGTAAGTTGGTGCATCACTACATTATGCTGAATAAAACCTTCACTACTACTTCCTTTCACACTTACATCAAAAATCAATACTCTTATTAGAAACAAAACTAGGGAAGGAATTTTTATTCTTTGGTTTAACTCTTTATCTTTAATTTAAAGTGGAATTTGTTGTAACATTTTTGGACTTCTTGTCCTAATTAGGTAGGAGCAATGACCCAAATAATTGGCAGTTAATTTTTAACATGTCATGATCTTAATTTTAGGGAAAAACAAAAAATAAATTGCACTTAAATTACTTCTGCTTCTTTAAACGAATCTGAATTGGAAGTTATCTCTGTTAACTGTTCATTCTGAAATGCATATGTAAAATTTACCTTGAGGGGGAGTGTAAAGTCTACATCTTTGGTTTCCTTTAGGCCAAGAGGTACCAAGGGAATACTGAAAGTCTCTCTATGGGAAAAAAGCAAAAAGATTCAGATTTTTTTTTTCTGCTTCATTATAATTACTTTTATTTTATCTGATGACAGGAAGTTCATACACTGATGGGTTAAAGAGAAAGGTAATACAGTTTCTTCTTACACAAGAAAATCTGCCTAAAGACCTGTACTTCTCAAGGAGAGAGTGAAGAAATTTACTTGCCTGTACTTTTTTTTTTTTCTTTTTTTTTCTTTTCCTTTTTTTCTTTTTTTTTTTAAATTTAAGCCTATTTTTCCTTCAGGCAAAGCAAAGGAGACTCTCAAAGGCTGCGTTACTGCAATTTAGTTGCACAGCTGCTAGGAGATCTGCCACAGTAAGAGCCATGGTAAGTATCAGTAGTTATAACCAGTATTTTCCATGTCGCCAATGGTTTTGTATGTAGTACTAATGTACGCAACACAAGGAGAAGCAGAGCCAAACTATCCCAGCTTTCACAGTGAAAGGTCTAGCAGTAAGAAGTCCAAGAACTACTTGGTTTCTAGAACTATGCTAGGTGTTAACCTCCAGACAAATCAATGCTAGAATATCAAAGGAGAATAAGGATGAGAACTGACTTAAAAAAAGATCAGAATTGCTTTCAGATACATAGTTTGTTGTGTAGATTTAACAGATCACTACCAAGCAATTATAAAGTTCATCAAATCTTTTCATTTTTCCTGAAAACAACGTTTTGACTGTCTAATCATTGTTTAGAGCATTCCATTACCAACTACAAAATCCCACATTCACTTAGGGTCTTGTCAGCAAAACCAGCTTTCTTATGAGTGAAAAGTCCATCTTGAGAGGGTGGCAGTAGGCAAGCGGCTTTGTAAGCAGAGGAAGAGTCCTTCATGATCCTGAAAGTGGCTCTGTTAGCTTGAAAAGTACTTCCAGGATACAGAGCCAAAACACCATTTCAAGTGGTGCAAATGGTCTGATTTCTGATGAGGCTTTTAGAAGAAACCTCAACACTTTTACTACAGATTATATCAAGACTTCTTCCTCAAAAGGAAGTGAGACACATGGAAAAGAAATCCTAACTTACTAATTTTATCCATTCTAGTATCACCCACAGTCCCTGTAGATATCAGCATTGGTGATTCAAAGAAAGTGAATTTTTTTCCCCACAGCTAAGGTGCCACACCCATGGAGCACACGTCATGAGAGTACAGAACAGTTAGGGAGGTGATCCTGAACTTCCAGAACGGACTAGAAATAGCATCACACTCCTCAATCCAGTTGAAATGTGTGCAAGTACTGGGAGGGCCAACCCTTCAGATAGTTCTAACACAATACAGGCTAATCCAGTAAACCATGGGTGTGACCTTATGTCGACAACTGCGTGCACAATAGTCAGAGAACAACTATTAATAGCTACTTGCCATTAAAGGCTGGACAGCAGTTACAGGGAAATTATTTTTGCTGATGAAACATAAAAAGCATTCAGAGCTTAGAATGAAAAGCATAAGAAAGGCAAAACACCATTCAAAATAGATTGGAAGAGTAGGATCAGGAGAGAATAACAAGCATACTGCTGTCCAGCCTCAAGACCTCTGCCTGCCTCGTGGCCTGACCTACTGCTCATCCTTCAGTGAGAATCCAAATATTTTTAATATTCTTTAGCTAAAACGAGAAATAGTACCTGTGGAGCCCTGCTCTCATTTCCACAGCCATAACTGCTCTCTGTGCTCACATGCATCTACAGAGACCAGTAAAATCTTGAACAAGAAACCCAAATCTCAAAAAACAAACAAACAAACAAACAAACACACCACCAAAAAAAAAACACCAACCAAAAACCCCAAAATATTTTCACATCAAATAGTTATCAAAATTTGCCACAGGGGTAGAGGATAAGAAGTTTAGCATCAGTTGGTATTTGAGAAAACTGCAATGTAGGTATTTTGCATCACGTCTGTGTTCACTTGGAAGTTACCTCTCTGGAAATGTGCTTCATCCTTTTACATTAAGAATTCCTTGTAAATCCACCTGGAAGTTTCACACCTAACTGAGAACAGAGCTAAGAGGGACCCAAAATTTTACCACCATCACATGAAGCATTTCAACTTGTACCTTGAGCTGCTGTTAATCAAATAGTAAATATTTAGTTTTAGGAGCAACAAGGCATATAACTGATGCAGAAATCATTTCAGTATGCAGGCAACAAATACTCCTTAACTCTTTGAGGAATCCATTGCAATTTATAAATTAGAGTGCTCTTCAAAGCGGAGAAAGTATCTTGGAAAAAAATCCAGCTTCATCTACTAAAAATCCCTCTGCTTTAGCCAATGAATTTGTGGTCTTCTGTCACTGAAGAGCACACATTCAAGATTACCGAGTCTAATCTAAACATCAAATCAGCATTGTGTTTCTGTTCTCCAGCTAAAGAGAGGACTGTTGTATGCAGCACGTTTGAGAAGAGATATTACTGTATTGCTAAGTTTATTCACTCCAGAATGCACTGAGCACATCAGCAATTCCAATTCTGGAAATTCTGCTAAGTGCCAGCTGTTTGCAGTACAGCCTCAAGAGCTTGCAATCCTCGCAATACTCTTCTCTTCAAAGGAACCTCATATCCAAGGACTAGGGGCACATACATTTCCCAAGAGAAGGGCAAATATGCAGACTAACCCTTAGTCAACAAATCTACAATCAAGTATGTTCTTTTCCCATCAAACCCTCTGTTCTTTCACATTATTATAGTGTCCAACTTTCACACTCACCAAGAAACAATTTTGTTTTCAAGGGTAAACAGAAGATCTATTAATAATTGAATAACTTAGCTTTATACTTACTCTGCATTTTGATAAACTTCTACTGAGATATTAAGTCCTTCCAATTCTTCCTTTAAGATCTGCAGGTCTGAGTTTACAAAACTCAGTTCCAGTAGTACCTGCTCTCGTACTTTGTTGTTGGTGGTTGCTCTGCAGAGACATAACAAATTTTTATTGCTGAGGAAAAGGTTTTCTACAAGCTTGGTTGACCCCCTCCAGCCTCCAATGCAAGCATTCTCAGCATTTTTAAGATTTCTTTTTATATCCTTAAGAGATGATACAAGACCTCATGCTTTGGAATTTATTAGGTTTTTCTGTCAAAAGAGTGCCTGGGATAGTTTCCAGATAATAGCATGCAGCAGCAAAAGATTTTCTATGTGCCAAATCTTCCATGTATGATTAAGGGTCAAGCTTATTTTCAGATACATTAATCAACAAAACTAAAGCGTCTTAAACAGAATCATGATCCTCTTTTCAGATTATGGAGGTTTTTTGTCAAATAAGATAAGAGGGTGGAGGTAGGAGTCGTCAGGACATTCTCCATCAGATACTTCCCCACCTTATAAATTGAATACAGAACTGCTGAAGCTTCTGATCTTAAGAATAAAAGAAAATAACTTTCCCCCAAAAGTAATTACAGAAATATCTTTTGACCATATCTTTTTAATACAAGACTATTTTCTCTATAATTTGATTTTATTGGATGTAAATATGATTTTGTTTGCTTGTTTCCTTAGCCATTTATGTATTTAAATACATAAATTTGAACTTTGAACTGCAAGCACAACGGATGTTAGTATTTAACAACCCCAAACATTTCTGTTGATTACTAATTTGTGTATTTTTATTGCAATTTCTAACCTGATTCTCCATACTGACAATTTTATTAGAATATTACTATTTTCAAGATACTTAAATCATCTGTATCTATAAATGCACAGGTATGAGTTTAAGATAAAAGGTATCCATGCTTAAGATATTGTACCCTTATATTACAGTCTGATTCTTAAGACAATAACAAACTTAAATTTGCAGCATTTTACATTTACCTTTGTTTTAAGAAAAAAATTCACCTTCATAAATATTTATCTCACAAATCTAAGCTCCACTTAGAGCAGTTCTCCAGTTTTATGGAGCACCTTGATGAAGAACTAATTATTCCAAGACTAAAATTTTAAGTTTGTTTTTCATATTATAAATGAGTTATCTGTGATTTTTCTACGCTGTACTTTATTGAACACTTTACACTGCTTAAATTAAGCAATGTTAACTTCTGTTGCCTTCATAAGCCAAACTGGATACAAAATATGGTGGGGTGATCTTCCTTGATAAAGTCAGCACCACACAGATAAATGGTTAAGTTTTGATGCTACAAGCACTTTAATTATGATATATTAAGGCTCCATGTTTTGTCTAGCTTACCATCCTCCACAGGAAGGATTCTCATATATTTTTTTCAGAAACCCCAAAGTTCCAGATTGCGTTCTTTATTTGCCGTACTGCTATAAACACCCATGTCAATTTGATTACCTTTTCTTGTTTTTTACATTGCAGACATTTTTTTAGTAATAACCAGCAAAAGACAGCTAGAGAGGCAATGGGATATTGTTGAGAATCACGTAACTCTACACTGAATTCAATTTTAACTCAATTTCCAGAGCAAAAGACAGTAAAAAGGAGAGGGTGACTTTTAGAAATTCTAAGAACAAAAGTCTTTGCACTATTACGGATCGTGTGCTTCAAACCTAGCTCTTACTTTCAGCCAAAAGTAAAGAAACCATTCCCAGTTTTTCCTCAAATCCTACTCCAGGAGGCTTCTTGTGGACAGCAATTGGTTTGTTTCTTTTAGAACTTGATGAAATTCAAATAGAATCTGCAAGCATAAAGCTTGTTTACATTTTTCCTTGGGAGACTGTAGATACAACTAGTCATGTGAACTGTCTAGGGGTCAGGTTACTTTTAAAATTGCTTCTTTCAAAGAACTAGCAAGTTTTAATAGTTCAACAGGTGTAAATTCATTCTAGATTGCTAAAGTAAGTCTGTTCCTCTACTCTTAAGCAGACTTAGTTCCCACTCCTGTAAACAGCAACTTCAGTATTTCAGCAGTTAATACTGGCATCAGAAACTGAACTTTAGGATATCTAGGTTAAACGTTACCAGTTTTCATACGAGATACTAGTCATGTCTTTAGCCCTTCCAAAGCATTCCTGAATCAACAAGCAGAAACATTAACTGAATGACACATTCCATTTCAAAAGCAGGTATAATAATTTTGCTAATCATACAAAAAGTGTTAAAATTCTAAGTCTCAATCCTTAAGTCAATTACCAGAAAACAAAGCAAACTTAAGTCACACAGAGGCTAAAATTACCCAAGTTTTCAACCTCTCACATCTCTTGCAAGAGCGGAGATAAAAGCAGGTAACAGACAATGGACAACCTATTGATTAATGACAAGTTTAAGATAATCTAATTTATCCAAGCATTTTCATCTCTTTAAGTATATTTACTAGATATTGTTTTTGAAGACCCATTGTTGCTCCAGTTGCAAAGAAACAGACACCACAGGAAACGACTGCAAGTGAAAATTGGGATAATTTTCAGTTCTATATAAGACTGGAAATCCACAGGCTGTTTGCCAAACAACTAATCACAGGATGTAACAGCCTTAAGACAGGATCAACATAAGGCTGTTCCTTTGGGGACAGCCACGAATGAAAACACATCCTAAAACAATGTAATAGATGAAGCTACCTCAAACTGTAGGAGAATTTGGTGGCAACTGGTGGTAACCCAGCTCAAATTACACATGTGCTCCCCTGCTACTCCTGTATCATTGTTACATGGAGTAAAGAAGACAACGGACAGTCGTTTCTACTACGCAGCACAGACCTAAAGGGTGTTGGAAAAAGCCAACAGCATAGTGGCAATACCTTTATTTGATTTGAGGAGTAAAAGGGACTGATTACAATATTCAGCAAGGTTGACTTGCCATTACCATTAGCAATAAAGCTTAACAAAGAGAGCAACCTAAGAAAGTCCAACATCCAGGTCATTTACTACAACACAGCAGTACTGAAAGTACACTTGAAAGCAAGTAATGACTCGGTAGAGAAATTGCTTGAAAAAAATTGAGAGAGATTCACAAATCATTCTACAGTAAGAGACAAAGCATATTGGGGGGCGGGAAGAGAAAATACAATAACAAAGAGACTTCTACATAAATTAAAGAAAACTAAACAACTGTTGCTTAGGCAAGGAAACTACGAAACCATGATATATACCTTAAAAGATTTTCAGCACCAGCTCTCATTCTCACTGCTTTTAAGATCTGTTGATTTAGAACAGCTCTTTGATTTTGCAGTTTGCTTCGTCCAGTCTCGGCAAGAGGATTACATCCCTAGAATTAAGAAAACAAGTTTTTTGTTGCTGTTGGAAAAAAACTTAAGACAGACTAACACTGAATTTAAATTAACTTTAAAAGCACAGATTCTGTATGAATACAAATTAGCTACCTTGACATCAATGATGATCTGATATCAACAACACTATTTCTTGTCTCAAACTTGGCCATTAAAACCATAAGAGACCATGACCACAGCACATTTTAACATGAAAATGCAGACAGAAAATATTTGTTTTAAATCCTAAGTACACAAGTGAGCCAGTCTATTTTCCCCTAAAAATTTTTTTTATATATTTTGCAAATGCAACCAAATTTGAAGGAATGTTATTAAGTTTCTAGGATTTTTTTAAAACAGTATCTGGCAAGACTGCAACTCCCATCAAAGCTTCTGCTTAACCCTTGCAAAATATCAAGAATACTATATTCCATACTGAGATATAGGCAGCCTTGAAATTATAACTCTGTCAAAAAACAGGCTATGGTGCTCAAAGCTTGGAGCTCAAAAACTTGCTCCATTTTAGGATCTCTCATCTTTCCTTCTGGTGCCTCAGACATTCTGTACAATCCCTACCCCTCCTTCCCTAGCTCCTCTCTTCACACCTCAAATTTACCAAAACAGAGCTGAACAGGGTAAAATGGTTATGACTCCAGACTCTTATCAAATTAGGCTCTTAAAAAGTAAAGTGTGAAATCCGGAATTCACAAGAATGCTCCCATATATGTGCATACCTTACACAAGACTCAAACTGCTGAAACCTGTGTTTGAGCAGGACGGAGCCATTGTATTCTGAGCACTGATAAGCTGAAACTGCTACAGATGAATAGGACTGCATGTTTGTCTTTCTTTTGTTTAAGGGAAACACAATTTTAACACCTTGTTAAAATGTTAGAAATTTCCCTTCCACAATTTATTCTTTGTCCCTGCCTTCCCTTTTTTAAAAAGTATCAAATGCCTTTGAATCTTAATACTCAAGAGTCCACCGGCACATCCCTGCAGTCTTAACTAATAATTCTGAAGCAAATAAAATCACTGTTTTATTTACCCTTAAATGAAGAATGTCCTGGGTATCTGGACTGGGTATCATTACAAAGCTTATCAGAGTCCTACTGTATTGTCTGCTACACAGAAGGAGGCTCAGACTGTCTTCCTTCAACTACTCCAGCCCCTAAATTATGCAATATTTTGGATTTCTCCCTCTTAGTTTTGACTAGAAAAAATGGATTTTTTTATAAGCGCATTTAAAAGTCTATTAATAAGCTCTAATTATGAGTGGTCAAGCAATGACATACCAGCAAAACAAAAGTGAGTATTTAAATAGAACATGAGATTCTGAACATGTATTTGAAGTTCAGTTCTTGTTGTTGTCAAGTGAAAGCAAATTGACTTGACAACAGAAAAATGAGCTGATCAAATCAGATTACTCTAGTTCAACTGAGAAGGTACATAGCCCAATAATGTTAATTTTACATATCTAGTCTGAAGAAGAATTTGTAATAAATAGGTAACAGGAAGCTTGTGCAAACATCTTCAGAAGCACCATTTGCCACATAACTTCAAAACACACCACACTGACCTACCACTCACAGCACATGCCCACAGCTCTCCTCACTGAGAAAGCTCTCACAGCACAACACGTGTCGATTTGGCACTGCCTAGTTTTTTAGCAGAGGGGAAGGGCCACAGAAGTGGCTTCTGTGAGAAGCTGCTAGAAGCTTCCACCATGTCTGACAGAGCCTATCCCTGATGGCCCTGAAGATGGACACGCTGCTGGCCCGGTTAGAGAGGTTGGTAACACCTCTGCGATGACACGCTTGAGAAGAAAATCAAACAGCGCGCTCGTGGTTTTCTCTCCAGGGGTGGCGAGGTGCCGTAGCCGCTGCCATCTCAGCGCAGCCCACGTGGAGCCCTGCCTGCCTGGCTGGCTGCCCCGGGCCAGCCGTGCTGCTGGTGGAAGGGCAGGGCAGCGGTGGCAGCTCCTCCCTCCTGGTGCCCCGCTGGAGCAGAGGCGTTAGACAGCGCCAGGGTGAGCGGCACTGCCCCAGCAGCGTCGGCAGGGCCGCCTGGCCGGCAGTGCGAACGGGGCAAGCAACTCCCTGACACAGAACCTAGACGAGATCAACCTCTCGGCACTGTGGGACCCTGCAAGAAGCTTTGAATTAGTGGAACTTGTTGGCAGTGGTACACAGGAGCAGTAGTTTTTCTTCTAGTGAGAGAGGAGGAGAAGTGAGGGCACGTGAGGGAAAACAACATGGCGGCACCAAGGTCAGTGGGAAAGAAAGAGAGGGAGGAGGTGCTCCCTCTGCAAACCGTGGTGAGAACCATGGTGAAAGGAACCATTTGTAATACATGAAGTCCACAGGGAATGCGGAGATCCACTCACAGCCCGTGGGAAAAGTGCTCACACCAGAGCGGGTGGATGCCAGAGCAAGCTGCGATCCACTGGGAGACCCGAATAGCAGAGATCTGTCTCTGCTTCCAGAGATAAGAGAGGATTCTTGCTTCCAAACTAGAGCAGCCTACCTAGAAAACTGCACCCTGTGACAAATGACCCACACCACAACAGTTTCGGGAAGGCTGTTTGCCCGTGGGAGGGACTCCACAGCACAGCAGAGAAAAGACTCCTCTCCCTGAACAAACAGAGGAAGATCTCGAGTGACAAACTGACCAAAACTCACACACCCTGTCTCCCTGCTCTGTTGGTGGGAAGGGCTGCAGAGAAAAAAGGTGTTTTAAAGGCTTATTTTACTTCTCATTCTACTCCTCTGGTTCTGTTAATAATATTTATTTTATACCTTTAAATTTCAACCTGTTTTGCCCTTAGAGTGTTTTCTCCCAGTCCTCATCTCAACTCATGAGCCCTTCCTTAATTTCTTTTTTCCCCTCTCCTCTGCCCAGCTGAGAGCAAGAGAAGGTGAGCAAAAGACTTTTGTGGGTGCCTGGTGTTTGGCCAGTGTCAAACCATGACACACACAGAAGATTAACTTTTTACTAGAAGGAATACACACATGCAGCAAACTCATTCATTAAATTCATTAATCTCAGATTAGAAGTAGTCCTTTAACTACCAAATCCTTTATGCTCCTTTATACACAATTATACACAAAGACAGGAGCAAGGCACACTTTAATGTCTAACGCAATCTTGTAGCCGCAAGTTGCTTTCTGCTCTCAGTCTGGTTCTTTTTCTGGGATGCAGCTGCTCTTCCCCACTTTGCTTTTCCTTCCTTTTGTGTTGTATAGGCTTTTCTACTAGTAGTATTCAAAGCTTTATCTCTTTCCATTCTATCCATGCCATTTTTCATTTGAGCCACACTAATTATTTCCTCTTGCATTCATTTTGAATATTTAATTATCATCTCAGACCTGTTATTTCCATATTTATGCACAAGTATTTCCTTCCAACTTCTTTCTTGACCACTTAGTTCAAGCATCCTTCTAAAATGTATCCTTGCCTTGCCCTTCATGTTTTTCTGTAAAGCTGCAGCTTCCTCCCAGAACTCCCCGGCCCTTTCTGTGTGCCAAACATGTTTGATGACATCATCCAAATAACTTCTTTACAGCTTCACTTCTGAGAAATTTTTCATGAAGATCAACTGCCCGATTCCCAAGCCCAAGAAGCTCATAGAAGTGGTCTCTTCATTTTAATGAACTTTTGATCAAACTCCCACTGAGCAATGAGTACAAAACTGCAGTGATCGGAAACTCTGCAAAGAGAAAAAGCTTAAGATATGCTTCCCTGCATTTCAGGTCCCCAGGCACTACTCTCTGTAGGAAGAAAACCAGCCCTGGGCCCTACCAGGACAAGGCACTGACAGACCAAGATATCCGTAAAACCTCCAGTGTGCCTGCAAGTGTGACAATTTTGGTAAGAGGCTTCTTAGAGACAGAGGAATCTGTTTTCAGGATACGCTCACCTGTTGCAAGTATATGGCTCCCATTAACTTCACATAGCCTAGAAGGAATTAATATTTTACTTTTTGGAAAATGCTGTGTTTTACATCCCCTGCACGGGGGATGAGGACACTCAGCTAATTTGTGTTCATTTGCAGGCTTAAACTCTTTATGGTAATCAAGCTGCCATAAAACTGACGGGTAGAAGTCTGCGTAGAGGACAGCAAAAAAAAAACAATATCTGAAAAAAACCTCAAGAAATACATATCCCTTGCATAAAGCACAAATTCTATGTACTAAAAAGTTATTTAGCAAACAGGTCCAAGCAAGTGCTTAGTTTTGTCTTCCTCCACGTAGAAGATCCCTTTCCCAAACAGCATTCCTACATGGTTCACATCAGAAGTCCAGTCACGATGCACGCAAAAATCATGACTGTTTGCCAAACAATGAGTAATAGCAGCAAGTATTCGAAATTAACATAAATATGATTTACAAAGTAGTGGTTTGAACTTCTAAGATGAGCCACAGTGTCTGAAGGTGACACAGAGTTGAAACTGGGTGTGCCTCCTTACCTAAAGGAAAACAGTCCTTTCCAGCCAGTGCAGCCTGTGCTGCTTGTCAAGCCCAACAGTGTACACAAATGGCCATATCCTCCAGGTATTTAAACATGTGTGTTTAAATAACAAGTATGCATGGAACTTGTGCACAATTTCTTTGGTTCTAATAGCAATCATAGCAAACAGCATATTCCACACCAGTATTTCTAGAACTGATCCCAAGTCCTGCTAAATTGTCGTGTCCTTACCTTCTTGCAGTACTATAATTAATGTTTCTTTTTGGATGTTACCACTAGTTCAGTTTTGAAAATGTAGCTATATACTGCAGATCTTTCAAAAGCACACGTTTTAGCTGAGCATTTTGTTGTTGTTTTGTTTGTTTTTTTTTTTTTTCTTTTAATAAAGAGGTGGGGAATATCTGGTCTTCCAGAGCCTGGTCTACTTCTACATGATCAAAGTATTTTACACATCTAAGTGCCTGGCCCAAAGATTAATATAAAGTTAAATAACTAATTATTGTATTAGACTCCAAATATGTATTTCCTACATGAACTCCATCTTGTCACAGCACTCACTGAGCAAAATTAACATTCATATTTCATCAGAGACATCTGTCTCTTGACTAAGCACATTTCAGATGACTCTTAGTTTCACATGAAGGCCTACTTTCGGTTTTAGGTCCTATGAATTTGTATGTAAGTGGACTTCGGATGACAAGGTTTATGAATCATTGCTATATTGTGTCTGTCCCGCCAGACAAGTGGAAAGAGAACAAATAGCCAAATAAATATTTCTGTGTCAATGCTAATGTTGATGGTTGCCTGGCTACTAATGACTTAAAAAGAACCCCATGAGCTAAGCCCCAGTGGAAGGACAGGTGTGGCAGGTTGGTAAACTGATACATTAACAACAGGTGGGGGGAAGCCCTGCAGAAAAAAGCCCAAAAAGAGGGGAAGCACAGAGAGTTAATTAGCAAAGTGCTGATTCATGAGCTAGTTACCATACCTATCATCATCTTCAGTCTGGTACTTCAGTTACGGAGCTGTTTGCTTCTGCTTTTAGCCTTCTTCCCTGACACAGGGGACTAACATAGTCATTCTTTCTGAATCTGTTTGGTCTATATGGTAAGTATCTAGCCTCACAGGTGTAAGCAAAGCTTTAAGGGAGGGAAAGAAATTATGCATCTTTGTTCAACTGATCAGAATCTAAAGATTTATTAAGCTAGCTGTCCTACTGCTCCGCCTCTGTGTAGCACAGTGGACTGCTACCCAGAACAACCAAACTGGAACTGGGATGCTTCATGTTGAACCAGCCAATACCTAGAGAGCTGCAGAAATGTTAACCTTGGAAAAGTAACTATGGCTTTTTCTTACCATTTATTGCAACTTTCTCACTGGTGAGAGAAATCTGAAAAGTTAGGGCCAGTGTAAGGTGTTACAAAGCAGTAAGCCAAGGTGGGAAACATAAAGAGTAGAAAGAACATGCTAGGTATCTCTTCCTTGCTCTGTTCCTACCCACCAAAAAACTAACCAACAAAAACAAAAACCACCCCCCAACAAACAAACAAAAAATAAGGCAGGCATAGCCCTACTAATAGGTCATCACATAAGCACAGGATCCTGTGACTGGATTAGTCCTATATTATAAATACCCTGAGCTCTGTATGGTGATGTGTCTCAGGGATATTTACTTTGCAAAAGCTTACTATTTAAGTGGGGTGGTGTGCTGGGAAAAAAAAAAAAAAAAAAAAAAAAAAGGGTGGAGAGAACAGCTTGAAAAAGAAAGCTGTTTCTCTCATAAGAATTCAATGGTAACTTAAAAAAAAAAATCACAAATCCAAAAAAAAACCCAGGAAGACATTTGAGAGGCCAAGCAAGCCACAGAACCATGGCAGGTGTAAAAAATAACCACAGTTGGGAAAAGCATCTCATGTAAGCAAAGCAGTACATGACAACAGACCTGCTTTAATTACTATTGGGCTGTTGAAAAATACTTCCCGTCTAAATGCTTTGCACTACTTTTAAAACAAATCGTTCTTCGCTCTTATCATTCGTTTTGTCTTTATTTTCATAGAGAAGAAAGACTGGGGGCAGAATTTGGATGGATGTGTGGGATATGCATTGTTGATTCACAGATTGCTATCAGTAACAGTGAAAGAATGTGAAATTCTGTACAGAACAGGTCAAGATATGAGGCTCATGGTCCACGAGCACTCACATCATCTTGGAGAACAGGTACAGTGTGCCCTGGCAATGTACACTGAACTACGCCAAGATAAACAGAACAGTAGCAGAACCAGTTCCTGGTACATTATCTTCTCAGAAATTAAAAAGTTACAGGCAGAAGCTTCATCTTCTTTTTGATGGAAAGCAAGGTGCTTCTTCCATTTTGCCATACCCTCTTCAGAACACCAGCAAGGATGTTTTTTGTTGTTGTCTGTTTTGCTTTTAAAAGTAAAATTCTTCTCACAAGTTTGGTTGCAGCTCATCAAACAGCTAAAGAGGAATGTTTTGGAGGGGTGATATAACAGGAATTGAATAGGGGCAGCAGTGATAGAGTTATACATACCCTATGTGGCTGCATAGGTAATTTCCTTAAAATTAGATTATTAAAAAAGAAAAAAATACCAACAAAAGACACACCAGCATTGAGCCAGCTCAAAGCATCTTACAGGTTTAAGGAAAACTTAAATTTTGCATATATAAATTATAGGTCTTTGCCATGAGGAAAAAGGAGGTAATGGAAAAAGGATAAGGGAAAGGGGGAAAGATCCATCCAGACCAGCTCTGACATCACTGGAAGGGAATGGGGAGGGTGAATCTGAGAAAGGGTGCAAGTGGACTTCAGTTTCTGGCACCCATCACATCTCAGACTCACATGGAAGTCACTTTTTACTGTGACAACAGAAGTCAAAGCAGGGAACATGACTGTGCCTCTGTTTCCCCATTTCTGGCCAGTCGTAGTTTTACAGGGCCCCCTCCCTACATATTAAAAAAAAAAAAAAAAGGCACTAAACAAAAATTAAAGTAAGTTGTTTTATATTTACATATTGCATCTTGGGGATACTGAGGGCTGCTTTCTGGTTTGCTGTATTTAAAACTTCAAAAAGCATAATTACACAAAAGAGCAAGAGAGGCTTTGAGCACACTTCCCATAGTAATCCATTTATCAAAAGAAACTATCGAGAGTCTAAAACAATTGGATACTGTATGAATTGCCCATTTTTTCTCAATTATAGAATTTCACTGTGCACAATATTCTTAGAAAGTATGGGAGGCAACCTCACTGTGTAAGTAGTGCTTGGAAGGCATGTTTGAGCAGGACTGATGCAAAGCAAATGTTTTCACCTTGCTACACAGCTTAAAGAATTTTAAAAAGTCAATTAACTATCTTTTGACCTAAAAACACAAGGACTATCCTTGGAAACTGAAGTGATTCTGCACCAAAAAAAGTGCTAAAACAACCCTCAAATCTTTTCAGGAAAACAAATAGTGTGATTTAGAAAGGAAAGAGAAAAAAATACCAAAGTAACTCAGAGGGGAAGACCCATGGGCAGCCATCAAAAGCTCCATCACTAATTTCAGTCACATGAAATCACCAAGTATACCATTCACAGGGACATGTAGATACCACATTTAAAGTATCCCCTTGGGTTCACAGCTTGTATCTGTTAAAGATTCATTCCAGGAGTGGGATTATCTTGGTGCATTTTTTTAGTGTTTTGTTCTTCCTCCCCCTTCACCTCAAACTTCTAAGTCAGAATTAAAGCTCTGATTTTTGAGACCTTTCAACTAACATATAGCATACATAAGGTATACTGTTTTCCTGCATACTTTTAGGGACCAAAGGCTTTGAGTATCTAGCCTAATCTTAAATTCATAACGTTATTAAAGACACTTATGAGCTGGCTGAACCTTTCCAGGCTCTGAGGGAACAGAGGGAAGAATATTCCACTACAGTATGTGCCTCCCTGAGATTTTATCAGATTCCCACTTTTCCATTACTTAGGTCTTAAAGCAGTAAGTAATAGGTAAGATGCTCATGAGTAGGTATAAAATTGATCTTACAGTATTTTCATATATGAAAATACTGAAAAACTTCACTCCTGTCCAACAGGCTTTACACAGATCTAACACTGTTTCAGTGACCTTAACTAGAACATAAAACAACCTAATTCAAAATAAACTCGGCCATTTAGCAAGTCTGAGTGTAGAAGATCTACTACTCTTACAACCTGAGGCACAATTTGGCTACTAAACTTCAGTTAGCCCTTATCAGTAAAAACAAATACGTGGAAGAGTTGATTTATTTAACTTAAGTTCATGAAAAGTCAGCTTTTTTACTAATACGCCCCAAGGCATGAGCTTCCTACATTGTAGAAAACATAGCTATGAAAACTAAGTAATTACAACTTGGCCACATTGTATGATTGGGAAAGACTGCTAAAGACTGAAGGTCCTGCTAAAGAAAAAAAGTACCAAATATTATAGAAGGATTACTCAAATGAGGAAGCCAGACAAGATTTAGTCGAAGTTTTGTTTCAGTCTGTCTAGTTATTTACAAGGTGGTAGCGATTCTTTGCAGGATGGCTAGCATAGGCAAAGCTTGGCTCTTTTCAGCTAGAAACAGTTCCTCTGCTAAAGGACAGTATTGCTATTTAAGTTCCTGTAGGCTTATAAATTTGATAAATACTGTGGCAAAAAAATCAAAGAGCCTGTAAAGAGGGCAACAAAGCACAGCATATGTGCCTCCCTACCATGTAATCCAGGTGGTTGCTGAAGAGCATAATGGGACTGTTTTTGTGAAAAGGCAAGCAGCAACAACCTGATATATGCAGCTTTCTTTTACCCCCTCCATAGACTAGACAGTTCGTGGTCTTAGATACGGAATCTACACCGAAATCCCCGTGTACCTACACCCCCACTTGAAACCTACGGACGGAAGTTACAGGCGCTGGGAACTTAAAAAACAGCAAGGGGAGGCCGAATCAAAGCTCCCTGAAAACGGCACTTTACTGCCCTTTACCTCCAGTGAAGTTCACAGGACCCCACAGGGCTGAATATACAGGCAATACTTAACTATAATTACTGTTGTGCAGAAAGAACTCAGGTGCAGGTTATGGCATAAGCCGCCCAGTCAGTCCGAAAAGTAATTAGGGCAGATGTTCATTAGGAACTTCCTAACGAATCTATTAACTTCGTTACCTTACTCCAGTAAACTTTCTTACAGGTACATAAGGCAATTTACTAGAGAGCGCGCGAGGAGACGTAGTGACTAGGAAACGGAGAAGAAAGCAGGAGAGAAATAAAATAAAGACAGCAAAAAGACGGTCGACAAGCGCAATCTGACTCATTTTGGGAAGTTACGAGGGCTCCTGTCTTTCGGGGTGCCGCCCGGCTCACAAGCAGGGGAGGGCCGCCAGGGTCCCCGCGCAGCGCTCCGCCAGCTCAAGGCACGCGGCCTCGCCGGAGCCGCGCCGGGCGCTGCCTGCAGCCGCTCAGCCAGGGCCAGGTCCCCGTCTCGATCCCTGCGCCCGCTCCCCACCCCCGGGGGCTGCCACAGGACGGAGCCCACGACGCTCCGCAGGGAGAAAGCGGACCGGGAACGATGGAGAGGGCACCCCCAGCCCCGAACCGGCCTCGGGAGGCGCTGCCCCGGACACACAGCCCAATGTGCACGCAGCCCACCCGCCCCGGGCTGGCCACCGAGCCTCCCACCTTCCGAAAGTAGCCGTCCCCCGCCGGCTCCGCTGCCTGGCAGCCGCGGCGCAACAGCGCGTCTGTCATCTTCGGGAGGGGTTGCCAGCCGTCCCTCCGCCACTGCTACGAGTCGAGCAGCGAAGCCACCTATGAATCTCGGCGAAGCCACGACCCTGCGGAAATGCCACGGCTGCCCCACGGCACCGCCCGGTCCCACCTCCGGTGGTGGCGGGGAGGAGCTGCCCCGCCCCACGGCGCTGCTCCTCCGCCGCCCAGTGGTTCCGTCGGGGTCCTTGCAGGACCCCCGAGCCCCTTCCCGTAGAATCCCCTTCCCGTAAAGCCCCGGCGGGGTGACTGAGGTGCCTCTCGTGCAGAGACGGGCGGTGGCTGTGGCTGACTGAGAGCGGAGCCCGGTGCCCCGCTGCGCGGTGGCGGCTCACTCAACTCGCTCCTCCTCGGCCCTCCGGCCGTTCTCCGCTGGAGCGTGCCGGAGTCTGCCTGGCCGCCCCGAAGGCGCTGCTCGCCTCCTGGCGCTTCCCTCGGCCTCCCGCGCCACCGAGCCTGGCGACAGCCCCTGGGGGTGGCCACCCGGAGCGGCCACTCCCGGCACGGTGGGGCCGCCGCCAGCTTTCCCCGGGGACCGCCCGGGGGAGACGAGGCTCCCCGCGAATGTGTGCCCCTCAGAGCAGGCTCGTTCCTCCGAGCGGGCTGCTCCCAGCCTCGCGGGTGCCGCCCGCAGCGAGGAGGATCACCGCGGTGGTGTCCAGGGCCCACATGGCCACTTGGTTCTGCAGCGACCGGCTTTGGGCTGCGTATCGACCTGTCGGCACGGTTCGCAGGACCGGTCTCTCCCTGGGCCCTCTAGGGGATCCCCGGCCGCCCGCACCCTGATGCGTGTAAAGACAGGAGCCTGGGAGGGGTCCCGGAGCCCGGGGACCTGCAGCTGCTCCAGCCCGGGCTCCTACACGGGGCAGCGCTATCTCAGTGAAAGGCAGGGCTGGACCTGCTCCAGGAAACTGCTGTGGGACCAGCCTCGGCATCGCGGAGGTTCGTGTGCAGAGAGACCCTCTGTCTGAAACGCTCTGTTTCAAAGATTTGCTGTCCTGAAAGCAGCTGAATTTTGTTCGTTGTGTTTTTTGCTCACTCTCACCTCACTGTTTTTTTCCGCCAAAATTCTAAAGATACTGGATGAATGTATCAAAATATGTATTAAATATAAAGAGGTGAAAGTAGCTCCAATTTCTAATTTGAGTGTGTAAAAATGTTTTTAATTTTATGCTGTTAGAAAGGGTGCTTATCCGACAAAAAGGATTTTAAAATTTAAGTCTTGCAAATCAGTATAAGACTCTATTGCAATGCATAGAAACTAGTTTAAGATAAATGAGTAATTTGCCAGCGCCGGTTGTGCTGATACAATCTGCCGATTAAAACAACATTAATGTAGCCCTCTTATGAGTTTGCGCTGCTGTCACTGGCTTTATTGAAAACTGATCTTATTGAAATGCTACAGCTATTACTCCAAAAAGAGTCCTAAGAGCCTGTAGTCAGGCCAGAGGCTCAGTTAACAAAAAAGCTAATTACCATGGTCATGTGTAAAACACAAATTTGCAGAAATTTCTGCATGATACAACACCAAAGACACTTTTTAACATACGCTGATGACAAAATGCAGCCTTTCTTCGTCGCTGGTGGTTTCTTTGAATAAAGCAAAGTCGGCACATCCAGTACCTTTCTGCAGTAAAACCAGGAGTCCAAGATAGCATGCTTCCTCCCCATTGTTAGTGTCTGGGGTATATCACCCAGCACTCTCACATCTGCCAGACTAGACTGTGCCTTCCCCTCGCTCGGATAAAGGGTACTTCATCAGGACTGCATTAGGACTGATAGAGTGCTTCTTAACTAAGTCACTGTAGGTTTTGTGTGGACACAGTGAACATGCTTTTTTTGCAAAAGGCACATACTGATTGTATAGTCTCAGTAGTGCTCAGCTGTGTAATGACTGAGTAGGAGTGCTCTCTGACCCTGGAATGTAAATTGCACCTTAGAACATTCCAAAACCTGATTTATGCTAAAACAAAACAAAACAAAACCAACAAAACCCACACGAAGAACTATGCCCCTGTCCTTCTCATCATCTTGTCTCCAGTGGCTTTTTGGTTGCTAAAAGAATTCCTAAATAGAGTTAGGTTCATACCACAGATTTTCTCATGATTACTGCCTGAACCCGAAGGCTTGGTTGCAGCATTGTAAAGATTGAGAAGTATAGACTAGAAATACAGATTAAAGCATTCAGAAAATGGGTTGTATAGATACAGATGTTTGCTTGACATTTGTTTTTAATATTAGAAGAGAGTGAAATCTATGATCTGGTGCACTGGACACACTATCCATAAGAAAGCATCAATTACTTAAGAATTTGCATCTAAAGAATATCAATATGTTCTTCATGTGCTGAGGCCTGAGCAGCAGGCCTAAGCCAGGACTGACTTACAATCGTGAGCAGCTTGACTAAAAACATCAGTATTACTTAGTGAAAAATAGATGACCAAGATGCTAATGCCAGCTGTATAACACCAAATGGGCTGCTTTAGAAACTTTCCCATAATCTTATGTAGTTATCTGCAAGAAATGGATCCTTTTAAGAAGCGTTCCCAGAGGTTTGTTTGTATGCTTTAGGGGAAACCCACCTAGTCAAGGCCTGGAATCTGGCCCAGTGTGCCATCAGATCCAGGTGTTTCTGCGCTAAAAATACAAACAAGTCACTTTGACTGGCAGATTTGGGCCTGTAAAAACTGGAGTCCCTTTCAGGGTGAATTTGGAATCCTCACCTATGGGTGGATGCACCGTGTAGGATTTTCCCAATTAAAAGGAAGAGTTCTCCAGGTCCTCTCTGCAAAATAGGGCTCACCAGCAATTGCAATTGTGGACTCTGGATGATGGTAAATTATTTAGGTACTTGGTGATGTATCTTTCTCAATCACTATTCTCTTTCTTGTATAGTAATGATTAGGTGCATTACTTGCTTATTTTTGCTTGTTGTTAAAGCCGAGTTGTAAGCTTCTTGTTTTATTAAATGTATAATTTTAATTTTGTGTTGCCTTACTATTCATAGTAAAATAAGACCATTCTCTCCATTGGTGTCTGTGTCCTTTAAGTTGCCCTGTCAATTGGCAGAACAGTTCGCCATGCAGTGATGAATCTGGAAGCAATGTTTCTTATCTCTGCATCACGTCTCTCAGTTTTGCAGAACTAGGTGCTAACTGGCTTTGTGCATTTTCACAGATAAAGGAGCCAGGTGATCTAGACATTGACCATGTTGGAAACAGGCACATAATGGCAGACTATGAGTTGTCCCATGTTTTGTCCTGCAATAGTAAAGGTAAGAGGGATGAAAATTGGGACCAGAATCTCAACACCCTTACCACAGACACACACATATATATATTTCTCATACGTTTGTATCACTTCACTCGTTCTGTTAATCCTCTTCTTTTTCTCCTCCTCTATCATATGAAAAAAACATGTGAATACAAGAAATCCCACCAATAGTCTTCTCTTTGGCAGCTAGGAAATAGTCCCAGTTTGGGAAATTAATTTCCTGCTGGGGTACCGGTTGATATATCGTAACATACCCAAGATAGGAATCTGGCTGCTATCTGGAGAGACAATGTTTCTTATCTATGATTTTACAAACCTTTTGTCTATATGGTGGTAGCAGGTGCCTACAAGACATCATTTGTCCCAGAGAGACCCAGAGGCTTACCAGCAAAATCATGTTAGAATTATACTGTATGAAGGGACAAGTATGCATCAACTCCTGCTGTTTCTCAAGGTAGGTTTTTGAATTCTGAACCTGAAACATGGCTACATACATTTCTGTTCCTACTGTTGGTGGCTTTGAATATTATACAGATTCTGATCGGAAAGACAGAAAGATTTTGTCAGCATTCCTGACAGCCTGTAGCTTTATGTCAATAAATTCCACTGCAGTGGTTTAGTTGAGTATCATCCTTTATTTCTGAATATTTCAGTTCTTCATAAGCAAATGTCTAATGTCTGCCTACTGTAAGCAAGTACTAGGTGAGGAGTGAGGAAACATGATCACAGGTCGATTTTTTCCCACTCCCTTTCCAAATTGTATTTGTGGGGAGGGAAAAAAAGAAAAAGAAAAAGAAGGCAAAAAAAAAAAAAAAGGCAAATTGCAAAAATAGGACATGAGGCACAGTAGCAGCAGTGACATGAATTTGCTTTCAGACTGCTACAAATTTACAAGATGGATTAGATTATTTCCTTACCAAGAAATTTACTGAGCAACAGAAAAAAAAGGATATGAAAATAGAACACGAAGTCAGTATCAGGACTTTGGACAAGCACAATATTATTTGCTGTAGGTGCAGTGCTCCACTGCTGCTTCTTTGCCTTAGAGGTATTAACTGCAGCATTATCTTCACTGAAAAAAATCCCATTTACTATTAATTAACCAATATGTTTGCCTATTCTACTGTGAAACTACATTGGAAAAGACTTAGCAGTTTATGTGGAAACTAAGACCAAACATGGGGAAAATCATCACCACTCTTCCAAACGAATGCCTTGCCTTTAACTGAGATCATAGATGAAAGTATGGGTACTTCAGAACAATATGTGTTATCTCTTTTTATTTTCCAGTCCTTTAAAAATGAAAAGTAGCACTTTGGAGAAGCTAAAGCAATACTTCAGGGACTGACCTTCAGGCGACTGTTTTGTCAACTGATACAACAGCCCTGAGTTGGCAGGATGAATATTCAGGGAAACGTTCCCATTGAATGCAAGATAAAGCAGAGATAAGTTTGTCTCTTTTTGTTGTTTGTAAAAAAATGGGATTTTTATACTTCCTGTGCTTATGATTTTTTAAAAATGTGATTTAAAAAACCCTTTAAATGAATCAAGTTTTTGCTTTTTTCTTTTATATATCGATTATACCATTTTTAGTCTAAAGTTCCAGTGACTTGCATGATTTAAAACTAATCAACTAATCTATTTGAAGAAGTGGTTTTAAATAATACAACAAAAGAGGAAACAAGACACTTCTATGCCTGATCTTGATGAACCAATACAGAACTGGATGTTGAAAACTATTGGAAAACAAAAGCCTGAAGTCCACCTATGGCTTTAGGGCTCAATTTCAGCCTTACATCCCCTGGCAAATATGTGAACTTTCATTCAAAATTGCAGATTATTATTATTTTTTTTTACCAGACAAATTTCTGTAAAATAATTATTTGAAACATAAGTTATTCACTTCTACTAATATTTTAATTTCATTGCAATTTAAAAAAAATGGGATTATTGTTTTATATAACAGCTACAAATAGCAATTGTGACCTGGTTTAATAATTGTAAATTAGAGAGTTTACCATGGAGAAGGAAATACCACTGGGAAGCAAAAGTAATTCTAATCTGAGAAAAGCCTTAATGGGGAAAAAGCGTCAGTATTTAATTACCCCAACTCTTTGAATTGATTAGACAAATCACTCAAAAGATTTTCTGTTAGCATTGTGCAAAAAAGGTTTATTTAAACCGGTGTGTTAAGTCAAAGTCACATAGTATCGACTGTTCAGGAACAATTATTTCCAAAACAAAGTGAAACGGCAAATATGCTAACTCGTCTTCCCACTGTATGTTCTAGCTAAGTGCTCAGTAATGTTGAGAAAAGATAATGCACATAGATAGTGTCTGTGGCTTCTGCTATATTGTTTGTAAGTGGATTAGAGACCTAAATGAAACAGAGTCCTCCCTATTTGCATGGAACCGTGTAAATATTTCCTGTGGAAACCTGAAATCCCATGAAACTCCAGCAGTTTCACTTCGAAAGAAACCAGTTCCATGTAAACAATTAAAGAGAAATACTGCGATAGAGAATACACAGAAGTCTTGCCTGTTAAGGGCAGGAATCTCTGAAGACTGCTTTGATTTATTTTCAGAGATTTCAAGGAAACTGATGATCCTTTAAAAAGTTGCAGACTGAGAGAATTTGCAGCACAAATCGAAGTGTTTGGGTGGTTTTTTTGAGGGGGGAAGGAGGATAGTAACACTGGAAATCAAAGTCCGAATTTTGAACACTTGGGTCCTACGGGTGAGTACTGGTATTTGTACAAAATACATTCAGTAAACGTTTCTCTCTCGATACAGGACTTCCCGAGGAGGTACAGAGATACCAGAGAGCGTTCAGGGATGAAGTTCTTTGATGGAAGGTTTGAACGTCCAGACTTCTGCCCTGATTTCTGTACAAATTCTTCTTGAACGACGCAAAAGACAACGTGGTTAGGCAAATTTTGTCATGCATTTGCTTAAGTGTACAATGAAATCTGCAACTCCGTTGATTTGGATTCAGGGTGGAGTGTGCTTTAGACCTTGATTTAGATAAAATCCACTTGTCAGAGTCGTTGCTACCCTTTTCCTAGCCCTGAGTCTGAGGGGGCCTGATCTGGTGCACTCGATGGTTCGAGGGCGTTATCGCATGGCTACTAACTACCGAGAGTTTGACATTATATGGCGTTGGAAATTTTTAAAGACACCGGTCAGCGTTTGGGACCATTGATGTGAAGCCGCCCACGGCAGCTCCGCAGAGCTCCTGGACCGCTTGGGGCTCTTGGAGGCAAACGCGGTTTCCCGCCATGCCCTCGCTGCTTTGCTCCCCGCACAAGGCGGGACCGAGAGCGGCCCACAGGACCGCGCTGTGCCCGGCGGCCAAGCTGAGGGGTTCCGGAGAGCTCGGCGATGTCCCGCTTCCCTCACGGGGGGGAAGGGCGCGGTCCCTCGCAGAGCCCGGCCTCGGAGGAGGGAGGGGCCGGGCGTGGCCGCCGGCTCCGCCTCCCTCTTGTGACGCCGCCGTGTCCCGCGCGGCCACCGTCGTGCAAGATGGCGGCGGTGGAGAGCAGCGACAGCGAGGAGGAGGACTTGGTGAGCTATGGAAGCCCGCTGCAGCCCCTGCAGGAGGGTAAGGGAGAACCCGCTCCGGGGGTTCGTCTGCTCCTTTTCCGTCCCTCTGTTAATGCCTTGTGGCGGGCGCTGGGGCCCGGCTATCCCCGAACGGCTTGCGCGGTCCAGTCCGGTCCGCGTCTGAACGCCCTCCAGCTCTTCCTCTGGGGATCTGTGGCGTGTGGGCCCAGCGCAGACCTGCTTCCCCTTCCTCTTGCTGCCGCGGGGCGTGGGGCCTCTCTCGGCAGCCGTGCTGTCCTGCGAGAGGATCTGGCGCGGCACGGGGCGAGCCGCCTGGGAGCGGAGTGCGGAAAGGCCTTCGCGGCACGACACCGGTTTGCGACCGTGGCCGGGATACCCGCGGCTCGTGGCGGCTGCCCTGCGCGGAGCTAGGTGTTAGGCTTTGCTTCTGACCTTCGCTCCCCCAAAAAGTACAGCTCAAGTGTAACAGTTGAAGTGTAGGCAGTTATGCTGATCTGACTGCCCGATGCTTGTACTGATGAGATGGACAGGGCATCGTTGAAGGACTTAATGTACAGTTGTCACTCCCAAGTCTGTGCCACTTTATTCAAGAAATACTGTTAAAAGAGGGTAGACGTTTGTGTCGAAGTCTATGGCTTTTGTGTTTTGTTTCTGTTTAGATACTTTCGATGTATAATTTCTCAAGCAATCACTGAAGTGAAGAAATCCTGCTAGAGGTCTTGCATGCTTAAAAACGAAAAGTTTCACAAGAAAAAATCCAATGTTCTCAGAAGTCAGTAGCATTAAGGATTTTGATGTGAACATTCATGCTTTTCCTTTACCAATGTGCATCAGTGGTGTATACGACTGGTTAAAATGGAGTAAAATAAATGTAAACTGCTGATGATTTCCACATCAGGGTGGCTAGTGTTTGATCCTGTTCTTAAGGAAGAAATGGCATCTGGAGGAGGTGGAAAGTCATTTCTTCATGCAAAGTGGTGTCTTACTTTCTGATTTATTTGATTGTAGGTGAACGAATTAAAAAGCCAGTTCCTCTTCAAGAGCAGACTGTTAAGGATGCAAAGGGACGATACCAGCGTTTCCATGGTGCATTTACTGGTGGCTTTTCTGCTGGTTACTTTAACACCGTTGGTACAAAGGAAGGTTAGTTATTTTGCTGTCTTCTGGGAATGGTTAAAGTGAGAACCATATTGTCAAGTTAGTGAAAACAAATTAATTGTCATTAAGTATTTTTGTACCTGCTATTCCTTATACTGTGAATAGCTGAAATAGTATTGCTGAAGTTACTTCTCCTTGAGTTTTTGGACTAATTTCACAAATATTCCTTTGATGTATCCTTAAGATGTAAAGTTGGAATGTTTTAATGTTTTTGAATACTATGTAGCCTTAAGTACATTAAATATCTACCTTCGTTAAAGGATGGACACCTTCAGCTTTTGTATCATCACGGCAGAAAAGAGCAGATAGAACCATTCTTGGACCAGAAGACTTCATGGATGAAGAGGTAAATTTAGAAAGGAATTGAAAACTTGTGTAAATAGTTGCCATGACAGCAAAAATTGAAGTAACTTGAAATTTCTTGTATACAGTGTTATCCTATTAGGCTATATAGAC
The DNA here is from genome assembly GCF_015227805.2 of Hirundo rustica. Lineage (NCBI taxonomy): Eukaryota > Metazoa > Chordata > Aves > Passeriformes > Hirundinidae > Hirundo > Hirundo rustica. The sequence continues at coordinate 18,039,694 of NC_053460.1, forward strand.
TATTTCATAGGTTGACTTAAGAAGCTCCTGTAATGTCAGTATTAAAAAATAAAACCAGAACTCAACCTTTTCACTTAGAATAAAATGCAAATACTTTTGAAACTGTTTAAGATATTTCCACTAAAGTTATTGCAAAAACAACTGTGTAAGTAGCTTGAGAAAATTAGCAAATATGAAGGTCACATGCCATTTTCATTACTTTACTGTTACAGTAAGTAAGAATTTGAAGGGTGTTTAATCAAAATGTTTTAATTTTGTGTATATTTCCAGGATCTTAGTGAATTTGGGATAGCACCAAAAGATATTACAACTACAGATGATTTTGCATCTAAAACTAAGGACAGAATAAAGGAGAAAGCTAGACAGATTGCAGGAGTAGTTGCTCCCATTCCAGGAACCACTGCATTTGATGATTTAATAGGACCATCCAAGTAAGTAAATTTACATACAAGTTTGCCAAATTGTTCCTTTCACTTAGAAGTGTTGTATTACTTAGAAAAGTAATGTTTGACCACTGTACTTGTGAGACTGGAAGATCCTGCAGTGTTATATTTCCTAAGTGGCCTCCACCTGGATTTTTGTTTTGAATGTGCAGACTTGTACCAGGTAAACATTTATAAACTGGAAGGTAGTGTGTATGGCAAATATTAACACATTCAGATTCGATTTTAAAGCAGGATATAAAACCAGAAGTTCAAATATTATATATGTACATTATTTATCAACAAATAGTAAACGTGTGGTGTGAAGTAATTTTGTTTTGTTTTCTTCTTAGGATAACAATTGGGGTTGAACTGTTACGAAAAATGGGTTGGAAAGAAGGACAAGGAATTGGACCACGAGTCAAAAGAAAGCCATGCAGACAGAAACCTGGTAAGTTCAGGGAAGTTTCTGAGCTAATTAACTTCCTTGTTAGTAGAAAGTCAACATTCATAGACTGATTAGAAAGCTGATTTTAAACTCTCTTTTTATTAATGTAATATGATGTTATGATGTCTCTTGCAGATCCTACAGTGAAAATATATGGCTGTGCATTACCGCCAGGACTGTCTGAGGGTTCTGAGGTATTGAACAGGCAAAAGTGGTCTTTTGACTTGTGTAAGAATATGTGATAACTGATTAAAAAACTAAACAAGTTCTTTAAATGCAGTTTAATTCATACTTCTGAAAAGTATTTATAAATACTTTCTATGCTTAGTGTGAAGAAAGGTTTTGATATCTAAGTTTCTTCTTTTGCTACATAAACAGTTCATACACAATTCAGGGAATGCAAGCTTGCCTGGGCTCGTATTAACTGAATGTTGCAAAAGCTCAACATACAGAACTTTAAGTCATATTTGCTCTTATAAACTTTTACTTTGTCCAAGGATGAAGAGGATGAATACCAGCCAGAGAATGTGACATTTGCACCAAAAGATGTAATGCCTGTAGACTTGACTCCGAAAGAGAATGTCCATGGACTTGGCTACAAGGGTTTGGACCCCTCACAAGCTTTGTTTGGTGTGTCTGCAAGAGAACACCTGAATCTTTTCACAGGTGGTTCTGAAGAAACAAGCAATTTATTTGGTGGTCTGGGACACAGTAAAGGAAGAAAACTAGGTATTACAGGGCAGGTAAGGACATTTTTTAATGCATTTTATGATTAGTGCAGTAAAATCCACAAAAAAAATGTTTTTTCTCAAGTGAAAAGTTCCTAGTCATCATAGTATTATTGTAAGAAATGTTAATTCTGGTTTGAGAATAGGATTTTTTAAAAACTTATTTTGAAGATGTAGAAAAATCCTTAGAACTCTCAAATGCCTTCACTTACTGAAACTGTAAAAGACAACTATAAAAACTACCTGACTGAGTAGCTGGATGGAAAGATGTCCTGTGTTACTTTGGTTAGATAAAGTTAATATTTAGTATGTTTTTAGTTTATGTTTTTTGTTTATTATACTTTCAGTAATGCTGTATCTGTCAGCTACAGAGGTTTTGTGTTGCTCCAGGGTATTTGTAGTTCTTATCTAGAAGCACTGTCAGTTTTTATTTTCTAGGAATTCTACTTGCTTAATTTCCCTGTTATCTGACATATTTTTTTTTCCTTTTGAGAACTTAACCTGCTCTTAGTCAGATTGCACATGCTATTTTGGTGCAACTAGAAATCAGTCTGGTGTCCTTGTCTTGTACACACCAAACTTGTTGTCCTTCCCTGCCAAGAGAGTGGAATGTGTTTGCTTTTGTGCTCACTGAGGTGTGGGGTTTTTTCCACCTCAGTTTTGGTGGTGAAACTGCACATTTTTCCCAGTGTATATGTATTTGTACTGCAGATTTTGTGTAGATGAATAGATACCCATGTAGATCGGTTCTGATACGTGACTTTAGAAGTATTTTTACACTTTTGAGTTCTCATTTAAAATATATATTCTAGGCTTTTGGTGTAGGAGCTTTAGAGGAAGAAGATGATGATATTTATGCAACTGACACACTGTCAAAATACGATACAGTTCTAAAGGATGAGGAGCCTGGAGATGGCTTGTATGGCTGGACAGCACCAAAACAGTATAAATCAAACAAAAGTAAGAACTGTGGTTCTCTTTAAAGAGTGAGTGTAATATGGGGGAAAAAAATAAGAAATGTAGTCTCTATTTGCCATATATTTTAATTTTCAGCTTTGCTATCTGAAAATTGAACTAGTCCTCCTTATCTTTTAAGGTGTTCAATTAAGGAAATAATTTCCAAAGTCCTCCACTAATCCCAGTGTAGCTGAAACCCTCAAAGTGTACTTTCAGGAGGACAATATGTGCTGCTTTGTGAGATACAGTGTTCAGTTTCACAGAACAAAAAAAAGTGATTGTAAATCATAGTTACAAAATATGACCCAGAACTTAAAAAGAGAACTTTTTTTTTTTTTTTAATAAACTTCTGTATTTTCAGATAATTTTTGTAAATTGTATGTTGGTACCACTTTATTTTTACTGCACTATGAAGTACTGTTGTAATTTCTGGAGTACCTGTTCACGTTAGTTGTACACATTCATGGCACTGATGCTGTTAGCTGTGCACAGTGTGGATACTGCTTCGCTATAAGCCACGTTCAACCTGCAGCAATCACTCTGGTAGCAGTTTTTAGTTGTCTAATACTAATCTAGAATCAGAACCCTTAATTTTAAATGAAAGGTGGTGAAGACGAACTTATAATTATGATTCGTAATAGACAGTGACATACAGAAATTGTTCAGAATAAAAAATTGCCTAACATGCATGTTTTAGACATTTACCAGCTCTGCAATCATTTTTTAGGGCCTGAAAGAGAATTTAAATATATAGGCAAAGTCCTGGCTGGTTTTTCCTTGGCATCAAAATCATCAGCTCCAATCAAGGTAAGTAGATAGCATATTTTATATATTGAGAATAACATCATTCATCATGTGATCTGTGCGGACTCTGCTGCTTCTCGATGGTTTTTCCTGTACTTGGAAATAAATGTTTTGGTCAGCAGTAAAATTGCTGAATGAACACTGGTTGAGTACTGGTTTTGAGCAAATGCCTTCTACACTAGTCACTGCTACTTGCCATAAGGCTGGAGGAATGGTTTAATTTAACTTAAAAAGAAAAAAAAAAGCCTCTTTTGGTTCTAGATTTTTCATATGTTACATTCAGTTTTCTGTAAAAATCAGGCCGGTTGCAGTAATAAGCAGACAGGACTCAGTTTCTTCATGCAGAAAAACCCCGTCTTTATTCACATAACTCATTTTTATACAGTTTTCAGGACCTTGTGTTCAACCCCAATTGGCTAGTAGTTTTCTTTCCACTCAGTTTATTGGTTAGAAGGTGTTTTTGTGTGTAGGTGTTAAGACTTTTTCTATTCACAGGTGTTTACATATTTTCTTTGGGGATTCTCATGGAACAGATCTTTTGTTATTACAGGTGCAGCTTATTTTTCTGTCTAAGAATAGGTTGTTATGCAAACTGATTGTCATTCTCAAGATTCTTTGACATGGGAACTTAGCTAGCTGCACTCAGAAGTAGCATGCCAGCCAGTAATTTGCCAAAGCAAGGCCTGATTTTCAAGGCCTTTCTTTTATAAACTCTCTGCTTGTATGCAACAAGGCCTCATGCTTTGTTCACTTTGCTATTTTGGTGACAATTTAATTTCTTAATCCTGTCTCTAGGTTTTCGTAGTTCATGCCATATATATTTGCATAAATTAGAACGACAAACAATTGTATAACAGAGTCCTCTTTCTAAGAAAGAATATTTGTGTGGTACATAAAATTGCATTGTATAGGGAGCACAGAGATAACCTTTTAAATAACAGCTTGAATGAGGAACCTGGGGAAAAGCACTTTGAAAGATGTTAAAATACAGTAAGCACAGAGGTACTCAGTAATCCTCTTAATTGATTAAATAATTTGAATTCAGTTTAAAAAAGAGTAAGCAATATTAAGAGGTATTTTCTCAAATAAAAACAGTGCATCCTAAGACTCATGTTAATTTTTCTGTCACTTAATGTGCACATTTTATTTTTTCATTGTTGTAAATATATTGCCAATGTATTTGTTCCCATAGTTTGTATTACAATGCCATTTACTGACTGGATCCAAAGATATTGGTAGCTTGTACTATCTGTTTCTACTGCTAAAATGTAAATTGAGGAATTCTTAGGTGAAGCTGACTTTTTCTGAAACACGTTTGTAAGTGTTGCATACAAAGGTGGGTTTTCTGTTTTGTTGTCCCTTCCCCCCCAGATTTATCCCCCACCTAGCCTGCCACGAAATTACAGACCAGTCCATTACTTTCGACCTGTGATAGCAGCTGGGAATGAAAACTGCCATTTACAGAGGGCTTTGGAGGAGTCGACTGGGAAACTTGAGAGTGATCCAACACACCAAAGCAGGCATGCTTTGAATGCAGCTCAGAGGAGGGAACAGCTAGGAGAGGCTGAGCTGAAAGGTATTAAGATAACTGACCATATATTTGCTTGTGTTTCAAGCATGTTTGTATATTTATTTATAGAACAGTAAGAATTGGGGCTGGCCTTACACTTATTTCTAACATAAATATATCAAATCTAGTTACCATAAGCTAGTTACCGTTTCATTGTTCAGTTTCATCTCAGCAGCTGAATTGTTGTTGATACAACTGTCTGTATTTTCATTTACTTAAATATTTTAAAGACAAAAAGTATGTGTTGGATTGTGTTTTGTTGGGGAGGATTGTGGCCTTTTATGAATATAGTAGGCTGTGATGATGTTTCACTGAAATACATTCAAATATGCTGAAAAGATAATTTGTAACTGTGGCTCACATTTGTATCTACAATAGTAAACCGTATCAAATTATATGTAAATAGCATAAAAGATGTAATAATGGCCAAATTTTTATTTGCCATGTATGCCATTTTATTGTTAATTTCTGCTGAAGAGCATTTTTTTCTGAATGTATATGCATGTGGTAGGGGTTTTTCCTCTGCTAAAGAGGAAGGAATAATTCTAGTCATTTTTCATTTACCTTTTACCACCTTTTTTTTGCTTTAGGTCCGGCTCCTTCTATTTTGGAATATCTGTCTGAGAAAGATAGAGAAAGACTCAAAGAAGTGAAACAAGCATCTGAACAGCAAATGAAAACAAAAATAGTGTCTCAGCAGTCACCTACTAGCAAATTCCAGTCAGCCTCCCCAGAAGATGCTACTCACAAATGGCGAATGCAGCTGGGGGGTCAGTTAGTAAATGTTGGTTCTAGTGACTTCAAACCATTTGCAAAAAATCCAGAAAAACAAAAGAGATACGAAAAATTTGTGAAAAGTCTTAAACAAGGAGAAAAAGGTAAAATATTTCTTGATCAATTTTTTTTCTTCCCCTCCCCCCCCTTTTTTTGTCCCAATGCATTTTATATTCACTCTGAGTTATCTTCCTGAATTCCACAGCATTTCCCCTTTTACTTCTTTTCAGGACCAATGTAAACAGAAATCTTTACTGATATTTAGTAATTTCAGGAAAACTGCTCAGTTATTCAATTGCCAGCAAGTCTTGACTTCAGACATTACATTTCATACTTCTGTGATGTAGCAGCAGTTAAGTTCTACTTCATTTCCTGCCCTTATTTCATTTGCCAAGGTACACTTCAGCTTTGGTCAGTGGAACAAGCCTTTTGATTTAGTTTGTTTCTCTTTGAAGAGTTAAACTGACAGATTGTATAAGGGCAGAAAGATGATTGGGGAACAGTAGAATCAAAAAAACCCCCATGCCCTCTGCACCAGGGGAAGATAAGAACCCTGAAGTGAATGAAGTATTTCACACTTGTCAAAGCTTGCATTGTATGTCCTTTGGATACTCAGACTTCTGCTGTCATTTATGTTCTTCTCAGAAAAATTTATGACTGTAAAAACACAGCATACACCAGGTCTTTTACGCAAAACCAAAAAAAAACAACTCAAACCTCCTTCATCATCTCTTTCCATGCTGTTTCAGTGTCCTTCCATTTTGTTTAGGTTTTTGCTATTAAATGATGCTGTCATATATCTTAGATTAAACTAGGTACTTGCAATGCCTTGTGGTGAGTTCTCCAGTACTGTGACTTTTCTGTAAGGCATAAGAAGCTGAAATTGGTCTAGGGAGTTCATCATCAGCCCATGACTTTAAATTACCTTGAAATAAACTTTAAAAAAAAGGGTTGGTTTTTTTTCAAATTTTGAAGTACACAGGGACTATTGGGGAAGAAGAAAATGGGCACCAGGGAAATTTGACAGAGGAAAGCAAATAGTGACAGGTGGAAACCCTGGGTTCGTTGTTTTAATTGTGATTTGGAGGTTTTTTGGGTTAAGTCCTTTTCATTATATAAAATAAATATTTTCTGGTCAGTAGCCTCTTCTGGGTACCACATTGGGACAGTCTGCTTGAGCTTTGAATCCATAGTTCCTCTGTTCAGGACTCGGATTTTCCCTGGATAAAATGTCAATATTTTTGAATACTATTTAATATTATAAAACCATCAAGTATTAAATACAAAATATGTACTATTTTGATTTTATTTTTAATATTATTTCATATTTTAATATATTATTCAGTATTTTGAATATTATTTATCAGTATTCTCAATTATGACTGTATTATGACTGTAAGTGCCTCCCTAGGCAGAATGATGAAAATGTAGAAATGTAGAAATAACTGGAATGGTTAAAGGTCTGTTTTACTGAAAGTGTATTTGCTTGGCTGGTGTTACTTCCTCTTCCTTCTGGGAGAAAAAGTGAACCTGTTGCTGTAAACCTGTGTGCAAACTCTGTATTTATCTGGGCATTTTGCAGACCAGAAAGCAAGTTACCAAAGCCTAGCTAGGCTTAAACTCTTTCGTTCTGTTTTAGTTATATGATAAAGCTTTGCATTGTACTTTTTGTTTTAATCACCTCTTAAATCCATTAAGTATTTTGAACATTCTTTAAAAGGCAATGAGTAAGGAATCGGTTTTGCAAGTAAAATTATTTAAAATAGCAATTTTGCATTTGGCAAATGCTGTCACTCTTGCTGTCTTGAAAACTACCTCCATTTATCAGGGATTAACACGGTTGAGATTAATATTACCCTTGAGCAAAATATTCATTAAATACTTGCAAGAACGTTTGCTTATTACCTTATTTTTTGTTTGCAAAGTGCTGACCCAAAGTAAGCTGTCATCTCTGCTAAGCATTTCTCTCCTTATCTTACAGGAGATGCACTGGAGCGCTTTTTAGACCCGAATATGACAGAATGGGAGCGAGGAAGAGAACAGGAGGAGTTCTTCCGGGCAGCCATCTTCTACAGATCCTCAAATTCAACCCTCTCATCCAGATTTACCCGGGCCAAGTATGAAGATGATGTTGACCAAGTTGAAGTTCCTCGAGACCAAGAGGTATATGCTGCCTACAGTCTTTTGGTACATTGGAGCTGCAGTTGTTGCCTTAGCCTTTACTTTCTTTTTCTTTTAAAATTTTATGAAGATATGTCATTATTTTGTTGCCCTTCTGTTTAGCACCTTTTGAAAACACTCGATGTATACAGAGTAGTGATTCGTTAAACAGCATTTAAATATTGATGGATTTGTCCTATTTATCAATCTTAAAACAGTTCAGTAAGTTGTTACTTATTTATCAGCTATAAATGTTTGCCTTTTTTAGAATGATCTTGATGATAAGGAAACAGCTGTGAAGATGAAGATGTTTGGCAAACTCACAAGAGACAATTTTGAATGGCATCCTGATAAGCTGCTGTGTAAAAGATTTAATGTTCGTGATCCATATCCTGAGTAAGATAATTGATGCTTACATTTTTAGAACTTTTTATGAATTCTGAGGTTTTCATTTACTTGTGGAAAATCTGGCTTGGTGTTTTCTTGTGTCATAAGGTAATACAGAACTGCCCAAAGATATTATTTGTGTCATTAAATATGGTGACCTCTGATAAAATAACATGCATTTGAAGGGCTACTGTAGGGGCTTCAGCTTGTAGCTAATTTGAGGACTTTTCTGTGTTGAAAACAATAATCAGCAAACTATTTTATTTCCCTCTAGTTCTTCTATAGTGGGTTTACCAAAAGTGAAACGAGACAAGTACTCTGTTTTTAATTTCTTGACTGTGACTGAGCCCACCACATCTGTAACTCAAGCAACAAATGAAAAGGTCCAAGAGAGTCCCAACAGTAAGTTGTTACTTTATTAATTTAACTATACATGAGATAATAGTAGAGAAAAGGCGTCTTTTTCATTGAGAACCTAGCCACATGTGTTTTTTTTAATTTAAAAAAACGCAAACAAAGGAATTGAAAATAAAAATTCAGGGACATAAAAACTGATATTAGTGATATATTGCTAATTTCTTCCATCCAAAAGACATTTATAGGTCAAGTATTCATTAGATTTAAAAAGTGTCAAACTGAAGAAGCAGAGTAATTTAAAATCAAGTAGGCCATGAAATTCAGAACAATTTGGCATGCAGGTGATTTGAATGTTTTGGATGTTTTAGAACCAAAGAAATCTTCAAGGTGGGATGTGTCAGATAAAGAGAAGGAGAAGAAAGATTCTATCAGTGAATTCATTAGTCTTGCTAGATCAAAAGCTGATCTTCAGCAGCAGCCACCAGTGCCAGCAACAGAAAAATGTGGAACTGGGACGACTGAAACTCTTCCCACTGTGGTGAGTTTACAACAGGGTTTGAACTTGAAAGGAATAGCTGTAAACCGTGACAACCCAGAAATAAGATGGGTTAATATATGAATTCTTCTAATAAAGATCACTTTGCACAAGAGTCAGCTCAGGATGAGCAAAGGCAGGAGATGGCACTTTAAAGGATTTTGAGGTTATAACTCTGGGATGCAAGATGTTTGCAGCTTACCCCTAATTATACTTGAAGCAGAGCTTAAGAGAAGAAAAAATGTTGCTCAGTAGTCTGGGAAGTAAATTCAGTAACTTTTCCACCACTCTGCACACAGGCACAGAATATATTTATTTCTCCTTTCCATAGAATAGAGAGCATATTTTGGGGAGAAAGGTGATGTTTTACTTAAATTTAGTATTATATAATTGAAGTTTGAATTAATGAAGTAGAATTTATAATATCTGGGTATCTGTTTTCACAAACTGCACTACTCTTTATAGGACACTGGGTTAGACACAGAGCTTTACTCTTTGGGACTAAGATTGTTTATTTCACAGCTATTGTGCCAGCCAAATGTTTTGTAAATAGCTGTCAGGGTGTCTGAAGTTATTCCTTATCAGAGAGAGACTGTTATTTTCTTTAGTGTTTAAATATAGTTTGTTATGATGCTGTTCAGCAGGTAGCTGATGAAGATAAGAATCAGGAGGAAGAAAGTGGACGACCACCCATGGACTTATTTAAGGCCATCTTTGTGAGCTCCTCAGATGAAAAATCATCTTCTTCTGAAGAAGAGAGTGATGAAGAACAGCAACCAACTACTTCAGAAAGAGAGTCAGAAACCATCAAGCAAGTTGACTTACCAGACGGTTCTTCCTCTAATTTACAAGGTAGTACTTAATGGATGATCATTTTTATGCAACATGAAGTAAATACCTTGTAAAAGTGTCATTTTTGAATCACGCATTCTTGGACTGTTAGGACAATGCTATGCTCCTGTGCAGATCATCTGAGATTGGCAGAGCTGGTAGTGTAGAAGATGCAAATAATACAGCACTGAATAAGGCCTTGCCTGTTACAGTGTTATTTGCATTGCCATGTACCTTTTGTGTAGATTTTACAAGGAAACTGCTGTATGAAATATGCCTGTTATACAATGAGGGGGAACAAAACATCTAATGTAAGATCATCCTTAAAATGAAAATACTTTGTTCACTGTCACAGTTCTATTAACATTTAACTTTTAGTGTTTATTAACATTATACATCTCATGGAGTTTTTTTATTCATTCTGGGGAATGGAAGAATAACATTGTTACAAAAGGGAAGCAAACAAATGTACTGATAGTAATTTAATAATTTTAGAGTTTAGAAGGTAAATTTTGATTTAAAAGAAAAAAAAAAAATGACAGTATATTGACGTGTTTCAGAATGTCAGCAACCCAGTTGGCCAAAGCAGTCCATAGAGATAGAGAATGCTGATCAGTTTGCTTTCTTAAAGGTTTTTGGAAAGCTTCCTTGAACTTTCTTCAATGCTTCTTGGAAAAAGTACTGTCTTATCTTCCTTTTAAATATAGCAAGTTTTGGGTTTTTTTCATAGAGAGTGTGACTGCTACAACTGATTCTGGCATTTCTTCGTTGCCTGCGTCAAAGCAGGAACTGGATGCAACAGAGGAATTTGGACCAAAGTTGCCACCAGCTTTTTCTTCTGGTAGGTTCCTGTAAGCATCTAGAGTGTAAATTCTGCACATTGAAATTGTATATAAAATACATATCGCTCCTTAAAAAAAGCATTTGTCTCTTAAATGTGTGTTATGAAAACAGGCATCAGCAAATGTTTGGTTGCCATGCTGTGACCCACCAACAGGAACCCCTTTGCTTGTGTACCAGTTTTGTTTTAAGTCTATAGAGGTAATGATAAAAAATGGATGTGAAAATATAGGACAGCCTTGCAATTTCATTTTTTAACAGATTGCAAAGGCATTTAATTACAATAGGGATGTTGCAGGTAGGAGTTTTAGACGTGTAATTTCCTTTTTAAAGTTAGGGCTTTTGTTTGTTTAACTCTCATGTTAGGTTAAAAGTAATACAGAATGTAATAACAAAATTACCCTATTTTTGACGGTTTTTTTTATTCTTTATGTATTTGCTTTGTCCTTTAGGCACTACTTGGCAACAGCAAACAGTGGTTCCAGCAACTTTTCCTGGGCCTACTAGGAAAGAAAAACATAGGAAAATCAGAGAGAGGCACAAGACTAAGAAAGAACGCAAACGCAAAAAGGAAAAGGTATAAAATTTAAATACTGGGTTTTGATTTATTGATTCTTTGATCTGTCTTTCAAAATGTTGTATTATTTATGTTTGGTTGTAGAAAATATATATACTGGGACTAGAATTTAAGCAACAGAATTTCTCTGATGTTTTGAAATGACAGAATTATCCTGCTATGATGCTGCTTTTTCCATATACACATATGTGGCTACAGGTACAATATTGTGGGTAGTTTAATGTTCTCTGTGGAAGATGTCAGACACATTCTGGGAATTGCATTCATGGCTTATATACAAATAACTGTAATGAAAGGTCTATTTTAGGGAGAGTTGAGTGCTTAGATTAAATGAATTTTGGTTTGTAATTTTTTTTTAAGCTTGATCTGAGTAGTGGAAAAGAGTCATTGATAAGTGTTCTGTTTCACTTAAGTGAGTACATACTTTGAGTACATACTGAAATAAACTTTTTTCTTTTGTTGACATTCAGAAAAACCCAAGTCTTTTACAAAGAGCTAAAGGGTTATTTCTATTCTCTTTACAGAAAAAGAAGCATAAGAAGCAGAAAAACAAAGGAAAACACAAGAATAAAAAATCAGAAAAAGACAGCAGCTCAGACACTACAGATAGCAGTGAGAGCCTTAGTGATATGGATGCCACAGGCTTGTCACCTAAAGAACTTCTAAGAAGGTAAGCAGAAAGGTTGCTTAAACACTTGCAAATTTTATAGTGAATAACTAAAATATCAGTTTATGAGTTGTCATTCTAGTGGACCTATTTGCAGCAAATGTGAATAAGCCAGCTTCTTTATGAAGATAAAACATTGTCCACTTTGGTGGGAGAGACTACAAATAAGACATTTTAATCTAGAGAGTAATTTTAGGTTAGAAGCCTCTTAAGGTAAAGGCCACTAAACACACAGGCCTCGCAGGGCTGATGGACATTATAATTAAAGAGGACTGGTATTTTTGGAAGGTATTTTGAATTGGAATTAAAAATTGAATTAGTGCAGGTGGAAATTCATATTTTCGTTTATCTGCTTCTCTTTACTTGGGGACATTGGAAGAAACATTGTCTGCTAAGATTCCATTCAGATAGATCTGTTGTGTGGCACCGATGCTTAAGCTAGTCTGTGCTTCAGCAAGGGGCAGTGAAGCGAGCAGAACAATACTTGAGTCATGTACATGTCTTCTAAATTTAGACTGTGCTATTACATGTTTATAAACTAGAGACTTGAAGATAGTGCTAACATAAATGTGAAAATCAGAAAAGCATGTTTCACAATACTTTGCACACACGCTTGAAGTAAAGTAGGAAACAAACGTAACTGTCTCTAGTGCAGATCACAGTCAGCTTCAAAAATGTCCCATGTGGAAGAGTCACTGTATTGGCTTCTGTTTGTGTCTCTTACTAGCTGAAGGAGACGACTCAAGGTATTTGTTGAGTACCACATCCATCTGGTCTAATGGCAAAGTGATTTGGGTCGAGGTGTGGAGTGGAATGGGCAGGTACCAATTGGCATTTGAAAGGACTCTGCCTTCCATTCCTTTGGAACTGAGTGTCAGTTATGTATTGTTGTTTTCATATTAAAAGACAAACTACTACTTGGATTTCCGCATAGCTAAAACATGTTTTATGCATTTTGCACAAAATAGATTTCTTTGTACAAGCAGTTGTTTTGGAATCTTCACATTTGCATGTCTCTCATCACTGAGAAAATGTTCTTATCTAATGGAACTCAGATCTGTCTCTGAAACCAAGGTTTAAGAAACTGCTCAAGTAGTGAAATGTTCTTAATGTGGTGTGTGACTGTTTAGTGTGACCTTTTTCCTTTTTTCTCCTCTCTTTTAGATTAAAACAACTTCAGTATTGAAGAGCTGTCTTGCGTTCTTCAGTATTGTGTGACTTGATCTCAAATTTTTGATCTCCTCTATGATGGTAGATCAGTGGTGTATAATGTGAAGCACTATAGATACAGTATTCATATTGAATTTCTGTGGAAGTAAATGTGCATATGTTTATTTTATGATGTTTCGTGAGTTCAAAATGTATGGATTATAGAACATTGAAAAGACCCCTTTCTGGGCATAATGATCTGAAATACTGCAGGCTCTGTTTTAATTAATTAAACAAAGCATTTTAATAAACTTTATTGTTACAAATAAGTTTTGTATAGTCATCATTTTTATGCCTAGGACCTCTGAAACACTGTAGAGTAACTTTCAGTCTGAGCTGAGTTAGGAAGTTAAAACTAAAGCAATGTAAAATTTTTATTGGGTGCAAGTATTTTTCTATTTTTTCAAGTATTGAATCTGATGCAGAATTTCACATTGTAGTCTTTGAGTATCCAGCTGTTACTTTTGCCTCTCCAAATCGCATATTTTCTCTAGCAGCTCTAAACCAATAACCTTTGACAGAACCACAGAATATGCTGACTTGGAAGGGACTCAACTCAAGGGATCTATCAGGATCATCAAGCCCAAGCCCTGGCCCTGCGGAGTTCATTTCACATAAATTATTATGGCTAAATGAGCTAAAAGATCATATATGATTATAAACTGCCTCATTTTATGTAGTTACAAAGAAACCTGTTCATGCTGCTTTTTGTCTGCAAATTGTCATATTGTAGAAATATTTCAGTATGAAGTATGAAACAACAGTGAGCTGCCTGGCGGTGGTGGGGAGCAGCTCTGGGGCCAGCTTGGAGCCCTGGCAGGAGCTGCGCGTTCAGGCGGTCTGGGAAAGGCTGTGGAGAGCTGGGCCCCGTGCCCGTGAGGAGCGGGGGGACTGCTGGCAGCCCAGGGCTGAAGAGCTCTCTGTCACTTTGTATGGGCTTAATGCTTACGGCAGCTGGGGTTTGTTAGTTCTCTTCATACAAACACATGCTTGACAGTCAAGAGCAAACTCCCTAAATGAGTGAAGAAAAGACTTCTCAAAATATCTTTGCCAAAATTTGTAACAGTCTTGGCTAAAAGCTGTGGCCTAAGAGCTCGATGTGCTGCATGCATTTTGATGGGCCAATACCAAGGAAAAAGAACATTTTTTCCTTTGAAAGATGTGAGAGACTTCATGAGATTTAAAGTGGGTTTTTTTTTTTTTTTTGAGAGGAAGAAGAGTTCGAAAACAAACCTCCAGAAGAATAAAAACCACAGTCCCAATCCATCAGCTTTTTTTTTTTTTTCTCAACCAGATTCAGTAAATCTCCTTCAAGGTAGTACCAAGGATGTGAACTTTGCTCAGTCAAGTGGAACTCTGGAATTTAGGATACATTCTCCTAGGGTTCCTGCTTTCATACTCCCCCTCGTGGACTAAACTGTGGCGTTATATGAGCCCATATGTGCCAGCAAATGACTGTATCTGTGCTAAGCAGACTGCAGGCACTGAGATCTAGCATGCATTAAGCAGTCATGAATCTACGAATTGGTAGTGGGTAGTAGTGCATTAATGTCATATGAATTTAGATGAAGTTATTTAATAAAGTGTCTAAAATTTTGATTTTCTGCTGTGCAGTGCTACGATAACTAGATCTTTCTAGTTTCTATGATAACTAGAAGCTTTTCCAGGCATACTGAAAAGGCCCAAGAAGCCCAAAAGCATAAAAAGTCCAGACAAGGTTCAGCTTAGCAGCATTATGTTAGCCAAGAGCTGTGATGGCTAGCTCAAAGAAACCAGAAAATGCAGAAGGAAAAATCACGTCTTTTGATGATGAGTAAATAAACACATGGCAACTATAAGCACATACCGTAGAATGGAGATAGAAAAATGAGTGTCTCTGTACATGTCATGACTAACATACTATTTAATAACTGCCGGATTGACAGTTCCAAACTTTCCTGCTTTGTCTGAACTCGGAACTGGAACTGGAACTTTTATTTTTCTGTCTTCGGTGAAATGCTATTCAGCTCCCTTACATGTAAGTAAACTGAAATCAAGACCAGAAAATAAGAAGATAATCCATTAATTTTTTTTAAGTATAGTAGATCCTTGAATGTTCTTTCTGCTGAAAAGGCTATGATGTGCCACTTGCCCAAAGTGTGTAATTCCTGTTCAAGAAATTTTATCTCTGTCTAAGGAGGTTTTCTTTAATGCTTGTTGAGCAATACTTTTTTTTCCACAATCTATCTAAAAATAGTTGCCTGAGTATTGGGAACTTTCTGACAGCAAGGTATAGGCAAGATCATGCAAAATATATTATGACAAGCCTAATTTCTTCTCCTACAGGAACAGCTGAAGCAATTAGAATTCAGGAGAGTATGGTGGATTTGGACCATGGTGGGGGGCGGGGGGCTAGGTCAGCCCTGAAAATTTTCACTCTGGCATTCTCTTTTTTTCCTTTTGAAAGAGTAGATGCCTAATGACTGGCTGTACTGAGAAAGCATTTGAAATTCTTGACAACAAACAGTATCTCTGTGAACTGACAGTCCACATATCATTTGGAAAACAAAGATTAATAGTGCACGCAGCAGACAAAGACCAGGCAAGTCTAGAAGGGCAGTTTTGACTGCAAGACTTTTTGACTCCATGGAACAGGAACACATAGTAGCTTTGATCTTTTTTTTTCTTTGATCTTAGAGACATGCCTGATCATTCTAGTGTCAGTTAGTACATTGACACACACTAAGAAAATAAGTGAAAAAGTGAAAAATAAACGTACTTTCAAGTTATGTGTGCTACCAAGAGCTGCCAAGTCAGCAGGATAGCTCTTTCCAGTGAAAGCCCTTGTGAGGGAGCAGCTGTAGGTCTGACACTTAATGTCAAAAAGGGCAGTTATAGTAAGAGATACAAGATTTTATTCTCATATTGAAGAAAAATAACACATGAAGGGAGTTTGTTGCCTACTTTCTGACTGATTCTAAAATCTCTTTGTACTTACACAAACAAAAATCTGATTGAAGTAACTGGGTTAATAATGGAAATGGAAGTTGGTTTACCTAGGTGAAGATATGATGACTGATCCTGTGATAGTCTGAAATGTGAGTTATTTACTTTGCATGTCAGCAGTCCTTGTGGGTTTTTGTGGTAGATGCTTACAGTCAGGTGGGCACCAAAATCCACTGGTAAATTTTGATTCTTTTTTTTTTTTTTTTTACTAAAGAACTTCATAGAAACATAGAATTGTTTGGGTTGGAAGGAGCCTTAAAGATCATCCAGTTCCAACCCCCCTGCCACGGACAGGGACATCTTCCACTATCCCAGGTTGCTCCAAGTCCCACCCAGCCTGGCCTTGGACACTTCAAGGGATGCAGCAGCCACAGCTTCTCTCGGCAACCTGTGCCAGGAACTCAGCACCCTCACAGCAGAGAACTTCCTCCTAATATCCAATCTAAACCTACCCTCTTTTAGTTTGAAGCCATTTTCCCTTTTCCTGTCACTTCAGGCCCTTGTAAATACTCTCTCTTCATCTGTCTTGCAAGCTCTCTTCAGGTACTGGAAAGGCACAATTAGGTCACCCCAAAGCTTCTCTTCTCCAGGCTGAACAATCCAAATTATCCCAGTCTTTTCACCTAATAGAGCTACCCCAGCCTCTGATCATCTTGGTGGCCTCCTCTGGACCTCATCCAACAGCTTTATGCCTTTCCTGTGCTGAGGACCCCAGAACTGGAAGCAGGTGAGATCTGGGTGGGATCTTACCAGAGCAGAGTAGAGGGGCAGGATCATCTTCCTTGTCCTGCTGGCCAGGCTTCTTTTGTTGCTTTACTTCAAAGCAAAACTAAAACATGGTGTTCAGAGTTTACATGTAAGCATCACTTGTATCCGGCATATATGACAAAATCATAGCTATACAGGATACAGATACAGGTTGTAAAAAGTTAACCTTAAAGGTACCAAGCTCTTATTTGATCATTAATTTGATGAAGAAATGCAAAATGTATTGCTAGTTTTAAGAGCATTTCATTATCTCACAAATACCCTTGCCTATCCTTTTTAGATATGGGCAGGAATATACCCTGGATTTGTGTGATTTAATTTCCTAGAACAGTATATTCTTATGCAATTAAGTATAAAGATATTATCACTGTGAAGTCAGTTAATAAGTTTTTACATGTCTATCTTGAGGAACAAGCTCATTTAAGGTTTACATTAGATGGAATTTTACCTATATTTCAGGAGAGAGTTTCTTCTCAGCAGCTAACAAGAGCCTGGATAGCACATGTATTAATTCTGAAATGCCAAACTCTTGTGTACCTGTATGTTTACATGCTTGCTTCTGTACACAGAACATTAAAAAGCAAGCATGCAAAGAAAAAGTAAATATTGGTGTCGAGGTCATCGAGCTTAGCCCAGTTCCCCAGTGCTAGGTTACATTTAGGTGTAGGTGCTAGGTCTAGTGCTAGGTCCTTAAAGTGACAGGGACACGTTACAGCACTTTTTCAGGTGGACAGTTCTGTAAATGAGGTAGCTGTATTCACCTATCTGTCTTTAGAACTAGGCTTCCTCATTTCTTCTATAGCTATAATAGTAATACTACCCAGAACTTGAGGTGGTAATACCTGCATTAAAAAAAAGTCTATGTGCCTCACTTTTTTAACAGATTAATTAGTTTGGCTTTAATGTAGTTAGTAATGTTATAAATATTTTCCAGAACAAGTAATACAGAAGTAATTTCTGTATGTTAGAAAATATTGTCCTAAAGTATTTAATCTTGTATCAGAAGTGTTCTTTATTTCTTTATTCTTTTCAGATAGAAAAATCATAGTTCCATTTTTCCTATTGAAACAGGAAGAAAGCAGTATCTTTTTAGGGTTCATTTTGAATCAATGGGACATCAGCTTGGAAGTTTTATTTTGAATGAATTCTCTATTTCCCAAATTGAGAAAAAACAGAGAAACATTAATTCTTACATTCTGGTTTTAATAAAAGCAGGAAGTTTTATTTATTGCTGTTTTCTGGCTATTACCATCACCTGTTTAATGCCTGGGTGCCATGTGAGTTTCATCCAGCCCTGTACTGGTCTCTCCTGCAGCAGTGGGCTCACATCTGTGTGCAGTGTAGGTTTGCTGCAGAATGTGGTACTTATGGACAATTCGTAAGATGGACACTTATCTGCGGGTTTTTTTCTGGCTTTTGCACCACTATACTTTGAGTAATGAGAAAGCTCTAAGGCTGTTTTGGACTAAGCCAGGATGGCTGCTCTTCCCCTAGGAGTTATTTGGAGAATAACACCTATAATTTGGCTATAATATGCCTTGGATGTGTTAAATTGCCACAGCAATCTGTGCTTCGCAGGTTCTGATTACACTCCAAGTGAGTAATCACAGAATTATGGAATGGCCTAGGTTGGAAGGAACCTTAAAGCTCATCCTATTCCACACCCCCTCCATGGGCAGGGACACCCTCCACTGTCCCGGGCTGCTCCAAGCCCCAGTGTCCAACCTGGCCTTGGGCACTGCCAGGGATCCAGGGACAGCCACAGCTGCTCTGGGCACCCTGTGCCAGGGCCTCAACACCCTCCCAGGGAACAAGTTCTTCCTAATATCTAACCTAAACCTACTCTCTTTCAGACTGAAGGCATTACCACTTACCCAGTCACTACATTCTGTTGTAAATAGTCTCCGTCGTTATTGTAGGCTCTCTTCAGGCACTGGAAAGCCACCGGCCTGTTGCCGGCAGGATCCGTTCCCGATTCGCCGGGGTTGCCTGGTGCTGCGGGCCCGTGCCCGGAGCAGGGCTGTGGGGAGGGGTAACACGCTCCCGGGCGCGCCATTCCCACCAGCTGTGCCGGAGCCACCAAACCACTGTCTGGTTACTTAGCTTGTACGAACACACGCCTTTGGTTCGACACTGTGCCGGTGTGTCTGCACAGACCACGGAGCACGTGGCACGGTGTGCATGTGTGTATCGTGGTCTAAATTTTCATCGTTATAGATAATTGCAGAGTCTGAGACCCGATCTTCCCTTTGTGTGCTGTGCCACGAACCGCGGCCGGTCGAGGCACTGCAGGGTAAGGCAGGGCTGGAGCTCGGCCGTAGGCACTTCCGCCTACAACTGTCTGAAAGGCCGACATTTAGGCATTTTCCTCCGCTCCCTACGTATGTTGCGCCAAAGCCGGTGCGGCCGCGTGTGCGGTTGGCGGTCCCGCCCGGGGCAGAACCGCGGCCGGCGGGGCCGGGCAGGCCGGAGAACGGAGAAGGCACCGCGGCAGCAGGCCCGGGCTGCACGCAGAGCGCTGGATAGTGCGCTGAAACTCTATTAATACCGCACTGAAGGGCCCTTAAGCGCACGGCGCCGTGGCTTAGTTGGTTAAAGCGCCTGTCTAGTAAACAGGAGATCCTGGGTTCGAATCCCAGCGGTGCCTGCGCCAGAGCGGTGGGTTTTTACCCGCAGCTGTTTTACCGCCGCGCGGGGAGCGGCCCCGGGGGTCTGCGCGGAAATGCGGACACACGGCAGCGCCTGGCGGCTGCCAGTTCACACTGTCTCCTGTTTGCTTGGTGGGGAAGGGTTTTTGCAGGAGTGTTTATTCACGGAGTCAGGAAAATGCCTCTCACAATTTTTTTTTTTTTTTTTTTTCCTTCTTATTGCCACATCTTCAATAGCCCCTAGGGTAAACAAAGCTATTATTGCTTGGTTTTCTTTCTCTTACAGCTGGAGTGCCTGCTGGCTCGGTGTTTGCTGCTGAGGTTTTTTGTTGTCCATCAACACTGAGAGCTGATTTTTGCCTCTTACCTGCTACTGTCACATTAAGTCTGGCTTTTCCAAGTGAAAATTGCAATAAGCACTCTGTGCTACCACGTCATTGGTGACACAGCAGAGGGACAAAAGGTTTTCCTAGAAAGCTTGGAAAAATCAAAAGCCAAACCTTGCTCTGTTAGGTTTGGGAATTAGGTTCAGTGAAAATATTCCAAATTTGTCTTACTCTAAAAAAAGGCAGAATCCATCTCTAAACCTAAAGGTAAAAGGCTTAAAGTCCATTAATACGAGTTCCAGCCTAGCAACCATATCCTCAGGTGCTTTTTTTATGCTCACACAGCAGTGATGGAAGTAAACGGATTCACATCCACGTTTGAGGATCAGGTTTTCAGGACTCAGATCAGCACTCAAATCACAGTTGTTAGTAGCCTCAAATGTAATGTAGAAGGCTTAATGTCTAGGATGAAGATTTTGGTTATTTCTTTGAGTAGCACTTACTGTAAAAATGCAGGCTAGGTAGTACTTGATAAGTCATAAATATAAGTAAAGCGTACTTGCAAACTGTGATATTAAAAAAAAAATAAAATTAGAAGTAGCTTGGGACTAACCTCCCATAGATTTATATTATCTAAAAGAAAACAAGAATAACTAGGCAACTGGAAAGTGCAAATTAAGGAAGATTTTGGAAAAGAAGCTACAGTGAGTGTAGCCAATGAAGCAGACTTGTTCTCAGCTCTTGCACAGGAGAGAGAGAGATTACTTAGTAATCCTTTACTTTGAATATTTGTACCTGCTGTTATTCTGCTAGTTTCCAGTTAGGTTCTGTTCCTTGGCTTGTAGATGAGAACCACCAATATGAGGAGTTTTAGGCATTTATATAAAAATTGTTAATGCTCTTTTGTAATGCATCAGCAGGAATGGCAGGATGAGCCAGCCAAGATGGTACTGGAAGGGGCTCGTCACTTTCCTCTTTAGCACAGGCACCCCCCAAAAAAAGCCTGAAAACTCAAACATGACTCACTTGAGGGAAACTTCAACAAATTAGAGAGCAATCTCCAAGCACGTGAAGTTTAACAGAGCAAGTGCGGGGCTCTGCCCCTGGCCCGGGGCACCCCTGGCTGTGTGCATGGGCTGGGGAAGGAGAGGCTGGAGAGCAGCTGCAGGAAGGGGCCCGGGGGTCCTGCTCAGTGGCCACTTGGAGCTGAGCCAGCAGTGCCCTGGCGGCCAGGAGGGACATCCCTGTCCTGGGGCACCGGGCCCAGCGCTGCCAGCCCAGGAAGGGATTGTTCTGCTCTGCTCTGGGCTGGGGCGGCCTCACCTCGAGTGCTGGGGGCAGTTTGGGGCACCACAGCATAAAAAAGACACGAAGCCATTGGAGAGTGCCCAGAGGAGGCCACGAGGATGGGGAAGGGTCTGGAGCAGAGGCCTGACAAGGAGCAGCTGAGAGCACTTGGTGTGTTCAGCCTGGAGAAAAGGACAGTGAAGGGGGATGTCACTGAGCTCTTCAGCATCCTCCCAAGGGGCAGCACAGGGGCAAGTACCAACCTTTCTGTGACCAGGGACAGCACCCGAGGAAGCAGCATGAAGCTGAATCAGGAGAGGTTTAGGATGGCTATCAGGAAAAGATTTTTACCCTAGTGGGTGGTCAGGCACTGGAGCAGCCTCCCCAGGAAAATAGTCACAGCTCCAAGCCTTTTATAGCTCAAGAGGATTTTGACAATCCCCTCAGGCACAGGGTGGGATTGTTGGGGTGTCTATGCAGGACCGAAAGTTGGAGTCAATGATCCTGATGGGACCCCTCTAGCTCAGCATATTTTATGATTCTACAATCCTATGGTTCTATAATCTTATGATTCTACAAAAATGTTTGAAGAAGAATGGCAAAATCAGAATCTGAATTGGTTCATGAGCACAGACCCGATTTGCCTGGATTTTGCAAGACTCTGTTTTTATGCACTAGTCAGAAATATGTAGCCCCAGCTTCTGTAAAGCCCGCCTTCTGAAATCTCCAAATTTCAAGGTTGATCTATATAGTTACATGGTAATTAATCCTATAAGACAATATTTAAGTAAATTGAGTGAACCAAGGCATATTTTTAAATATTTTAAATTTAAGTTTTCCTGATAGGTATATTTTAATAGGCTTTTACCCTAGACAATTGCCAGAATGTGATCTGTATCTGTTATTGATTAATAGCTGAATTAGGAGCATGAAACTAACCTGTTCTTGAGAATCAGCTCCTGGAATTCTGTCAAGCTGCTATGGAAGAGTAGGATGTGAAATAATATATCAACAGTTTAGTATTTATATAAAAATATGAAGTGGTGAAATAGAAAGCCAGTATCTGGCAATTTAAAGAATTCTTAAAGTGCTGGAATTGCTGCAGATCTTGTGCTGCTCTGATGAATAATTTTCTTAGGCATTTCCATAGTCAGCTTGCTCTGTGAAATTGTATCCTGAACTTACCACAATAACAGTTAAGTATTACTTAACATAAGAAAATATCTAGACTCAAACTGAATCAGACTGACAATGTATCTGGCCCAGTGTCCTCTCTAATAACCATTTTCTCTCTAATATGCAGAACATAAATACAGGGCAAACAGGCAGCAGTATTTTGCCAGAATACCCTACCAGCCTCGGGTGTTTTCCAGCTCAGGGTCTTGAACTTTCAAATACAGACCTGACCAAATTTAATTTTTCATTCCTCCATGTCTGTGACTAGGAAAAAGTGAAGTGACCCCTGCAGGCAGATTTGCTTATTGGAGATATCTTTTATCAAAGTGTCAGTTGCCTAAAGAAGGGGAAGTGTTAGAGGCTGCCAAGTGTTTAGTGGCTGTTTATTGCAACACTGACTATAGGCTTGGCGGAAGATATCTCCTGTTTGCCTGGGAGCTGGCATTGCTGCCTGCATGTCATTCACAAAGGTCTGGGTGAGAACATTTGATAAAAATATCAAGTGAAGCCACTGTTAACCCCAGTTTGTAGGACTGCTTTTTTGTCTTTCCTGACATGCTCTGCTGTGATGTGTCATTCTTCAATAGACATGTTCAGCTACATGGTGTCATGGCTGTGTAATGTGATGTATGTATCGTGGAAGGATTTGCCATCGTGTCAGCTCTGAATTATGGGAGAGAGGGAAGGGGAGAACTGTTTAGGATACTGCAGTCTGCATATTGGAAAACAAAGACATTTCCCAGTTATTCCTTTGCTGCTTGTAGAAAATGCTGATATGGATGGTTTCATTTGTAAGTAATTTGCAGAACTTGTACCTGTTCCTTGTAGGCTTGTCTTAAGGTTTTCACTGTCTGTTCTTAGGAAGTTA